>NC_140590.1:55594136-55969136 GCF_964204655.1 Triturus cristatus | reverse complement strand
TATCACAGGGAGCTTTAGTGCTGGTAGTATATGACTCTACTAAACATTTCTGATTGCACACGAGTGTCTACTCATTCCTCTATTTGGTGAAAGCTCCTGATTGCTGACCCCTGAATCTGGTGGGAAATGACCCCTCACTCTGATAAGTGCTGATCCCTGACTCTGGTGGATGCTGACACCTGACTCTGTTGAGTGCTGACCCCTGACTCTAGTGGGTGCTGACCCCTGACTCTGGTGTGTGCTGACCCCTGACTCTGTTGAGTGCTGACCCCTGACTCTGGTGTGTGCTGACCCCTGACTCTGGTGGGTGCTGACCCCTGACTCTGGTGGGTGCTGACCCCTGACTCTGGTGGGTGCTGACCCCTGACTCTGTTGAGTGCTGACCCCTGACTCTGGTGGGTGCTGACCCCTGACTCTGTTGAGTGCTGACCCCTGACTCTGGTGGATGCTGACCCCTGACTCTGTTGGGTGCTGACCCCTGACTCTAGTGGGTGCTGACCCCTGAATCTGTTGAGTGCTGACCCCTGACTCTGGTGAGTGCTGACCCCTGACTCTGTTGAGTGCTGACCCCTGACTCCGGTGGGTGCTGACCCCTGACTCTGGTGGGTGCTGACCCCTGACTGTTGAGTGCTGACCCCTGACTCCGGTGGGTGCGGATCTCAGACTCTGGTGGATGCTGACCCCTGACTCTGTTGAGTGCTGACCCCTGACTCTGGTGGGTGCTGACCTCTGACTCTGTTGAGTGCTACTAACCCCTGACTCAGGTGGGTGCTGACACTGACTCTGGTGGTGCTGACCCTGACTCTGGTAGATGCTGACCCTGACTCTGGTGGGTGCTGACCCTGACTCTGGTTGGTGCTGACCCCTGACTCTGGTGGGTGCTGACCCCTGACTCTGGTGTGTGCTGAACCCTGACTCTGTTGAGTGCTGACCCCTGACTCTGGTGTGTGCTGACCCCTGACTCTGGTAGTTACAGACCCTCGGCTTTGGTGGGTGCTGACCCTGACTCTGGTGGGCGCTAACCTCTTACTACGGTAGTTACAGACCCTCGGCTTTGGTGGGTGCTGACCCTGACTTTGGTGGGTGCTAACCTCTTACTCTGGTAGTTACAGACCCTCGGCTTTGGTGGGTGCTGACCCTGACTCTGGTGGGTGCCAGCCTCTTACTCTGGTAGTTACAGACCCTCGGCTTTGGTGGGTGCTGACCCTGACTCTGGTGGGTTGCTAACCTCTTACTCTGGTAGTTACTGACCCTCGGCTTTGGTGGGTGCTGACCCTGACTCTGGTGGGTGCTAACCTCTTACTCTGGTGGTTACTGACCCCTGACTCTGGTAGTTGCTGACCCTTGACTCTGGTGAGTGCTCATCTCTGAATCTGGTGGTTGCTAGCATGTGCCTCTGATGGGTGCTGACCCTGACTCTGGTGAGTGCTGATCATTCACTCTAGTGGTTGCTGACCCCTCACTCTGTTGGGTACTAACCTCTTGTTCTGGTGGGTGCTGACACTGACTCTGATGGGCATGGTCTGCCTTTGGTGGGTGCTGATCCTGACTCTGGTGGGTGCTAACTTCTTACTCTGGTTGGTGCTTACCTCTTCCTCTGGTAGTTACTGGCCCCTGACTCTGTTGGGTCTCTGGTGGGTGCTGACCCCTGGCTCTGGTGAGTACTTGAATCCGGACCCTGTTCGTTGCTGACCCCTGACTTGACTAATGTGCTGACGCATGACTTGGTGATTGCAGATGCCCCCAGACTCTGTTGGTGCTGGCTCCTGACTCCTGACCAGTGAGAATGACCCCTGACTCTGAATGAGTCCTGTTTCTAGTGAGTGGTAACTCCTGACTAGTGGATGCTGACACCTAGCGCCGGTGGTGTAGCTGTGTGTCTTCGTTTTGCGTGACTTATTGTGTTTTGTGGGCCTGCATCTGTGTGTGACTGTGTGTATGTATCTCTATGTATGTCCCTTTCTAAGCGTGTTTATTTGGGTCTGTGGTGCATGTGTCAGTCTGTGACACTGGTGTCTAAGTGTGTACCTATGTGTTTGCGTACCTGTTCATGTCTGTTGTGTGCTGGGTTTTTGAAGTGGGTGTTTATTTGTGTGTGTTCCTGTGCATGTTTGCACATGTATCTGTATGTCTTTGCGTGTGCCTTAGACTTTGTGTGTCTGTGTGTAGGTCTGTTTGTGTGGTGACAGTGTCTCTGTTTGCCTGTGTGGATGTATGTGAAGTTGTGCTTGTGTACGTTTGTTCCTGTGTGATTTTGTGTGTGTCTATATGGATGCATTTTTGTTACTGCATGTTTGAGTGTCTGCATGTGATTGTGTTTGCCTCGTTCTCTCTCTTGTATGTTTTTGTATGCATGTCTTGTGTGTATGCGTTCGTGTACGTATCTGTGCACCTGCAAGTGTGTGACTGTGTATGTGCCTGTTTCACATAGTGTATTTTTTTGTCTCTTTCAGTGTGCAAGTGTGCCCATGATTGTGCGCCTTTGTGTCCCTGTGTCTGTGTCTTTCTTTGTGTATGTGCCAGTATAGGTGCCTATCTGTATGCTTGTGTGTGTGCCTATTAGTTCTTGTGTCTGTATGTGTGTTTCTGCGTGCGTGCACACGTTTGTATGTTTGTTTGTGCTTGTGTGTGCCTGTCTGTGTGCATGTGTTTTTGTGTGCAAGTGGCTGGCCCTCAAAGCCCACCTTCACCTAATACGGGTCGTGCCTGGGTGTGAGTGTATGTGCGTGCATGTGTGTATGTGGGTGCGTTTGCATGCATGCCTGGCCCTCGAAGCCCACACTCATCTCAAACAGGTTGTGCCTGTGCGGGTGCGTGCATGATCTTCAAAACTCACCCTCACCTCATACAGGTTGTGCCTGTGTGGGAGTGTGAATGTGTGCCTGGCCTCAAAGACAATCCTCACCTCATGTAGGTTGTGCCTGTGTGTATGTGAGCCTGTCTGTGTGCCTATCCGGGTGTGTGTGCGTTTGTGTGCAGGTTTGTGCCTGGCCCTCAAAGTCCACCCTCACCTCATACAGGTTGTGCGTGTGCAAGTGTTTGAGTTAGTATGTGTGCCTATCTGTGTGTGTGTTTATGTGTGTGTCCACACTCACCTCATACAGGTTCTCACCCTCGTCCAGGTACTTCTTAATCTGAAACTGCCGCTCATTCTCCCATCTTTTCTGCAGGAGAAGAGGAGAGGGGTGAGTTCATGAGAGTCATTCACTCCAAAGGCTGTGCTGGGAGAAGTACTCTCATACTTCCCACAGCGTGGGGGTGGCAGGGTGGGAGCACCATACAAAGATGTATGCTGATACCTGAGCGCCGCACAACAAGATGTGTGCTGATATATGAGCACCATACACCAACGTGTGTGCTATTGGAGAACCATACAACAAGGTGTGTGCTGATATCTGAGCGCCCTACAACATGATGTGTGATGATATATGAGCGCCGTACAACAAGATGTGTGCTGATATCTGAGTGCCGTACAACAAGATGAGTACTGATAGGTGGGCACTATACTATATATATGCTTATATATGAGCGCCGTACAACAAAGTGTGTGCTGAAATATGAGCACCGTACAACAAGGTGTGTGCTGATATATGAGCACCGT
This sequence comes from Triturus cristatus, assembly GCF_964204655.1. Classification (NCBI taxonomy): domain Eukaryota; kingdom Metazoa; phylum Chordata; class Amphibia; order Caudata; family Salamandridae; genus Triturus; species Triturus cristatus. Next base: position 55,965,535 of record NC_140590.1, on the reverse strand, counting down.
ACAACAAGGTGTGTGCTGATAAATGAGCACCGTACAACAAGGTGTGTGCTGATATATGAGCATCGTACAACAAGGTGTGTGTTGATATATGAGCGCTGTACAGCAAGATGTGTGCTGATATATGAGCACCGTACAACAAGGTGTGTGCTGATATATGAGCGCCGTACAGCAAGATGTGTGCTGATATATGAGCACCGTACAACAAGATGTGTGCTGATAAATGAGCGCCATACAACAAGGTGTGTGCCTATATCTGAGCGCCAAACAACAAGGTGTGTGCTGATATATGAGTGCCATACAACAAGGTGTGTGCTGATATCTGAGCGCCGTACAACAAGATGTGTGCTGATATATGAGCGCCGTACAACAAGATGTGTGCTGATATATGAGCACCGTACAACAAGGTGTGTGCTGATGTATGAGCACCGTACAGCAAGATGTGTGCTGATGTATGATTGGCGTATAAAAAGATCTGTGCTGATATATGAGTGCCGTACAACAAGGTTTGTGCTGATATCTGAGTGCCGTACAACAAGATGAGTACTGATAAGAGGGCACTATACTAGATACATGCTGAGATATGAGCGCCATACAACAAAATGTGTGCTGATATATGAGCGCCATACAACAAGATGTGTGCTGATATATGAGCGCCGTACAACAAGATCTGTGCTGATATATGAGCGCCGTACAACAAGATGTGTGCCTATATCTGAGCGCTGTACAACAAGATGTGTGCTGATATATGAGTGCCGTACAAAAAGATCTGTGCTGATATATGAGCACCGTACAACAAGATGTGTGCTGATATCTGAGTGCCGTACAACAAGATGAGTACTGATAGGTGGGCACTATACTGTATATATGCTTTTATATGAGCGCCGTACAACAAAGTGTGTGCTGAAATATGAGCATCATACAACAAGGTGTGTGCTGAAATATGAGCACCGTACAACAAGGTGTGTGCTGAAATATAAGCACCGTACAACAAGGTGTGTGCTGATTTATGAGCGCCGTACAACAAGGTGTGTGCTGATATATGAGCGCTGTACAACAAGGTGTGTGCCTATATCTGTGCGCCGTACAACAAGATGTGTGCTGATATATGAGCGCTGTACAACAAGGTGTGTGCTGATATATGAGCGCCGTACAACAAGGTGTGTGCCTATATCTGTGCGCCGTACAACAAGATGTGTGCTGATATATGAGCGCCGTACAAAAAGGTGTGTGTCTATTTCTGAGGGCCATACAACAAGATGTGTGCTGATATATGAGCGCCCTACAACAAGGTGTGTGCTGATATATGAGCACCGTACAACAAGATGTGTGCTGATGCAAGATCACCATACAACAAGCTGTGTGTTGATATATCTTCACAGTACAAGATGTGTGCGAATATATGGAGCACCATACAGCCAGATATGTAAGCACCATACAAGTTGTTTGCTAATATATCAGTACCTTACGAGATGTGTGCTGTTGTATGAGCACCGTACAGCAAGATGTGTGCTTATGTATGAGCACCGTACACCAAGATGTGTACTGTATGTGACCAGCATACAAGATGTGTGCTGATGTGTGAGGACTATACAATAAGGTGTGTGCTGATATATGAGCACCTTACAGGATGTGTGCTGATATATGAGCACCTTACAAGATGTGTTCTGATGTATGAGCACCTTACAAGATGTGCACTGATATACTGGCACTGTACTACAAGATGGTTACTGGTATGTGAGCAGCATACAAGATGTGTGCTGATGTATGAGCACCAAAGAAGAAGATGAGAACTGATAATGAGCGCCCTACAACAGGACGTGTACTGTTATATGCGCACCATACAAAATCAAGGGGATCCACAGAGGCAAATATTTGAACTTTATTTGACTTCTTTTTTTCTTTTTTTTTTAATCAAACAAAGCTTGGCATTACAGTTATTCAAACTACAATAAAGTACAGTCTCCATGGGAGTGTCGGGGATATCGTTCACATTCAACACACATTGCATTACGATGATACATTAACAATTTCAGTGCTAGCCACAGTTCACCTTCAGTTCTAGACCCTGAATAGCACCGCACTCATCGATTTCTGTGTGGTCATATGGACCTCTGTATGACACCCAGCGGCCCCAAATCTTGTTCCCACTTACCCGGGCGCCCCCTCTTCTGCTGCGCAGCACCAGTCCAAGGCTTGGTTCCACTCAATGACCCCTGGTGTTTGATTCGCTCTCCACACCCTTGCTATATTCCTTTTTTTTTATCACAAGAGGGAATGAAGAGCTAAATATTTATAGAGGTCCTACACCAGTGCTCCCCATAAGCAGAGGCTCAATAGCAATCGTTGCTAGGAGTAGTTCCTCGTTGGCCAGATGGTCACCGGGACCGGGACCACCCCTGCAGACCATCTGGCCAACGAGGAGCTACTCCTACCAATGATTCCTATTGAGCCTGTATTTCTTTTTGCCACTGTGTCTGCTGTTTTGAGCCAGAACCTTAGATTCTTGGGCCATCTGGCCTCTGCTGTCGCACATAGTATGTGCCGCCTGACCTCCATTGGGACCTCTTGGTCCAGGACCGCAGCCGTTACCCGTACTATCTCTTTCCAATACTGTTGAATACGGGGGCAGACCCATAACGTGTGAGAAAAGTGCCTCTCTCCCCACAACCCCGGGTACACAAGTCAGTATTGCTGCCGTTCATTTGGTGCAAAAGTGTCCTTGAAGGTGTAAGATCTATGAAGTATACGTAACTGTATAAGGCAAAATTGCACCCGTGTTGCCACTTCCCTAGGACTCTGTATCGCCTCTGCCCAATCATCATCCTCCAGCTTGCCCAGTTCGGCTTCCCATGACCCGCGGAGGGCCACCAGTGGGTCTGGTGCTTTGTTCATTATTTTATTTATATATGAGGGGAGTGGCCTTGTCAGGCATGGGATCTAGTAAGACCCTATCTGTTAGACCCGGCCTCGTGGCGTGGTCCTTAACCCCGTGGATTGTGCCCGTTCCCCGCCCCGGCCTTCACGGGCCACCCTTCTGAACTGCACCGAGGCCCTTCATCCAGAGCTGCACGAAGTCGCATACCCCTCGTGGCTCCGCCATCTTGTTGGCATCCACGTGACTCTGTGCACCAGCCAGTGCGACCCCGCTCAACCCGGCCTCGACCCCAGCGAAGCCCCGACATCGAGGCACCACGAACTGGCCAGGGGGTGCCGCAGGAACCATTCATCGCCCCCGGCGGAGGACAGTATCGATGGGACCCCCAACTGTCCTCCCCTCTCGAGGTGTGATCGCCCTGCAACTCCCTTGGGCCTGGCGCCTCTCCTGCTGGGCGTCTGGCCACCTCCACCCGGCCTCTCCGCCCCCCCCCGGGCACCTGGGTCCGGACATCAAAGGGCTCCAGACCTATATCTGGGGCGACCCCGCCACAGATCGGCAGTTGTATCCCGGAGTCGAGAGCCCTGCTGATTGAATCGCGGCTGACCCTACGGAGAAGAGCTCTTGTCGGAACCATCACGAGCCCTGCTGACTGCGTCGCGGCTCCTTCTTGTGAACACTTTGAACCACCTGGAACATCGGAGCCCTGCTGACGCTGTCGCGGCCCAACCTCGCTGAAACCCCCCTCGGAGCCCTGCTGACGACGTCGCGGCTCGAGCTGAGCAGAAACCATCTTGAGAGCCCTGCTGATTGGATCGCGGCTCTCCACGAACTGTACGCCGGAGCCCTGCTGACGCCGTCGCGGCTCGACCCCTCCGAGATCCGGAGGTCCTCCAGCTTGAGGATAAGAACTGGGCCCCAGGTACCCTCGTACCGCACTCCTGCCAAAGACTGTCCCGCTACCCCTACCCTTCCAAAGAGACACTGAGACTTTTGGTGGATCCCTCGATCCCTTCGTGTAAATATTGACCTCGTAACCTTTTTATTGCTGATAAAGAATTGCTTGTCGTAAGACAACCTCCTTGAGTCCTGTGTGGTGGTGTTACTGGGCTAGTACGTGATAGGAGAAGGATCTCTCAGGAGACTTCTCGGCAGCGCTCGGCTACTTCGTACAGTGTGAGGGCCCCCCTTGGTGGTCTCGCCGACTCCTCGGGGTCCGCCTTCCAACACTATCTTCGAGTGGCGTGTATTCCGCTATGTGCTTACCGCCTGGCATGTGACACCGCAGTGCATGTGTATCTGTATTGTTCTGATTCAGGCATTTCATATTCCGTTTGTAGGTCTTCAAAATCAATCATCTTTTGCCCACGTCTTCCAAACAGTCAATCCCCAGTAGTCCCGTTTACGGAATCCCTGTAAGTCACCGACCTTCCTTTGACTTATTTGAGTAACTTGTAGATGGATTAGTACTGGATCTACAAGGCACACACACCCATTCATAAGTAAACAGAAAGCTCCAACAGTGGAGTAAACATACATTTATTTGTGATGTAGTTCGGTGTTATCAGAAGCTGCACAGCAAGTGTTGCCTTATTTATATAATGAATTACAGCTACAGACAGCAATAGGCTAAATGCTGACCTAGAACAGATATGCACCAATTTACAGTCAGACAGTTTTGGCACAAAGCTTTGCACACCTGCCTCATCCCCCTGTCTGCCCATTATCCCTGTGGTGATATACTCCAGGGGTCCCTGCTTCCCATATTCTAAACAGAGTGGAATTCTCAAGCAAGAACTTCGAGTTGAGAGACACTCTTCAATGTGTATGCTTAAACGGTTTTACAAGTGATGAGTAACATATTCCGTGACAAATCATTAAGTAAAATGCTTCTTTTCAGTCCAATCTTTGAATGTTCCTATAGTTATTGTTGGCTTACCAACTGCAGTAGACATCAGTAAAACAGCCAACGTGTTTCGCTCCACATAGAGAACTTCTTCAGGGCAGTCATGCCATCCTTCCCATGTGTTTCTTAATTTCTACCACTCTTAAGTGGAAATAGTAAGGAGATGAAAACAATAATATGTATGTTCGAGGAGTATGAAATTGCTTAAAAGAAATAATAACTGCTACAGTGTAAGGCCATGGCTCCGGTAAGCCAGCAGTGAAGGAAAAAACGTAAAGTTCACGCTGGTCTAACACAGGGAATGGGATATGGCCCAGGGCGAAATGTGTGAAACCTGTTGTAGCATCAGTGTGTGCACCGATGAGCATGGCCACTGTAGGTATCATAGGTGAGAAGGCTGCTACCAGGAAGGACCAATGTGTCTGGGGGCCCTGGAGCCTGCTGCCATGGTGTGCTTAGGGTCACTCAGTGCTCGCAGGAGGCAGTCTTGGGCCTGCTGGTACCGGGTCATTGAGTCCAGATCTCTAGCAGGAGTGAAGCCCGGGGACGTGTGCCACTGGGTCCTCAGAGCTATAGTGGAGAAGTTGGGGGCAAACTGCTGCCAGGAAACGCCATTGCATTTGGTGTTCCCAAAGGAGACGTCTGTGACCTACTGGTACCAGGTTCAAGAGTCACGGTGCCCATGTGCCTCTCAAGAGGGAGGCCTGGGGCCTTATGCCACTCTGTCCTCAGAGCCACTCAGGGCCTCATAGTAGCGCGCATGGGGCCTGCTGATGCCAAGAAAGGGCCACTGAACCTATGGGCCCCACACAAGATGAGCCTGTGAGCTGCTGGTGCCAGAGGTCAAGGGTCACTATGTCCAAGATCCTCTCTGGGGAGAGACTTGAGGCCTGCTGCCAAGCTTGCTTATCGATGCCTCAAGCTCTAACAGAAGAGAAGCCGGAGGCAAGCTTGTGCTAGGGGCGGCCTCACAGGGGGTGGGCATGAGGCTTGCTGCAAAGTGAGCTCGGATGTAACCTGGAGTGACACCAGCTTACACTAAACAGGAAGAGAATTCCTCATACATCTGTAAAAGCTGTACAGTGCTCTGGAATGCCTGCCTCGCAGCTGCTATGTCCCAGCGCCGCAAGGGCATGCTTTCTGATAAAGAGATATATTGGCAAAGTTAAAACTGGCACTGGACACAAAACTTAATCTTTCATGTCAGAACATTACTTCTCGTACCAGGGCTTGTTCAATGATGTTGTGAAAGGGCCATAGGTTGTTTGGTCACATAGTTTTAGGAAGTATGAAATGGCGGAGTTGGGTGTTTAGTGTGGATATGTTATTAGGTTCTGTGGTCCCTTCTTGCGCTGCTGGTCTTGCACCTGTGTTTGCCCTCACTGTGAATGCTGGACCGGAAGTACAAGATGAAGGGACAGGTGTGATTGCTGTGCTACCGGTTTCCTCTTTCTGTACCTTATAAAGCAAGTTAAAAGCTACAGCCTGGGCGAAAGGGGAGGGGCGAATCCGGTCCCACCCAGGGAGCTACAGAGACGTTTTAAGGCACGGGCAATGTGGGCTTTGGCCTGGGGCCCCAGCCTTTCAGCCCCCCCCCCCCCTATACAGCCGACTCTGCGTCTTGCCCTGATGACCTTGAATAATTCTGAAACAGGTGGCTTTAAATGCAGTTTTCCTTTAAAAAATGTAACGTGGGTGATGTGTGAAAATCTCGTACATACATTTTGCAGAATTATGTGTTTATGTTTCATGCAACAGCCATAAAAAAAGTTTATTTTAGAACAAAACAGGACCCTACATATGAGAAATGGGAGGGAGGTCACAGAGATTATTTACAGTGATATTAGTGAGCTGCTGCTGTGTTACAATATTGAAAACAAACGTCACTATCGCTGAATTTTAGATGCAAATACAATAATAATTTGGATTAGTGTGTAATTTGGCCAAAGAGGGCATAAAGAGCTGAAACTGGATCATAAGCTCGAAGCTGTTCCAAACAGGGGCCCCCAAAAAACGTTTGGTCCAGGGCTCCGAAAATCCTTAAAATGATGCTCGGGAGCTACCTTAGCAAAGGTTAGCCCTGTGTGGCGAGGAGATCCCCTTCTTCAGCCTCCTGCGATTGCCGCCCTTCGTAGCATCTTGCTGGAGCCGTTCCCCATGGCTCCTCTTGACTTCCATGCCAGTCTTGGGGCTCGCTGTGCAGTGCTGAACATCAGATACTCGTGTGCTTGACACAGGCTCGCTGTGCTGGCCTTTGCCACACTCACACACGCCTGCAGGCCTCGACATGCTACACTACACTCCTCACTTGCCATAAGCAGCTGGCCTGGCTGCCGTGCCTCATTGGAACACATCACCGGACACAGGATTACAACCGCGAGCACTGACTACAAGACAAGAATGAGGGAGCCCTCTTAATCAGCCACCGAGAGTCAGAGATCTATAGCTCCGGAATCTATACCATTGGGCCGAATTCACTAACTGATCGCCGAGGGCAACAGATGATCACACGCGCCCTTCCCTTATCGTCACCCAAAAGGCTAAGAGCCTCGAAGCCTGCATCATGCTGTTCGGCGCTTCTATGCCCCTCACCTGAGAATATAAGGTCAGGAAACCCTGTCTTGAGGCCTGATTTTCTACGTCAGTTTGATTTTCCTCTCAAATCTATGCTCTTGACTTGTAAGTATTGAACTTGCAATCGTGTCAAGCGATCTGATGTTGACATGAAGTGGTCTGAGATGCACAAGAGCATGCTTGTACCAAAATAAAAAATACAGCAGTTGGCTGCTTTGGTTGAGGGATGGGACCTCTTCCCCTACTTCCACTGCAGAGTTCGCCCCTGACTAGGGAACTGTGGGTGCTACTGATGGTATCAACTCATCCTGAAGAAGGCCCTCGCTCGCTCGCTTTCATGTGGACCGAAGCGTCAACGGAAGGGTGATTGTTCCCGGTGTATAATGGAACACATTTGTATTTGGTTCAACAGTTCTCTTATTATTCTCTGTTGTGTAAATAATTATATAAACATGAAACACTTGCCAGTGTATTGTCTCTTCGCAAAGCCTTCTATTACAGATAAATGTATGTTGAAAGCCCCGCTGGAGCTATCTGTTTACTTATGATTTCATGCACATGATACAATATTACTCCATCTACAAGTTATTCCTTCAAATAAGTTACAAGAACGTCAAAGAATTACCCTTCGAGATTCTCCTCGTGCTGCTGCATACCTATAGACAGGGGATATAAGATGCGTTGTAGTCAACCCACCTTGAACTTCACTATCCTCTAGACAACACTCAATCAGGATTCAGAAAGCTCGACAGCACCGAAATAGAACTATCACAGCCACGAATGACATTCAAACCACCCTGGACCGAGGAGAAACAGCACCTCATCCTACTCAACCTCTTCTCGGCCTTCAGCACCGTCTCCCACAACACGCTCATCGGAAGACTGCACGAGATTGGCATACAAGGGTGTGCCCTCAAATGAATCTGTTCCTTCCTCCCGTCGAGCCCCCCCCACGGCCCCCCCACCCCCAGGAATGTCATGGTTACTATCATCCGAGTCGCGGCATGCATGGTCGTCAGTATCAAATCAGGCATACCCAGCGCCGCAATAGCCCATCAGATCAAACAGCCCCCCTGTGGCTAACGCGGCTCCTGCAACTCGCTACCATCCCCAGCCAGGGCCATCTCATCAGACCGTAACAGGACCTGCAGCATCTCTCCCCATTGGGATGCGATTGGTGTCGCCCGGAGGCCCAGTGTTTCCTCCCTCCGAAGTGCCACCTCCTCCGCCTTGACCCAGACCAGAAAAGAGCCGCGCCACGCCCGCACATGCGGCGCAGCGTCTGTGTGAGACCGGCCTCCTGGCGTGGGTCCTCCCGACCAGCCAGCTACCCTGCAACCACGCCGAACCTCGATGTTACAGCCTCCCGGCCCCCGTGGGCCAGCCTCCCGAGGGCCGGCCAGATCCCCAACACGCATGCCTGGCTGAGGGAGGGCAAAACCCCCCCAAAACCAGACCGAGAGGCGCCGATCAGGTCACACCTCTGGTCTCTTCCCCGAGGGAGGTTCGATCGACCACCAGGCCCCCGGTGAGCAGGCGCCTCACCCGCTGGGTGTCTGGAGTCCCTCCAGGACCCCCCTGAACAGATCAAAGGACCAGAACCCCGACACACCGCCCCAGGCACCAGACCCCTCTCCACGAGGACTCCGGACTTCAAAGAGGAGGGGGAGTATAACAAGGGGTGCTGAAGGGATGGGAGGAGAAGAAGACCTGGACTGACGAGAGCCTGCTGACGCTGTCGCGGCTCCTCGAACTCGGAAACATCTGAGCCCTGCTGACGCTGTCGCGGCTCCTCGAACTCGGAAACATCTGAGCCCTGCTGACGCTGTCGCGGCTCCCCGAACTCTGAATCATCTGAGCCCTGCTGACGCTGTCGCGGCTCCTCGAACACTGAACCCTCCGAGCCCTGCGGACGCTGTCGCGGCTCCCCAAACTCTGAATCATCTGAGCCCTGCTGACGCTGTCGCGGCTCCTCGAACACTGAACCCTCCGAGCCCTGCGGACGCTGTCGCGGCTCCTCGAACGCTGAACCATCCGAGCCCTGCTGACGCTGTTGCGGCTCCCCGAACCCTGAACCATCCGAGCCCTGCGGACGCTGTCGCGGCTCCTCGAACTCTGAAACATCTGAGCCCTGCTGACGCTGTTGCGGCTCCCCGAATTCTGATCCATCTGAGCCCTGCCGACGTCACCGCGGCTCCTCGAACTACGAACCTCCGGTGCCTGCTGAGTGACTCGCGGCCCGCTCCTCCAAGAGAACCGGCAGAGATTGCAGAGAGAAGCAACACCCCCTCAGCTCGAGGATTGAGAGCTGTGCGGCGGGTACTCCGCAGAGACACTGATTCAAAGACTGTCCCGCTACCCCTTACCCCTCATCACGAGACCTCTGCCGCTTGTGGCACTAATTCTGCTCCTGCCTTCCGGATCATAAAGATCCCTAATAACCTATGATAAAATCTATTATCCTGCAACGAACTACTGTGTGGTGTCCCTCTATCTGAAAATAGTAGTGCAGCGTGTGCGATCCTAGGTACGAGACCCTTCCAGGAAGGGCCTCCCCGCTCTTGCTCGGCCGAACTCGAGGAGAGGTGGGCCTCCGGGTGGTCAGGAACGTATTCCGCAACATCCCGGGGGAACGCTTTCCAACATTGGTGGCAGCGACGGGATCCGAGCCAACACCTAGAGATCGTGCAGTAGACGGCTAACGCACTACCCAGAAGAAATGGAAGGAGAAATTTCCCTAGGTGCCGCCGGCACCAACCCGAGCACGACATTCCGAGAGGACCAGTTGGAATCTTATACGCACCGAGAATTGAAACAATTTTGCAAAGACCTTGGAATCGCTACCACCGGACTAAGCACGAAAGAGGACTTCCAGGAAGCACCTGGGTCGAGGCGGGGACTCCCCAGACACAAACAGAAGGGGAGCCTCCTAACGAACCCCGAAGCAGCCCGGGGAGGAACGGCGCCCCGAGGGGGGCCTATCCCCAGAGGAAATAGCGGACCGAGAAAGAGGTCGCAACCACGAACTAGAACTAGCAAAATTGAAAATCGAAGGAGAGATAAAGCTGGCCGAAAAGAAACTGGCGGTAGAACAGTTACGCCTACAAGGAGAACTTGAGGAAAAGAAACGACAAAGAGAACACGAAGAAAGAAAACTCCAGCTAGAGCACGAACGTAGCCTGAAGGAGATCGAGCTCAAGGCTAAGAATGCAGAAGTCAGACCCCCGGAAACCCGACCCCCTTCCGCCAACGTGGAACTCAAGGTCCACATCCCCAAAGATGTGGTGAAAGAATACTATAAGAACGACGACATCCAGCAATGGTTCAAAGCCTACGAAGTCGCTATGACCTCACACCGAGTCCCGCAGAAAGACTGGGGGGCTGGGCTGTGGGGCCGGTTCCTGAGCGAGGGAAGAGATACCCTGCTGGACCTGCCTTCCACGGTAATGAACTCCTACAGTCACATGAAAGAGGCCCTAGAAGCCAGATATGGGCTCACCCCTGAAATGTACCGGCAACGGTTTAGAGACTGCAAGAAGATACCCGGTACCACCTGGGTGGAGTACGTGAACTTTTACAGCCGGGCCTTGGACGGGTGGATCAAGGGCAGCAAGGTCTCCACCTTTGAGGAGCTGTTCGACCTGATCGCTTGGGAACACTTGGCCGCTAATTGCTTTGTAGAACTACGCCAGCACCTCCTGGACAGCAAACTCACAGACCCTCGAAAACTGGCCGTCGAGGCTGACCGGTGGGTAAACACCCGGGCCTCCCGGGGTCCCGTGGGAGACAACGGCCGCCACAGTCAGGGCCCCCCCCGCCAGAGGGGCGGAGGGAATCAAGGCCGGCCAAGGGAACTTCCGGGGGGATCCCCACGCAGCCCCCCCAGAGGACAACCTCCACCCTTTCCAGCTCCACCTCCACCCAGCACCGGGCCACCGGGGAGGCCGGGGCCTCGCGTGAGGATCACCTGTTCCCACTGCCAACAGACCGGACACTATGCCAGCGACCCTCAATGTCCCATGTACCAGCGAACCGCCACAACAACTCCACCAGATCGACAAATGGCCTCCGTAGCCCTGGGGGAAGAGATGGAAGACTCCGAAGAATGGGAACCCGCCGCCATGGCCTTGGTCTCTCTAGGGGACCGGGAGATGGTCCCCGGAGCGCCCCTGCACGCTAACACGAGGAAGTACCGACAGCAGGTGACGGTCAACGGTCACCGCGTCGAGGACCTCCGGGACACGGGGGCGAGTGTCACGGCGGTTCATTGTCACCTGGTCTCCGAAGATCAGATCCTACCCGGCGCCTTTTGTCCCGTCATATCCTCAGACAATTCCGAGAGCCTCTGCCGGATGGCTCTGATTCCCTTCGAATGGGGGGGAGTCACCGGCAAGTTAAAGGTGGCGGTACGAACCTCCCAGCCCGTGGACTGCCTCCTGGGCAACGACCTCGAGAATTCCCCGTGGGGACAAGTGGAACGAAGAGCCCATCTCGAGATGATGGGTCTACCCGAATTGGTATGCGCCACCACGCGCTCGATGACTCTCAGAGTGCCTTCCTCCGAGGAGGGGGAGGCCATGCCGTGGAGCACCGCCACCATCCCCGAGGTCCCAGATGCACCACCCGAGGCCAACGACCCCCTTCCGGACGAAGCGACCGTTCCCGACGAGGGGTCCGTGCCTTCCGACCCCGAACCCCTGACTGAGCTCGAAAACCTGCCAGAAATGGCCCAGTGGCACTGCGAAGAAGGCCCCTCCCGAGAAGAATTCTTCCAAGAACAATCCACCTGCCCGTCCCTCATTGGACCCCGACAACAGGCCGAGGCCCAAGCAGCAGGCGACCAGACTGGCAACCACTGGGTATACTGGGAAAACGGCCTCCTGTACAGCGAACAGAAGTCGGCCGAGTTGGGATCGGCCCGAGTACTAGTGGTACCCCTGCGCTTCCGAAGTCTCCTCCTGGGCCTGGCCCACGATGTACCCCTGGCCGGACACTTAGGCCAAGATAAGACCTACCAGCGACTCGTCACCCACTTCTATTGGCCCAAGATGCGAGCAAATGTGGAGGCCCACTGCAAATCCTGCCCCACGTGCCAGGCCAGCGGAAAGAGTGGGGGGAAGCGCAAGGCTCCGCTGCAACCCTTCCCAGTCGTCAGTACCCCTTTTGAGCGGGTAGGGATCGACATCGTGGGACCACTGGACTCCAAGACAGCCCAGGGCCACCGGTTCATCCTCGTCCTGGTGGATCATGCCACCCGTTACCCCGAAGCCATCCCTCTCCGCACCGTGACGGCCCCCGTGGTAGGCCGGGCCTTGATGGGGATCTTCTCCCGCGTGGGGTTCCCCCGCAAAGTCGTGAGTGATCGGGGTACGAACTTTATCTCCCGATACATGAGGTCCCTCTGGCAGCAGTGCGGAGTATCGTACAAGTTCACCACCCCGTACCACCCCCAAGGGAACGGCCTAGTCGAGCGCTTTAACAAGACACTGAAAGGAATGATCATGGGCCTCGCAGAACCCCTACGCCGGAGGTGGGACGTCCTCCTCCCATGCCTCCTGTTCGCCTACCGGGAGGTTCCCCAAAAATCCCTGGGGTTCAGCCCATTCGAACTGCTATATGGACACCCCGTCCGGGGACCCCTGAGCCTGGTCAAGGAGGGTTGGGAAACGACCCCCCCGGGGGACCCCTCCGGATGTGTTCCGATACATCTTGGCGCTCCGCAACCAGACCCGGAAATTCAGAGAACTCGCAGAAGCGAACCTCGAGGCTAGTCAGGAAGAGATGAAGCGCTGGTATGACCAGAATGCTACGCTGGTCGAGTTTCAGCCGGGCCAACAAGTCTGGGTCATGGCCCCGGTGAAGCCTTGCGCCCTCCAAGATAAATGGACTGGACCCTTCAAGGTGGTCGAGCGGAAGAGCCAAGTCACCTATCTCATCGATGTGCAGTCCCCGCGGAACCCCCTCCGGGTTCTCCACGGGAACCGCCTCAAACCCCACTTTGTAAGGACAGAATTGAGTTTGCTCCTGGCCACCGACGATGGGGCCGAAGAAGACACCGAGCCCCTTCCAGACCCCCTGGGGGCGAAAGAGACCGATGGTTCCGTGGAAGGGGTGAGACTATCAACCACCCTCACAGCCCAACAGTCCGCCGACTGCCGCCAGCTCCTAAGGCAGTTCGCGGACCTCTTCTCCCTAACCCCTGGGGTCACCAACTGGTGTGTCCACGACGTGAACACCGGCGACAGCCCGCCCGTGAGACACCGGGCCTACCGGGTCCCTGATCGGGTCCGAACCAGCATCCAGACCGAGGTAGCGAAGATGCTGGCCCTCGGGGTGATTGAACCCTCCGACAGCCCATGGGCCAGCCCGGTAGTCCTGGTTCCGAAAGCGGCTACCCCGGGTGTCGCCCCCGAACTGAGGTTTTGCGTGGACTACCGAGGACTCAATGCGGTCACCCGAGCGGACGCCCACCCTATCCCCCGTGCCGACGAGCTCATTGACCGCCTCGGGGCCGCTCGCTACCTCAGCACTTTCGACCTAATGAGTGGATACTGGCAGATTTCCCTCACCGAGGGAGCCAAGGAGCGCTCCGCCTTCTCCACCCCGGATGGGCACTACCGCTTTAGGGTGATGCCGTTTGGAATGAAGAATGCCCCGGCCACCTTCCAGCGGCTGGTGAACCGGGTCCTGTCCGGACTAGAGGGGTTCAGCGCAGCGTATCTCGACGATATAGCGGTATTTAGCTCCCAATGGACCGAACACCTCCAGCACCTCCGACAAGTCCTGCTGGCTCTGCGCCGGGCCGGCCTCACCATCAAAGCCAGCAAATGTCAAATTGGGCACGGCTCCGGCACCAGGTGGGAAGCGGGCAGGTCGCCCCCCTCCAACCAAAGATCGACGCCATCATGTCCTGGGAACCCCCCACGACCCAAACGGAAGTGCGGGCCTTCCTGGGCCTCACCGGGTACTACCGGAGGTTTATTAAGAACTATGGCAGCATCGCAGGCCCCCTCACAGAACTAACCTCCAAAAAACACCCCAAGAAAGTACAATGGACTCCCTCCTGCCAGAAGGCGTTCGACACCCTAAAAACCGCCATGTGTGCGGCTCCGGTGCTCAAAGCACCCGACTACGCCCAGGAGTTTGTGGTCCAGACGGACGCCTCGGAACATGGCATCGGGGCAGTCCTCTCCCAGTTCGACGACAAGGGCATAGATCGGCCCATAGCCTTCATCAGCCGAAGGTTGCTGCCCCGAGAACAGCGGTGGAGCACAATTGAGAGAGAGACCTTCGCAGTAGTCTGGGCCCTCAAAAAGCTACGGCCCTACCTGTTCGGAACACACTTCCGAGTACAAACAGATCACCGACCCCTGCAGTGGTTGATGCGAATGCGAGGGGAAAACCCCAAACTGCTACGCTGGTCCATCTCCCTCCAGGGGATGGACTTCACGGTGGAACATCGCCCCGGGACGGACCACGCCAACGCGGACGGCCTGTCCCGATTCTTCCGCTTCAGCGAGGAGAACTCCCAAGTGGATGGGTAGTTCTCCCCGCCTTTCAGCTGGGGGGGGCCCGTGTGAGACCGGCCTCGTGGCGTGGGTCCTCCCGACCAGCCAGCTACCCTGCAACCACGCCGAACCTCGATGTTACAGCCTCCCGGCCCCCGTGAGCCAGCCTCCCGAGGGCCGGCCAGATCCCCAACACGCATGCCCGGCTGAGGGAGGGCGAAACCCCCCCAAAACCAGACCGAGAGGCGCCGATCAGGTCACACCTCTGGTCTCTTCCCCGAGGGAGGTTCGATCGACCACCAGGCCCCCGGTGAGCAGGCGCCTCACCCGCTGGGTGTCTGGAGTCCCTCCAGGACCCCCCTGAACAGATCAAAGGACCAGAACCCCGACACACCGCCCCAGGCACCAGACCCCTCTCCACGAGGACTCCGGACTTCAAAGAGGAGGGGGAGTATAACAAGGGGTGCTGAAGGGATGGGAGGAGAAGAAGACCTGGACTGACGAGAGCCTGCTGACGCTGTCGCGGCTCCTCGAACTCGGAAACATCTGAGCCCTGCTGACGCTGTCGCGGCTCCTCGAACTCGGAAACATCTGAGCCCTGCTGACGCTATCGCGGCTCCCCGAACTCTGAATCATCTGAGCCCTGCTGACGCTGTCGCGGCTCCTCGAACACTGAACCCTCCGAGCCCTGCGGACGCTGTCGCGGCTCCCCGAACTCTGAATCATCTGAGCCCTGCTGACGCTGTCGCGGCTCCTCGAACACTGAACCCTCCGAGCCCTGCGGACGCTGTTGCGGCTCCTCGAACGCTGAACCATCCGAGCCCTGCTGACGCTGTCGCGGCTCCCTGAACCCTGAACCATCTGAGCCCTGCTGACGCTGTCGCGGCTCCCCGAATTCTGATCCATCTGAGCCCTGCCGACATCGCCGCGGCTCCTCGAACTACGAACCTCCGGTGCCTGCTGAGTGACTCGCGGCCCGCTCCTCCAAGAGAACCGGCAAAGATTGCAGAGAGAAGCAACACCCCCTCAGCTCGAGGATTGAGAGCTGTGCGGCGGGTACTCCGCAGAGACACTGATTCAAAGACTGTCCCGCTACCCCTTACCCCTCATCACGAGACATCTGCCGCTTGTGGCACTAATTCTGCTCCTGCCTTCCGGATCATAAAGATCCCTAATAACCTATGATAAAATCTATTATCCTGCAGCGAACTACTGTGTGGTGTCCCTCTATCTGAAAATAGTAGTGCAGCGTGTGCGATCCTAGGTACGAGACCCTTCCAGGAAGGGCCTCCCCGCTCTTGCTCGGCCGAACTCGAGGAGAGGAGGGCCTCCGGGTGGTCAGGAACGTATTCCGCAACATCCCGGGGGAACGCTTTCCAACAGTCTGCCTTCCAGCGCTTAGTGATAAGTCGCTTTGCCACTATGATCCCCAAATCTATAAAACGAGAGGCAACCTTAACCGGGGGTGACCTATGAAAGAGGTGCAACAGGTAAGTAGGCCACTCAGGGGGAATCTCTCGTCCCGTGCACCTGCGGAGCATCTCGTGTATCGCCTGCCAGTATGTACTCAGTTCCGGGCAACCCCACAACATGTGAAGCAGATCAGCATCAACCGCCGCGCAACGGGGACAGCTTGCATCCACACGGTGGAAATATCTGTTAACGGCAGCAGGCGTTAGGTAGGCCCTATGCAAGATGAAGAACTGTATTTGGCGGAATCTCATATTTCTTGGCACCCTCCTCGGCCCCTGTAGCGCCCTATCCCATTCCTTATCCGCCATGGGGCAGGCAAGGTCTGCCTCCCATTTCTCGCGTAATGCCCCCAGGCTTGGCGCTGCGTGCGTGCGTAAGGCCGCGGCAAACCATTTAATCAGGCGCCCCCCTCGGCCCAAGACATGGAGATATTGCATCACCAAGTGTTGCTCAACTCATCCTCTCCCTGATGGACCAAACAACAACTGCCAGAACCAACTTCACCAACTGCATGACCATGGCAGCAGACTGGATGTGGACCAACTGCCTGCAGCTCAACTTCGACAAAAGGAAAGTACTGGTCTTCGACAACAAGGTTTCGCCATGGGACTCACCTGGTGGCCGTCTGAGCTAGGACAAACACCCACAGACCACACAAGAAATGTAGGGATTCTCCTAGATGGCAAGCTCAACATGACGGCTCAAGTCAATGTAGTGTGCACCTCTTGCATCCACATCCGTGTCATGCTGCGAAAGATTTTAAACGGTTTTCTCAGAAAACCAGATGTACCGTCACACAATCACTCATCACCAACAGGATGGATTACAGCAACCCTCTCTATGCCAGACTCTCCAAACAACTCCTACACAGACTCCGGACAATCCAGCACACCGCCGAAAGACTCAAACTCGACTTTCCATGCTGCACCCATATCACACCGCACCACGGAAAGCTTCACTGGCTCCCCTTTCACATGCACAGCCTATTCAAACTTCTAACGCACACATACACAGCCCTACACAACACGGGACCAGAATAACTGCACACACTTTTGTGACCCCACTAGATACCTAAGCTCTGCCCCTCTCTCACTCACACGCATTCCTCCCACCCGCAAAAGCAAAACTGGAGGTCGCGCATTCTCCTACATCACACTCAGGACCAGAAAAGACCTCCCTCAGCACATCAGAGCCTCCTCCTCACTGGAGTTCTGCAAGAAGCTGAAGATCTGACTCTTCATACAAGCACCCTGGGGACCTCAAACCTACACACCAGGCCACATGCCTGGATGTCCTCTCGGGTGATTAGTGCGCTATACAAATCAACATGACATAACAGGGGTTAATAGAATGCCAGCACTGACATCATACCAAGCCACACAGGTGTGTGAGAACAAGGGTATTACCACCTCACAAAGTCTGATGTGTCTGTGCATGACATCACTCTCATATCTCATGTTCACGGCACAAGCACCCCAAGACCGTACGCGAATAGTGTCACTCAAGCCTCATGCAGAGGCCCCCCAGGGCTGTGGCAGGACTGTACCACTCGGACCTCAGGCAGAGGCCCTCAGGGTGGTAACCGGACAGTACCACTCACACCTCATGTCCAAACCCCAGAGTTGTGATGGGATAAAACATCTCACGCCTGGTGCAGAGGCCCCCAGGGTGGTGATAGAATAGGACAGAACTAGATATTCATCATTCACTGGTCCCAAGGATTGTGACAGGAAATAACCACTCATTCCTCTTGCACCAGCCCGAGAATTGCAATATGGTACAACCACTCACTCCACGGGACTGTACTGGAATAGAGCCACTCACACCTCATATAGAGGCCCTCAGGATGGCGGCAGGACAATACTGCTCACATCTCATTCACCGACTTCAGGGTTGTGACAGGATAGAACCACTCCCTACTCATGCCCGACCCCCACAATTGTGATATGATAGAACCACTCACTCCTCGTGCACAGGATCGTGAAAAGATAGAGCCACTCACTGCTCAAGCACCCCCCTCCGGACTGAGACTAGAAGGAACCACTCCCTGCTCATGCACACACACAGGACTGTGATAGGATGGAACAACTCACTGCTTAAGCAAACACCCCCAGATTATGATTGGACGGAACCACTCACTGCTCAAGCACCTCCCCGGACTGTGATTGGACAGAACCACTCACTGCTCAAGCCCACACCCCCAGACTGTGATTGGATAGAACCACTCACTGCTCAAGCACACACACCCCGGCCTATGATTGGATAGAATCACTCACTCCTCATGCTCACACAACCCCGGACTGTGATTGGATAGAACCACTCACAGCTCTAGCCCACACCCAGACTGTGATTGGATAGAACCACTCATTGCTCAAGCACACACCCCCATGGCTGTGATAGGATGGAACACCTCACTGCTCAAGCACACCCCTACCCCCCTGGATTGCGATTGGATGGAACTATTCATTGCTCAAGCACACACTGCCCCCGGACTGGGATTGGATAGAACCACTCACTGATCATGAACACACCCCATGGCTGTGGTAGGATGGAACCACTCACTGCTCAAGCCCACACCCCCAGACTGTGATTGGATAGAACCACTCACTGCTCAAGCACACACACACGGACTGTGATTGGATAGAACCACTCACTGCTCAAGCACACACCCCCAGGACTGTGATAGGATGAAACACCTCACTGCTCAAGCACACACCCCCATGGCTGTGATGGGAAGGGACCACTCACTGCTCAAGCGTACCCCCCCCCCCCCAGACTGTGATTGGATAGAACCACTCACTGCTCAAGCACACACACCCCCATGGCTGTGATAGGATGGAACACCTCACTGCTCAAGCACACACCCCTAGTACTGTGATTTGGCGGAACCACTCACTGCTCAAGCACACACACCCCCATGGCTGTGATAGGATGGAACCACTCACTGCTCAAGCACACACCCCTAGTACTGTGATTGGGCGGAACCACTCACTGCTCAAGCGCACCCCCCTAGACTGTGATTGGATAGAACCACTCACTGCTCAAGCACACACACCCCCATGGCTGTGATAGGATGGAACGCCTTACTGCTCATGCACACACTCCCAGGACTGTGATTGGGCGGAACCACTCACTGCTCAAGCCCACACGCCTAGTACTGTAATTGGGCCGAACCACTCACTGCTCAATCGCACACCCCCAGGACTGTGATAGGACGGAACCACTCACTGCTCAAGCACACACCATTAGTACTGTGATTGGGAGGAACCACTCACTGCTCAAGCGAACACCCCCAGTACTGTGATTGGGCGGAACCACTCACTGCTCAAGCACACAACCTTAGTACTGTGATTGGGCGGAACCACTCACTGCTCAAGCGCACATCCCCAGTACTGTGATTGGGCGGAACCACTCACTGCTCAAACACACACCTAGGACTGTGATTGGGTGGAACCACTCCCTGCTCAAGCGCACACCCCCAGGACTGTGATAGGACAGAACCACTCACTGCTCAAGCACACGCCCCCAGGACTGTGATTGGATAGAACCACTCACTGCTCATGCATACACCCCATGGCTGTAAAAGGATGGAACACCTCACTGCTCAAGCACACACCCCTAGGACTGTGATTGGATAGAACCACTCACTGCTCAAGCACACCCCCAGTACTGTGATTGGGCGGAACCACTCACTGCTCATGAACACACTCTCCCCCGGACTGGGATAGGACGGAACCGCTCACTGCTCAAGCCCACACCCCCAGACTGTGATTGGATATAACCACTCACTGCTCAAGCCCACACCCCCGGACTGTGATGGGACGGGACCACTCACTGCTCAAGCACACACTCCCAGGACTGTGATAAGATGGAACCGCTCACTGCTCAAACGCGCAGTCCCAGGACTGTGATTGGATGGAACCGCTCACTGCTCAAGCGCACAGTCCCAGGACTGTGATAGGACAGAACCACTCACTTTTCATGCCCAGACCCCCCAGGATTTTGATGGAAGGGAACCACTCTCTCCCATTTGCAGGCCCCAGGTTTGTACTAGGAAAGGGCCACTAAGACTACCTCATGCACCGAACACCCCACAATTGTGATATGATAGAAATACTCATTCCTCGTGCACAGGACTGTAATAAGATAGAGCCACTCACTGCACAAGCACACAAACCCATGACTGTGATAGGACAGAACCCCTCACTTTTCATGCCCAGACCACCAGGATTGTGATAGGAGGGAACCACTTACTCCCATTCACAGGCCCCAGGTCGGTAACGGATTAGTGCCACACACAACTCATGTGCATACCCACAGGGTTGTGATAGGTTACAACCACTCTCTCCTCGTGGAATCCCAGGACTGTAATAGAATACAACCCCTCAATCCTTTCACGTCATGCGCAGGTCCCAAGGAATGTGATATAATAAAACCACTCACTCCTTATGCACACAACTCCAGGACTGTGATATGACTAAACAACTCACTCCTCATGCAGAAACCTTCAGGGTGGTGGCAGGACAATACCACTTACAACTCATGTCTGGACCCCAGGGGTGTGATGGGATAGAACCACTCACTCCTCCTTCAGAGGCCCTCGGGGTGGCGCTAGCTTAGAATAGAACCACTCACTCTGCATGCAGAGGCCCTTGTCTTTTAAGAATAGTTATTCTTTCAACTTTTAGTTCTGGACAAACACAGAGTAGATGCATGATGTTTTCTTCTCCAAATTTACATAAACTGCAAGTCGTAGGACCCATGTTACTCAACCATGGCATTAAATGACATGTGCCTGGAAATGCTCCAAAACGGGCTTTTATAAAGATTTGTTTAAATTTCTCAGACCAAGGAGTTTCAAGGTACGGTTGCACTTTAACCTTAGTATACCCATTCAGGAGCGGCCACGCATGTTTTCTTTTTGAGAAGAATTCTTTATCCAAAAGTAATGATAAGTGCTTTGTTGAACTATTAATTACTTTTTTAAAAGAGTTCAATGTAATTGGCATTTCCCAGACCAAGTTTGCTGAGTATTCCTCTAATGATGTAAATAGGTATTTCCATGCCTCAGATTTCTGATTTAAATTTATTTCCTGCCACAATAGTTTGGACAATTGATTATCAGTATCCATTCTTATCCTTTTCCATGCTTTAATGAATTGGCCTTTACGCGCAAGGACCTGATTGGTCATCCCAAATTCCATTCGTATCTGCGCAGGTGAAGCATTATGTGGGATTAAAAAAAGGGCTTTATAAATCTTTGTGGCTGCGTTGTTAATTATGACCGAATCTTTTCCACACAATGCTTCGCTACCATATGTCAAAGTTGGCAAGAGTTTTGCTGCTAATACTTTCATCAAAGGACCGTAACTCTGCACTCCTATGGATTTCTGTATAGTTCTAAATGCCACTAACAATATTTTTGCTTTCCGTTGAATGTCCATCTTGTGTGGTTGACATGATCCTCGTTCGTCAAATAATACTCCTAAGTATCTATATGTATTTACTTGCTCTAATTGTGAGTTATCAAGAAACCATTTATAATTATGTTTTGATCTTGGGTATTTATTAATTTCCATAATTTTTGTCTTTGATTCGTTTATCACCATTCGATTTTCTTTGGAGTAGGTAGATAGTGGAGAAGTGTGGCTCACTGGTTAGAGGAGGCAGACCTGGAAGCAGAGGTCAGCCCAGGACCAGGGTTCAATTCCCAGCTCGGCTGGGTCTTGAGTCCATAAATGTCCATGGACTTGATAATTCTCGCTCCAGTGCATACTCGATTCATGGGTTCACACTCTGCGACTCTGGGCAATAGCTTGCTTAATCTCCACATGGGCCCCTCGCAGCGGGATGCCTGGCTTTCACCTTGCGGATGCCCTGCTGGGTTATCTCACAGGGGAATACCAGGACGGGTTCCCTAAGCAAGCGCTTAGAGACCGCTTGGTGATTTGCGCTATATAAATTCCTGCATATTTACATTTACATTTATCAGGCGTTGTAATCCAACCTTTGTTTGGTTAAGTAGAATAACATCGTCTGCATATAACAGGTTTGATATCCTGGTGTTGGCAAGTTTGGGTGGACAAGCATTCACCCCATCCAAGGCTTGCGTTAGGTCCGCTAAAGATAGATTAAAAAGCAATGGAGCCAGGACACATCCTTGTTTCAAACCTGATGCTGTTGGAATTTTTTCTGTTACTGTTAGGCCATCTCCCATCCGAACACTAACCCATGTGTCAGAGTACAATAGTTGAATTAATTTTAAAAGAGAGAGAGGTATACCTGGATCTATTAACTTCTGCCACAAAAGGTCTCTCTGCACACAATCGAAAGCTGCCTTAAAATCTACAAAACACAAGAATAATGATTGTTTCTTACTAATATATGTATCCATTAGAACAGATAACACGAGGATATTTGTTGTAGTACCTAAACCTTGTATAAATCCAGTTTGATTCGGAGGCATTATCTGATTTTCTCTTACCCAATCAGTTAGATTAGATAGTAATACACCGGCAAATAATTTAGCATCCGTATCCTGGAGTGTAATAAGTCGATAATTTTCCGGCAAAGACCAATCTCCTTTTTTATGAATTGGAGCTATCAGTGATCCCTTCCAAGTTTCAGGTATTACTGATGACCGAACAATTTCATTGAAAACCTTTAGCAAGTATCCTGACCATAGTCTGGGGTCATTCTTATAAAGTGCAAACGGTATACAATTTGATGCCAGGGGCACCATTTTTATGTTTCTGGATCAATTTACAAATGTGATTTTCTGTTATATAAATGTCTTGTATTTTATCCTTTGTCATTGACTCAGACATATTAACCATAGGATTCAACTGTATTGTATCCCCGGCAGGATTTAAATGTATAGACAGAAACCTGATCCACTCATTCTCGGTTAAAGATGATGTTACTACTGTTCTGTTTGTTCGAGCTAAGCCGTTTATCAACATCCACAATTTTCTGGAGTTTGTTTGTTTGCTACAGAAGAATACTTTGGCCCAAAAATCATGTTTCTTTTTATTCTTTTCATCCCACAATAACTTCTGTAGGTTACAATTGACCCTTTTTAATTTTATACTCAAATCCATGTCATTAGGATTCATCTTTTTCTGTCTCCTCAATTGATTACGAGATGTTTTCAACATCCTAGTTGTTATAGTTAGAGTAATTTTGTTCTCTTTTTCTGTTTGCACTTTTTCTTTTCTTTAAATGTTTTGCTTATAGGTATTAACAAGTTTTTGTATAAAATTAACCCATTGTTCAATTGAGGTTGAGGTGTTATCTTCAAAACATGTTTCTACAAATTTAAGGGCCGTCTTGTTAGTATCTTCTTCACTATGCTCCTTCCATATTAATTTCTTATAGTTTACTGAGCCTGTCTGGCCTGGCAATGTTCTATATTCAGAATGTTTATTAACGGACAAGTTAGTAATAAGAATTTGTTGGCTGTGATCGCTCTCAGATGCTTTTTCAATTGAAAAAGAGATCACATTAATAAATATATTCAAAGACACCATAGTGTAATCAATTCTTGATTTATGGTCCTGTGAATAAAATGTCCAAGCCGGTGGGGAGTCTTGGGGTAACCTTCCATTTAGGATTCTTAAGCCCAGAGCTTCTAAGTCATTAACAAAAGTTGCGCCTAATTGGGTTTTGAAAGCATTAGGAACAGTTGGAAATGTTTGCTGCGGTATTGCCCAGAGATTATCTTGTTCCTGTATTAACTCATCTCTAATATTGGGTACGAAAAAATTAAAATTAAAATCCCCTGATATAATATACTGTGTAAAAGGATCATCAATCATTAGCTGGGATAAAGAACCACTCACTCCTCATGCAGAGGCCCTAGCGTGGCGCTAGCTTAGGATAGAACCACTCACTCCTGCTGCAGAGGCCCTCGGGCGGCACCAGCATAGGATAGAACCATTCACTCCTCCTGCAGAGGCCCTCAGGGAGGCGCTAGCTTGGAATGGAACCACTCACTCCTCCTGCGGAGGCCCTCGGGGTGGGGCTAGTGTAGGATAGAACCTCTCACTCCTCATGCAAAGGCCCTCTGGGTGGTGCTAGCTTAGAACAGAACCACTCACTCCTCATGCAGAGGCCCACGGGGTGGTGCTAGCTTAGGATAGAACCCCTCACTCCTCATGCAGAGGCCCTCGGGTGGCTCTAGCTTAGGATAGGACCACTCACTTCTCATGCAGAGGCCCACGAGGTGGCACTAGCTTAGGACAGATCCACTCACTCCTCACGCAGAGGCCCTCGAGGTGGCGCTAGCTTAGGATAGAACCACTCACTCCTCATGCAGAGGCCCTCGGGGTTGTGCTAGCTTAGGATAGAACCACTCACTCCTCATGCAGAGGCCCTAGGAGTGGCGCTAGCTTAGGATAGAACCACTCACTCCTCATGCAGAAGCCCTTGGGCGGCACCGGCTTAGGATAGTACCACTCATTCATTATTCACAGCCTCCTCCCACATATTGTGACAAGAAAGAACCCCCCATTCCTCATACAAATGACTTCAGAACTGTGATATGACAGAACCACCCACTTCAGGCCCCAGGATTGTGATAGGATTGTGCCACTCACACTGCACGTAAAGGCACCAGGATGGTGATAGGGTTGTGCCACTCACACTGCACGCGCAGGCCCTCACAACTATGAAAGGACTGTGCCACTCACACTGCACGTGCAGGCCCTCAAGACTGTTATAGGATTGTGCTGCTCAAACTGCATGTGCAGGCCTTCACTACTATGAAAACACTGTGCCGCTCACACTGTACGTGCAGGCCCTCAGGACTGTGCCACTCACACTGCACGTGTAGGCCAGCAAGACGGTGAAAGGATTGCGCCACTCACACTGCATGTGCAGGCCCTCAGGAACTTCATAGGACTGTGCCACTCACACTGCACGTGCAGGCCCTCAGAACTGTGATAGGACTGTGCCACTCACACTGCGCATGCAGGCCCTCAGGACTTGATAGGACTGTGCCACTCACACTGCACGTGCAGGCCCTCAGGACTTTGGTAGGCTTGTGCCACTCACACTGCATGTGCAGGCCCTCAGGACTTGATAGGACTGTGCTACTCACACTGCATGTGCAGGCCCTCACAACTGTGATAGGGTTGTGCCACTTACACTGCACGTGCAGGCCCTCAGGACTTGATAGGAGTGTGCTACTCACACTGCATGTGCAGGCCCTCATGACTGTGATAGGACTGTGCCACTCACACTGCACGTGCAGGCCCTCAGGACTGTGATAGGACTGTGCCACTCACACTGCACATGCAGGCCCTCAGGACTTGATAGGATTGTGTCACTCACACTGCATGTACAGGCCCTCAGGACTTGATAGGATTGTGTCACTCACACTGCATGTACAGGCCCTCAGGACTGTGATAGGACTGTGCCACTCACACTGCACATGCAGGCCCTCAGGACTTGATAGGACTGTACCACTCACACTGCATGTACAGGCCCTCAGGACTTGATAGGACTGTACCACTCACACTGCACATGCAGACTCTCGCAACTGTGAAAGGACTGTGCCACTCACACTGCACATGCAGGCCCTCAGGACTATGATAGTGTAGTGCCACTTCCACTGCACATGCAGGTCCTCAGGACTTGATAGGACTGTGCCACTCACACTGCATGTGCAGGCCCTCACAACTATGAAAGAACTGTGCCACTCACACTGCACGTGCAGGCCCTCTGGACTGTGAAAGGACTGTGCCACTCACACTGCACGTGCAGGCCCTTAGGAATGTGAAAGGACTGTGCCACTCACACTCCACATGCAGGCCCTCAGGACTTGATAGGACTGTGCCACTCACACTCCACAGGCAGGCTCTCACAACTGTGAAAGGACTGTACCACTCACACTGCATGTGCAGGCCCTCAGGACTTGATAGGACTGTGCCACTCACACTGCACATGCAGGCTCTCACAACTGTGAAAGGACTGTGCCACTCACACTACACGCGCAGGCCCTCAAGACTGTGAAAGGACTATGCCACTCACGCTGCATGTGCAGGCCCTCACAACTGTGAAATGAGTGTGCCACTCGCACTGCACATGCAGACCTTTAGGACTGTGAAAGGATTGTGCCACTCACACTGCACGTGCAGGCCCTCAGGACTGTGATAGGACTGTGCCACTCACACTGCACGTGCAGACCCTTAGGACTGTTAAAGGAATGTGCCACTCACACTGCACGTGCAGGCCCTCAGCACTGTGATAGGACTGTGCCACTCACACTTCACGCGGAGGCCCTCAGGACTGTGATACTACTGTGTCACTCACACTGCACATGCAGGCCCTCAGACTTGATAGGACTGTTCCACTCACACTGCACGTGCAGGCCCTCAGGACTGTGATAGGGTTGTGCAACTCACACTGCATGTGTATGCCCTCAGGACTGTGCTAGAACTGTGCCACTCACACTGCACATGCAGGCCCTCAGGACTGTGATAGGACTGTGCCACTCACACTGCGCATGCAGGCCCTCAGGACTTGATAGTATTGTGCCACTCACACTGCACGTGCAGGCCCTCAGGACTTGATAGGACTGTGCCACTCACACTCCACAGGCAGGCTCTCACAACTGTGAAAGGACTGTACTACTCACACTGCACGTGCAGGCCCTCAGGACTGTGATAGGACTTTGCCACTCACACTGCACGTGCAGGCCCTAAGGACTTGATAGGACTGTGCCACTCACACTGCACGTGCAGGCCCTCAGGACTTGATAGGACTGTACCACTCACACTGCATGTGCAGGCCCTCAGGACTTGATAGGACTGTGCCACTCACACTGCACATGCAGGCCCTCACAACTGTGAAAGGACTGTACCACTCACACTGCACGTGCAGGCCCTCAGGACTATGATAGTGTAGTGCCACTTCCACTGCACATGCAGGCCCTCAGGACTTGATAGAACTGTGCCACTCACACTGCATGTGCAGGCCCTCACAACTATGAAAGAACTGTGCCACTCACACTAAACGTGCAGGCCCTCTGGACTGTGAAAGGACTGTGCCACTCACACTGCACGTGCAGGCCCTTAGGAATGTGAAAGGACTGTGCCACTCACACTCCACATGCAGGCCCTCACAACTGTGAAAGGACTGTACCACTCACACTGCATGTGCAGGCCCTCAGGACTTGATAGGACTGTGCCACTCACACTGCACATGCAGGCTCTCACAACTGTGAAAGGACTGTGCCACTCACACTACACGCGCAGGCCCTCAAGACTGTGAAAGGACTATGCCACTCACGCTGCATGTGCAGGCCCTCACAACTGTGAAAGGAGTGTGCCACTCGCACTGCACATGCAGACCCTTAGGACTGTGAAAGGACTGTGCCACTCACACTGCACGTGCAGACCCTTAGGACTGTGAAAGGACTGTGCCACTCACACTGCACATGCAGGCCCTCAGACTTGATAGGACTGTTCCACTCACACTGCACGTGCAGGCCCTCAGGACTGTGATAGGGTTGTGCAACTCACACTGCATGTGTATGCCCTCAGGACTGTGCTAGAACTGTGCCACTCACACTGCACATGCAGGCCCTCAGGACTGTGATAGGACTGTGCCACTCACACTGCACATGCAGGCCCTCAGGACTTGATAGTATTTTGCCACTCACACTGCACGTGCAGGCCCTCAGGACTTGATAGGACTGTGCCACTCACACTCCACAGGCAGGCTCTCCCAACTGTGAAAGGACTGTACTACTCACACTGCACGTGCAGGCCCTCAGGACTGTGATAGGACTGTGCCACTCACACTGCACGTGCAGGCCCTAAGGACTTGATAGGACTGTGCCACTCACACTGCACGTGCAGGCCCTCAGGACTTGATAGGACTGTGCCACTCACACTGCATGTGCAGGCCCTCAGGACTTGATAGGACTGTGCCACTCACACTGCACATGCAGGCCCTCACAACTGTGAAAGGACTGTACCACTCACACTGCACGTGCAGGCCCTCAGGACTTGATAGGACTGTGCCAATCACACTGCTCATGCAGGCCCTCACAACTGTGAAAGGCCTTTGCCACTCACACTGCACGGGCAGGCCCTCAGGACTATGATAGTGTTGTGCCACTTCCACTGCACGTGCAGGCCCTCAGGACTTGATAGGATTGTCCCACTCACCCTGCACGTGCAGGCCCTCACAACTGTGAAAGGACTGTGCCACTCACACTGCACGTGCAGGCCCTCAGGACTTGATAGGACTGTACCACTCACAGTGCATGTGCAGGCCCTCAGGACTTGATAGGACCGTGCCACTCACACTGCACGTGCAGGCCCCCAGGACTTGATAGGACTGTGCCACTCACACTGCACATGCAGGCCCTCACAACTGTGAAAGTACTGTACCACACACACTGCACGTGCAGGCCCTCAGGACTTGATAGGATCGTACCACTCACACTGCACGTGCAGGCCCTCAGGACTGTGATAGGACTGTGCCACTCACACTTCACGCGCAGGCCCTCAGGACTGTGATAGGACTGTGCTACTCACACTGCACGTGCAGACCCTCAGGACTTGATAGGACTGTGCCACTCACACTGCACGTGCAGGCCCTTAGGACTGTGATAGGACTGTGCCACTCACACTGCATGTGCAGGCCCTCAGGACTGTGATAGGGTGATATGTTTATTGCCTGTTGATCATACCTGTACTAAATGTGCAATTTATCTGTTACACTAAGCATAGAAAAGATTCAATCGTTTTTTTTTCCTGAGTGTTATTGGATTGGACCCATTATGCCTGTATAGGGCATCTGACATGCAATGCACTTGCCCCACCTAGGGTTGTGATTATATAGAGCCAGTCCCACTTCATGCAGTAGTCCCCAGAACTGTGATTGGACTGGATCAATGATACCTCATGCACAGACCTCCTAAGGACTGTGGTGGTGTCAAGCTACTGACATCCCATTCACATGCCCCCGGGATTATGATGGGATAAGGCCACTCCCACATCACGCACAGCCACCCCTACTCCCCTGCACCGGGGTTGGGATGGGTTTGCCCAATCACATCCTATGCGCACACCTACTAAGGACTATACTAATGTGTGGCCACTGACCCCCCCCCCCCAGGCACATGCCCCCTAGGAGTGTGCTGGGATGGGCCCACTGACCCACCCCCCAGGCACATGCCCCCTAGGAGTGTGCTGGGATAGGCCCACTGACCCCCAAGGCACATGCCCCCTAGGAGTTTGCTGGGATAGGCCCACTGACCCCCCCAGGCACATGTCCCCTAGGATTGTACTGGGATAGGCCCACTGACCCCCCCTAGGCACATGCCCCCTAACATTGTGCTGGGATAAGCCCCTAGGATTGAGCTCAGATGGGCCACTGACTCCCCCAGGCACATGCCCCCTAGGGGTGTACTGGGATAGGCCCACTGACCCCCCCCCCACCCCCTGGCACATTCCCCCTAGGATTGTGCTGAGATGAGCCCACTGACCCACCCAGACACATGCCCCCTGGGATTGTCCTGGGATAAGCCCACTGACCCACCCAGTGGTACAAAAGGGGGTGGTGATGGACGGAGCATCAGAACCAATCAAACACTCACACCCAGTCAACAGATCTGGGTTTGATCCATCACCGTTCTTTAGCCCACTCTGCCACCCCAGTTCAGACATGGCCATATGCAAATCAGTCTGACCCTGTGCCTCATGGGAACAGTCCAGCCCGAACTACCAAGCCATGCCTTCCCTGGACCGGAAACAAGCTTCCTAGGACCGGTTTCTGGCATTTCAGCCGTCTTCAGCCAGGCTTGCTGGAATCCAGTGGCAAAGTGAGCAAGGGACTCACGTCTGAGCATACCCTGCCAACTTATGGCGAACAAAGTGGTACAAAAGGGGGTGGTGATGGACGGAGCATCAGAACCAATCAAACACTCACACCCAGTCAACAGATCTGGGTTTGATCCATCACCGTTCTTTAGCCCACTCTGCCACCCCAGTTGAGACATGGCCATATGCAAATCAGTCTGACCCTGTGCCTCATGGGAACAGTCCAGCCCGAACTACCAAGCCATGCCTTCCCTGGACCGGAAACAAGCTTCCTAGGACCGGTTTCTGGCATTTCAGCCGTCTTCAGCCAGGCTTGCTTGAATCCAGTGGCAAAGTGAGCAAGGGACTCACGTCTGAGCATACCCTGCCAACTTATGGCGAACAAAGTGGTACAAAAGGGGGTGGTGATGGACGGAGCATCAGAACCAATCAAACACTCACACCCAGTCAACAGATCTGGGTTTGATCCATCACCGTTCTTTAGCCCACTCTGCCACCCCAGTTCAGACATGGCCATATGCAAATCAGTCTGACCCTGTGCCTCATGGGAACAGTCCAGCCCAAACTACCAAGCCATGCCTTCCCTGTACCGGAAACAAGCTTCCTAGGACCGGTTTCTGGCATTTCAGCCGTCTTCAGCCAGGCTTGCTTGAATCCAGTGGCAAAGTGAGCAAGGGACTCACGTCTGAGCATACCCTGCCAACTTATGGCGAACAAAGTGGTACAAAAGGGGGTGGTGATGGACGGAGCATCAGAACCAATCAAACACTCACACCCAGTCAACAGATCTGGGTTTGATCCATCACCGTTCTTTAGCCCACTCTGCCACCCCAGTTCAGACATGGCCATATGCAAATCAGTCTGACCCTGTGCCTCATGGGAACAGTCCAGCCCGAACTACCAAGCCATGCCTTCCCTGGAACGGAAACAAGCTTCCTAGGACCGGTTTCTGGCATTTCAGCCGTCTTCAGCCAGGCTTGCTTGAATCCAGTGGCAAAGTGAGCAAGGGACTCACGTCTGAGCATACCCTGCCAACTTATGGCGAACAAAGTGGTACAAAAGGGGGTGGTGATGGACGGAGCATCAGAACCAATCAAACACTCACACCCAGTCAACAGATCTGGGTTTGATCCATCACCGTTCTTTAGCCCACTCTGCCACCCCAGTTCAGACATGGCCATATGCAAATCAGTCTGACCCTGTGCCTCATGGGAACAGTCCAGCCCGAACTACCAAGCCATGCCTTCCCTGGACCGGAAACAAGCTTCCTAGGACCGGTTTCTGGCATTTCAGCCGTCTTCAGCCAGGCTTGCTTGAATCCAGTGGCACTGACCCACCCAGGCACATGCCCCCTAGGATTGTGCTGGGATAAGCCCACTGACCCCCCCCCCCCAAGCACATGCGCCCTAGGATTGTGCTGGGATAGGCCCACTGACCCCTCAGGCACATACCACTAGGATTGCGCTGGGATAGGCCCACTGCGACATGCCCCCTGGAATGTGCTGGGATAAGCCCACTGACCCACCTGGGCACATGCCCCTAGGAATGAGCTCAGATGGGCCACTCACCCCCACCCCAGGCACATGCCCCCTAGCATTGTGCTGGGATAAGCCCACTGACCCACCCAGGCACTTGACCCTTGGAATGAGCTCAGATGGGCCACTGACCCCCCCCCCCCAGGCACATGCTCCCTAGGAGTGTGCTGGGATAGGCCCACTGATCCCCCAGGCACATGTCCCCTAGGATTGTGCTGGGATAGGCCCACTGACCTCCCACGGCACATGCCCACTAGGATTGTGGTGGTATAGGCCCACTGACCCCCCCCCCCATGCACATGCCGCCTAGGATTTTGCTGGTGTATGGCCACTGACCCCCCAGGCGCATGCACCCTAGGATTGTGCTGGGATAGACCCACTGACCCCCAGGCACATGCTCCCTAGGATTGTGCTGGAATAAGCCCACTGACCCCCCCTAGGCACATGCCCCCTAGGATTGTGCTGGAATACGCCCACTGACCCCAGGCACATGCCCCCTAGGAGTGTGCTGGGATAGGCCCACTGACCCCCCCCCCCAGGCACATGCCTCCTAGGATTGTGCTCAGATGGGCCCACTGACCCCCCCCAGGCACATGCCCCTTAGGATTGTGCTCAGATAGGGCCACTGACACCCCAGGCACATACCCCTAGGATTGTGGTGGGATAGGCCCACTGACCCCCCAGGCACTTACCCCTAGTATTGTGCTCAGATATGGCCACTGACCGCCCAGGCACATGCCCCCCAGGATTGTGCTGGGATAGAGCCACTGACCCCCCCCAGGCACATGCCCCCTAGGATCGTCTTGGGATAAGCCCACTGACCCACCCAGGCACACGCCCCTAGGATTGTGCTGGGATAAGCCCACTGACCCACCCAGGCACATGCCCCTAGGAATGAGCTCAGATGGGCCACTGACCTCCCCAGGCACATGCCCCCAAGGAGTGTGCTGGGATAGGCCTACTGACCCCCCCAGGCACATGCCCCCTAGGATTGTGCTGGGATAGACCCACTGACCCCCCAGGCACATGCCCCCTAGGAGTGTGCTGGGATAGGCCCACTGACCCCCCCAGGCACATGCCCTCTAGGATTGTGCTGGGATAGGCCCACTGACCCCCCCCCCCCCCCCGGCACATGCCCAATAGGATGTTGCTGGGATAAGCCCACTGACCCACCCAGGCACATGCCCCCTAGGATTGTGCTGGGATAAGCCCACTGACCCACCCAGGCACATGCCCCCTAGGAGTGTGCTGGGATAGGCCCACTGACCCCCCCAGGCACATGCCCCCTGGGAGTGTGCTGGGAGAAGCACACTGACCCACCCAGGCACATGCCCCCTAGGATTGTGCTGGGAAGAGCCCATTGACCCACCCAGACAAATGCCCCCTGGTATTGTGCTGGGATAAGCCCACTGACCCACCCAGGCACATGCCCCTTAGGAATGTGCTGGGATAGGCCCACTGATTCCCCCAGGCACATGCCCCCTGGGATTGTGCTGGGATAAACCCACTGACCCACCCAGGCACATGCTCCCAAGGATTGTGCTGGGATGAGACCACTGACCCACCCAGACACATGCCCCCTGGGATTGTGCTGGGATAAGCCCACTGACCCACCCAGGCACATGCCCCCTAGGATTGTGCTGGGATAAGCCCACTGACCCCTCCCCCCACATGCACATGCGCCCTAGGATTGTGCTGGGATAGGCCCACTGCCCCCCCAGGCACATACCCCTAGGATTGTGCTGGGATAGGCCCGCTGACCCCCCCAGGCACATGTCCCCTAGGATTGAGCTCAGATGGGCCACTGAACCCCCCCAGACACATATCCCCTAGGGTTGTGCTGGGATAGGACCACTGACCCCCCCAGGCACATGCCCCCTAGGATTGTGCTGGGATAAGCCCACTGACCCACCCAGGCACATGCCCCCTAGGATTGTGCTGGGATACGCCCACTGACCCCCCAGGCACATGCCCCCTAGGATTGTGCTGGGATAGAGCCACTGACCCCCCCAGGCACATGCCCCCTAGCATTGTGCTGGGATAAGCCCACTGACCCACCCAGGCACATGTCCCCTAGGATTGTATTGGGATTGGCCCACTGACCACCCCCCAAGCACATGCCCCCTAGGATTGTGCTGGGATAGGCCCTCTGACCCCCCAGGCACATGCCCCCTGGGATTGTGCTCAGATGTGGCCACTGACCCCCCAGGCACATGCCCCCTAGGATTGTGCTCAGATAGGGCCACTGACCCCCCAGGCACATACCCCTAGGATTGTGTTGGGATAAGCCCACTGACACACCCAGGCACATGCCCCTAGGAATGAGCTCAGATGGACCACTGACCCCCACCCCAGGCACATGCCCCCTAGCATTGTGCTGGGATAAGCCCACTGACCCCCCCAGGCACATGCCCCCTAGGAGTGTGCTGAGATAGAGCCACTGACCCCCCAGGCACATGCCCCCTGGGATTGTGATCAGATAGGGCCACTCACGCCTCCTGCACAGGCCACCCCCAGATTGTGGTGGGATAGGAATGCTTCCACCTCATGACTCTGTTTCCAGGATTGTATTGTTGTAGGATCACTCATATCGTATGCACAGCCTTCACCATCACATATGGCTAGTAAATAGTAACAGCTCACCTGGAAAAGGAGGATGGTGCCGGGTACCACGGTACAGATTAGCAGGATCACACCCTCAGCCGTGATGATGGTATTCTTGGTCCCTTCCTCCAGCTGCAGCAAGGCTTTGGGAACAGGCTCTGCAATGCAGCAAATTATAGAAGACCTTGAGTTTTGAGTTAGAGTTCTGTGTTACAGTACCATCCCATAGAGCTCTAGTGCAACCGCGAGTGCAACCGCGGAACTCAAGGTGGCGGAGTCCTAGAGCACCACCCAGTAATGTGCTCAGGTGTGGAGAACATGGGACACCAGCCCCTAATGGACCCAAATTTTGTTCGTGACAAACAGAACCCTGCAAGGCCTTTTCATGGGTCCTCTGGGAGTCTGTGGTTACTGGGCAGTATCCTGGTGTACCAGGGCCCCAATACTTGCCCCCTCTAGTGTAGGCCCTTTACTGTTCAGGGCTATCAAGGGTGAGCAGCTAGGGCTTACCCTGGCAGGTGGTTCGGGTTAGAGACGGAGACACAGTATGATAATAATATCCAGTAAACCCAATTTACAGTATCTGAAGCCCAATTGACACTATGTGATTCATCTTCAAAGAAGAATACCCGTTTTATTAACAGGTAGTTAAATAGGTAGTTACCAGCGTGGCACTAGAGTTGATGCCATCCTATGGGAAGGCTTTGTCAGCTCCTGGCTATGACTTCAAATTTCTGACAAGGGTTTGAGCCTCAGTCAGTGGGCTTGAGTCTCAATCAGTAGGCTTTAGTCAATGGGTTTGAGTCTCAGTCAGTGGGCTTGAGTCTCAATCAGTAGGCTTCAATCAATGGGTTTGAGTCTCAGTCAGTGGACTTGAGTCTCAGTCAGTAGGCTTCAGTCAATGGGGTTGAGTCTCAGTCAGTGGGGTTGAGTCTCAGTCAATGGGTTTGAGTTTCAGTCAGTAAGCTTCAGTCAATGGGTTTGAGTATCAGTCAGTGGGCTTGAGTCTCAATCAGTAGGCTTCAGTCAATGGGTTTGAGACTCAGTCAGCGGGCTTGAGTCTCAGTAGGCTTCAGTCAATGGGTTTGAGTCTGTCAGTGGGCTTGAGTCTCAATGAGTAGGCTTCAGTCAATGGGGTTGAGTCTCAGTCAATGGGTTTGAGTCTCAGTCAGTAGGCTTCAGTCAATGGGGTTGAGTCTCAGTCAATGGGTTTGAGTCTCAGTCAGTGGGCTTCAGTCAATGGGTTTGAGTCTCAGTCAGTGGGCTTGAGTCTCAATCAGTAGGCTTCAGTCAATGGGGTTGAGTCTCAGTCAATGGGGTTGAGTCTCAGTCAGTGGGCTTGAGTCTCAGTCAGTAGGCTTCAGTCAATGGGTTTGAGTCTCAGTCAGTGGGCTTCAGTCTCAATCAGTGGGCTTCAGTCAATGGGTTTGAGTCTCAGTCAACGAGCTTGAGTGTCAGCCAATAGGCTTGAGTCTCTGTCAGGGAGCTTAGTTCTCAGTCAATGGGCTTGAACCTCAATCAGTGTGTTTTAGTCAATGGGTTTGAGTCTCAGTCAAGGGGCTTGAGTCTCAGTCAATGGGCAGGAGTTGCAGTCAATGGGCTCGAATCTTAGTCAATTAGCTTCAGTCAATGAGCTTGAGTCTGAGACAATGGGCTTGAGTTTCAGTTAATGGGCTTGAGTCTCAGTCAAAGGGCTTGAGTTTCAGTCAATGATCTTGGCTCCCAGACAATGGACATGAGTCCAGGGCCCTGTGGCGTTACCGGGGTTTTAGGTATTACTTGTCCTAAATTAGTAAGTATAATGGACAACCCAATCTACCCTTGAGGGCTTGGGCAAAGTAGGTAAACAGGTATGTGTGCCTTCAAGGGATTTACTCTAATGTTTAATTCAGTTATTCAGTATCTTTGTTGTGAGCAGGATATAATGTTTGCCTGCCTAGTGAGTTACTCAAAATTTTACCAACAGCACTTTTTTATATTTGATTTTCACTTCAATGGACATACAGTTTATTTTGTATAAATAAGCAGCAAAAACGAGTGTAAAAATAATCAAATTTTATCTTTGAAATTTCATAAAGGGTACTCAAAATAATACATACAATGAAAAAAGAAGGCCACAATTAGATGTTTTAACCTTCACAATTCCAATTGTAAACACTTTCTCACAATCTAAGTATAAATATAAATTAAATTAAGAAGGAAAAGTGTTAATGTCGACGTTTCGGTCTCTAGGCTTGCGTCGATGAGACCATCTTCAGGACTGAGATGTATTGAAAATAGTTGACCCCTAGTGAAGTACGGAATAAACATTAATTACCATACAATTCATTAAACAAATTCGCTATAACACCCGTATATATAAAACTATCTAGACTTCATTCAATAACTTTATCTTGTCATGACATCTACAATCATGTGAATTTATTAACATCTTATCAACATCTTTTTTGCTGCTAAAATTCCAATAGTTGGCAAGTTTTACTCTATTCTCTACGATTTCATTCACAGTCTAATCCTGTAGACATACTCAATTACTCAGAGTTTTAAATCCGACTTAGAGAACTTTTTAGTCACTACTATAACATTTACAGAGTACTTCTTTCTAATTCTTTACTATTAGTCACATTAAGATCACTAATATTTGCAATGTCAATCGGTATACTGTAAAGATACCAGACCATCTCAATTAACAGTACATATGTTGTTCATTCAATCGTTTTTTTTTCAATCAAATAAGGTCATCCATTGAGTTCAAGTGATGTTTCAAATCTCTCTGGTATACCTTATTTTCATACCAATATAAATACATACATTGATCATTCACCAAGGGACATTTTTTGGGGGGGGGAACTATTATTTTAGGTGTATCTAAAGATTGTCACCAAGATCATTATTCTATTGTGAGATTAATGTATTCGTTTTCATCAGTGTATACTCTGGTACTTTAATATATTTGCTGTTGTCCTAGTGCTACATTTTAGGCACCTAGCGTAACTCTTGAAATAGACATAAAGTCAAAAACACCTTGAGTCTGTGATGTGGACATATATTTCATAAGGATCTGTGACAATATTACAGCCTTAACTCAGAACCTACACACAGCATATCTATTAGAAATGAATACAATTAGTCTTCATGCGTGTTATACATAACTTACTTGACTAAAGGATTTATATTAAATAAAATGTACCTTAAATTTGCAATGTTTATCGCACTGATTTTAGATATTTGTTCCGTTTCATATCAAGGGCGTTTATTTCTCTCACATATAGTTACGTGGTAACACTTCGGAGTCTAAACAACAAGGAGATAATCAAATGTTAAACTATTAGGTTCTCCAACTATTGATAAAAAGTAACCTGATTTGCATGGCAGGTCTTTTACACGTACCTCTGTTCTCCTTAGAGAGTTACATGCCAACGGAGTGAACGTGCCGACATCAACTTTGTGATACGTCGTAATGCGGTGTCGATCACACTAGCTTATATCATGCGCTCCGTTTAGTATAATGAGCGTTTGTTTCTTTTGTATTTGCCCACGCTGTAGCGTTTCAAAGACTAAAAGGCAATGGGACAACCAAGTATTAGGTTGTTTGGGTCTCAAATTCATATCAAGCAGTGGCCTGTTTACATTGTGGATATTATACACGTACCTCTGATTTCTTTGGTAAATTACCGGCCGAGGGGACAGACGTTTCCGCATCAACTTGGTTGTTTGTCGTTTTCCGTTATTTTTATTGTTTGGAGCGCGAAAGAGGACTGGCTCGTCAATGTTAATGGCGGCCATCGTGAAACGATAGAAATGTTTATTTTGACATAAATGTCAACTATTTTTAACAAAATAAGGCATTTGAATCAGCGTATGTTAATTTTATCAACCCTCAATCAAATCACATTCATAATTGAGTTATGTTATAACGCGTTTAGAATTATTCCATATATGGTTGATTATATTAATTTATTTATATAGTGAAAGGTTAACCATCATATTAGAGAGAGTCATGATATCCGTCTCTTGGTTGTAAAGTATCCTCATCATATGTCCTTTAGTTTGCTTTTATAACAGAAAGTATAACAGATAGAATTGTTCGCATTTCTGGCATAGTAGATACATTCACGATCTCATTCTTGGAGACAAACAGTTTTTTCACGTTCAATCTATCATGGAGACATTGTATATATTCAAAGTTTGTCAAAAAGAGTATAACTTGGACAGCGACATATAACATTTATATCCATATCGACAATAGGGGTATGTGCATCATTTTGATTCACTGAACATAATGATTAACAATACACTTACATCTACTTACATCGATAACAGAATTATATACATCATTCCATAAATCATGGTATACATGCCAAAGTATGCCATTCTGTAGCGGAATTCAGCCCTCTATTAACTAAGTCAGTGAGGCAAATCTATCTACCTTCTTTCAACGTTAATATCTAATTAACATTGTTTTGTCTTTTTGTGGGTCTAATGATGTCAATAACCACCAACGCATTTCCTTTTCTGTATGGTCTAGACGTTGATAATGCTCAACCAAAGGAGCATTTTCTGCTCCGAGATTGATGTTGTAAAATTTGTTTTTTTACTGGTTGGACAGTTTTACCAATGTAGTGTAAGCCACATGAACATTGCATGCAACACACTACATTGGGTGTATTACAATTTGAAAATGCCTTTAGAGTAATAGAAATGTCATTTATCTCACACCTCTTAACAGTTAGTGTTGTATTACATGCCAAACATGTTACACTTGTGATGTCCTGTTAAGGGTACAATTTGCCTCATGTTGTCTACTGTGTTCTTTGAGTTCTCTTCATAGGCATGTACTAATCTGTCCTGTAGGTTTGTGCCTCTTTTGAAAGAGAACATAGGCTTCTCTATAAATTCTGGAAGGCCCTTCAATAAAGTCCAATGTTTATTGATGATCTTTTTGATAGCATTTGTGTGTGTTCCAAAAGTCGACACAAACCAATTGAGGTTTGTTAGGGCGATTATTTGGTATTAGCAGAGCCTCACGATCATTATACCATGCCCGCTTCATAGATCTTTTCAATAATTTAGATGGATATCCACGTATCTTTAATTTTTCTTTTAGTTTTTTGGCCCCTATAAAATAGTCTTCTTTAAAGGTACAATTCCTACGTAAACGTAGGAATTGCCCAAATGGCAGACCATCTTTTAATGCCTGGGGATGATGACTGGCATCATTTAAAAGGGTGTTCCTAGATGTAGGCTTAGTATATAGTGTGGTATAGAGATGGTTTGTAACATCATTCTTAATTGTGATATCTAGGACATTCATTTCCTGAGTATCAGACTCCATGGTAAATTGTAAATGTGTACTTCTTGTAGTAAGCCAGGTGTGAAAAGCATTAAGGGTTTCTTGAGTACCATGCCACACCAGGAAAACGTCATCTATGTATCTTAGCCAAATTTTAACATTGGCTAAGTATGGGTTAGATGTGTGTAACACATGTTCATTTTCAGAGACAGACACATAGATAGTCGCAATGTTTGGGGCATAAATAGCCCCCATCGCCACTCCTTTTAGTTGTTGATAAAATGTATTCTGGAAAAGGAAGAAATTTTATCACAGAGGGAAATGCCTACACATTCCAAAATGAACTCAGTGGGCACCTCATGAGGTCTTGGTCTTGCTTCTAGGAGATTATTTAAAATCTGGAGTATCTCTTGTTGTGGGATATTTGTATATAAGCTTTTTATGTCCATGGAGACAAGAACATTTTCAGGATCAAATTCAAGATTTTCAACTATATGATGACCGCCGTAGTATCCCTTATATATGATGGTTGATTAATTGCAAAAGGTCTTATAAAGTGATCTGCATATTGAGCAAGGGGTTTTAGAATGGAATTACACCCGGATACTATAGGTCGCCCTGGTGGATTGATAGGGTCCTTATGCACCTTTGGTAGCATATGAATGGCCAGGACCGTAGATGCTTTATTGACAAGGAACGCCACTTCTCTCTCATTGAGCCAGCCACCATCAAAGCCTGATTTACTTAGCTTCAGAATCTCAGTTGCCAATCTATTTGTGGGATTAGTGCGGAGTTCCTTGTAATGGGCACTGACCGATAGTTGTTTTAGAGCCTCTTGATCATATTTCTCTCTTTCCCATATTACTATTCCACCTCCTTTATCTGCAGGTTTAATCAGAGCATTTGGGAGGGATTGTAGATTTTGTAGTGCCTGTTGTTGATCTTTTGGAAAATTTGATTTGAAATGCATTTTTTCTTTAAAGAGATTTTCTATCTCTGTAAGTATGGCATTTTCAAATGTTGATACCTCTTTCCTAATCATGGAATTGGTGGGGTAAAGGTAGATGGATTTTTAAACCCTGTACCACCATACATTACAACTGAGATGTTATTAGCAAAGTAATTTTTAAGTCTTACTGAGCGGAAAAATTCATACAGCTCTAGTTTTGTATGGAACAAATCATTTTTATAAGTGGGGACAAAGCTCAGACCTGACGCTAGAACTGTTATTTTTTGTTCCGATAAAACATGCGTTGACAAATTAAAGATTGGTATAGTTTTGTCTTGTTCTACCACTCTTAATATTGGTGGCGGGTCTGGCGGAAGCCGGGCGTGTATTGGTTGCGGTACCATCCTCTTTTGGATGACCGTTGTCTCCGAGGTGGACCGCCGCCTCTGCGTTCTTGACCTATAAAAGAGGACTGGCGAGAAGTCGATGGTTGTTGATCGTATTGTCTATATGGAATTTCAAGTGATTGATCACTTCCTGTATCCGAATTTGTATCTGAGAAAGTGATCCTCTTTCTTGCTGTTTGATTAGGACCCTGCGGAGTATAGAAGTCTTTATTTAGATAGGGGTAAGTCTTTTCTTTATTATATCTTCTGATATCGTTCTGTAGCTTTTCAGTTTTTTTATGCGCATTAAAGTCCTCATCATCAGTAAAAATTATTGGTATATTTCGTATCTGCAGGCCAGTTGGAATAATATTCACATTCATGATGATGAGGAGTTTAAAGTAGGTTTCAGTTTTTCAGCCAACAGATGCTCACGCACATGGATGGTGCTTAGTATTGAAACGGCCCTTAGACAACTTAAGATTCTAACAAAAGTAATAGAGACCCTCGAGACCCTGGAGAAGAAAATACTGGGTGATTCAACCATCACCAACAGCAAGTTTCTTCTAGAGAAAGTCCAACAAACCATCAAAGAATTTGAGGACTCACAGGAAGTGATCAATCACTTGAAATTCCATATAGACAATACGATCAACAACCATTGACTTCTCGCCAGTACTCTTTTTTAGGTCAGGAACGCAGTGGCGGCGGTCCACCTCGGAGACAACGGTCATCCAAAAGAGGATGGTACTGCAACCAATACACGCCCGGCTTCCGCCAGATCCGCAACCAATATTACGAGTGGTAGAACAAGACAAAACTATACCAATCTTTAATTTGTCAACGCATGTTTTATCAGAACAAGAAATAACAGTTCTAGCGTCAGGTCTGAGCTTTGTCCCCACTTATAAAAATGATTTGTTCCATACAAAAGTAGAGATGTATGAATTTTTCCGCTCAGTAAGACTTAAAAATTACTTTGCTAATAACATCTCAGTTGTAATGTATGGTGGTACAGGGTTTAAAAATCCATCTACCTTTACCCCACCAATTCCATGATTAGGAAAGAGGTATCAACATTTGAAAATGCCATACTTACAGAGATAGAAAATCTCTTTAAAGAAAAAATGCATTTCAAATCAAATTTTCCAAAAGATCAACAACAGGCACTACAAAATCTACAATCCCTCCCAAATGCTCTGATTAAACCTGCAGATAAAGGAGATGGAATAGTAATATGGGAAAGAGAGAAATATGATCAAGAGGCTCTAAAACAACTATCGGTCAGTGCCCATTACAAGGAACTCAGCACTAATCCCGCAAATAGATTGGCAACTAAGATTCTGAAGCTAAGTAAATCAGGCTTTGATGGTGGCTGGCTCAATGAGAAAGAAGCGGCGTTCCTTGTCAATAAAGCACCTACGGTCCCGGCCATTTATATGCTACCAAAGGTGCATAAAGACCCTATCAATCCGCCAGGGCGACCTATAGTGTCCGGGTGTAATTCCATCCTAAAACCCCTTGCTCAATATGCAGATCACTTTATAAGACCTTTTACAATTAATCAACCATCATATATAAGGAATACTACGGCGGTCATCAATATAGTGAAAATCTTGAATTTGATCCTGAAAATGAACTTCTTGTCTCCATGGACATAGAAAGTTTATATACAAATATCCCACAACAAGAGACACTCCAGAATTTAAATAATCTCCTAGAAACAAGACCAAGACCTCATGAGGTGCCCACTGAGTTCATTTTGGAATGTGAAAATGTCTTCTTTTTCCAGAATACATTTCATCAACAACTAAAAGGAGTGGTGATGGGGGCTATTTATGCCTCAGACATTGCGAATATCTATGTCTCTGTCTTTGAAAATGAACATGTGTTACACACATCTAACCCATACTTAGCCAACATTAAAAATTGGCTAAGATACATAGATGACGTTTTCCTGGTGTGGCATGGTACTCAAGAACAACTTAATGCTTTTCACACCTGGCTTAATACAAAAAGTACACATTTACAAATTACCATGGAGTCTGATACTCAGGAAATTAATTTCCTAGATATCACAATTAAGAATGTTACAAACCATCTCTATACCACACTATATACTAAGCCTACATCTAGGAACACCCTTTTAAATTATGCCAGTCATCATCCCCAGGCATTAAAAGATGGTCTGCCATTTGGGCAATTCCTATGTTTACGTAGGAGTTGTTCCTTTAAAGAAGACTATTTGATAGAGGCCAAAAAACTAAAAGAAAAATTAAAGATACATGGATATTTATCTAAATTATTGAAAAGATCTATGAAGCGGGCATGGTGAAATGATCGTGAGGCTCTGCTAATACCAAATAATCGCCCTAACAAACCTCAATTGGTTTGTGTGTCGACTTTTGGAATACACACAAATGCTATCAAAAAGATCGTCAATAAACATTGGACTTTATTGAAGGGCCTTCCAGAATTTATAGAGAAGCCTACGTTCTCTTTCAAAAGAGGCACAAACCTACAGGACAGATTAGTACATGCCTATGAAGAGAACTCAAAGAACACAGTAGACAACATGAGGCAAATTGTACCCTTAATAGGACATCACAAGTGTAACATGTGTTTGGCATGTAATACGACACTAACTGTTAAGAGGTGTGAGATAAATTATATTTCTATTACTCTAAAGGCATTTTCAAATTGTAATACACCCATTGTAGAGTATTGCATACAATGTCCATGTGGCTTACACTACATTGGTAAAACTGTCCAACCAGTAAAAAAACAAATTTTACAACATCAATCTCGCATTCGTTGTCACAAAGAAAATGCTCCTTTGGTTGAGCATTATCAACGTCTACGCCATACAGAAAAGGAAATGAGTTGGTGGGTTGTTGATGTCATTAGACCCACAAAAAGACAAAACAATTTTAATCAGATATTAACGTTGAAAGAAGGTAGATGGATTTGCCTCACTGACTTAGTTAACAGAGGGCTGAATTCCGCTACAGAATGGC
This sequence comes from Triturus cristatus, assembly GCF_964204655.1. NCBI lineage: Eukaryota > Metazoa > Chordata > Amphibia > Caudata > Salamandridae > Triturus > Triturus cristatus. The sequence goes on along the minus strand of NC_140590.1, from coordinate 55,921,580 downwards.
ATACTTTGGCATGTATACCATGATTTATGGAATGATGTATATAATTCTGTTATCGATGTAAGTAGATGTAAGTGTATTGTTAATCATTATGTTCAGTCAATCAAAATGATACACATACCCCTATTGTCAATATGGATATAAATGTTATATGTCGCTGTCCGAGTTATACTCTTTTTGACAAACTTTGAACATATACAATGTCTCCATGATAGATTGAACGTGAAAAAACTGTGTTTGTCTCCAAGAATGAGATCGTGAATGTATCTACTATGCCAGAAATGCGAACAATTCAATCGGTTATACTTTCTGTTATAAAAGCAAACTAAAGGACATATGATGAGGATACTTTACAACCAAGAGACGGATATCATGACTCTCTCTAATATGATGGTTAACCTTTCACTATATAAATGAATTAATATCATCACCCATATATGGAATAATTCTAAACGCGTTATAACATACCTCAATTATGAATGTGATTTGATTGAGGGTTGATAAAATGAACATACACTGATTCAAATGCCTCATTTTGTTGAAAATAGTTGACATTTATGTCAAAATAAACATTTCTATCATTTCAAGATGGCCGCCATTAACATTGAACGGCCAGTCCTCCTTCGCGCTCCAAACAATACAAATAACGGAAAACGACGCACAACCAAGTTGATGCGGAAACGTCTGTCCCCTCAGCCGGTAATTTACCAAAGAAATCAGAGGTACGTGTATAATATCCACAATGTAAATAGGCCACTGCTTGATACGGAAACGTCTGTCCCCTCGGCCGGTAATTTACCAAAGAAATCAGAGGTACGTGTATAATATTCACAATGTAAATAGGCCACTGCTTGATATGAATTTGAGACCCAAACAACCTAATACTTGGTTGTCCCATTGCCTTTTAGACTTTGAAACGCTATAGCGTGGGCAAATACAAAAGAAACAAACGCTCATTATACTAAACGGAGCGCATGATATAAGCTAGTGTGATCGACACCGCATTACGACGTATCACGAAGTTGATGTCGGCACGTTCACTCCGTTGGCATGTAACTCTCTAAGGAGAACAGAGGTACGTGTAAAAGACCTGCCATGCAAATCAGGTTACTTTTTATCACCAGTTGGAGAACCTAATAGTTTAACATTTGATTATCTCCTTGTTGTTTAGACTCCGAAGTGTTACCACGTAACTATATGTGAGAGAAATAAACGCCCTCGATATTAAACGGAACAAATATCTAAAATCAGTGCGATAAACATTGCAAATTTAAGGTACATTTTATTTAATATCAATCCTTTAGTCTAGTAAGTTATGTATAACACGCATGAAGACTAATTGTATTCATTTCTAATAGATATGCTGTGTGTAGGTTCTGAGTTAAGGCTGTAATATTGTCACAGATCCTTATGAAATATATGTCCACATCACAGACTCAAGGTATTTTTGACTTTATGTCTATTTCAAGAGTTACACTAGGTGCCTAAAATGTAGCACTAGGACAACAGCAAATATATTAAAGTACCAGAGTATACACTGATGAAAACGAATACATTAATCTCACAATAGAATAATGATCTTGGTGACAATCTTTAGATACACCTAAAATAATAGTTCCCCCCCCCAAAAAATGTCCCTTGGTGAATGATCAATGAATGAATTTATATTGGTATGAAAATAAGGTATACCAGAGAGATTTGAAACATCACTTGAACTCAATGGATGACCTCATTTGATTGAAAAAAACGATTGAATGAACAACATATGTACTGTTAATTGAGATGGTCTGATATCTTTACAGTATACCGATTGACATTGCAAATATTAGTGATCTTAATGTGACTAATAGTAAAGAATTAGAAAGAACTACTCTGTAAATGTTATAGTAGTGACTAAAAAGTTCTCTAAGTCGGATTTAAAACTCTGAGTAATTGAGTATGTCTACAGGATTAGACTGTGAATGACTTCGTATAGAATAGAGTTAAACATGCCAACTATTGGAATTTTAGCAGCAAAAAAGATGTTGATAAGATGTTAAAAAATTCACATGATTGTAGATGCCATGACAAGATAAAATGTACGTTTTTGAATTAAGTCTAGATAGTTTTATATATACAGGTGTTATAGCGAATTTGTTTAATGAATTGTATGGTAATTCATGTTTATTCCGTACTTCACTAGGGGTCAACTATTTTCAATACATCTCAGTCCTGAAGATGGTCTCATCGACGCAAGCCTAGAAACCGAAACGTCGACATTAACACTTTTCCTTCTTAATTTAATTTATATTTATACTTAGATTGTGAGAAAGTGTTTACAATTGGAATTGTGAAGGTTAAAATATCTAATTGTGGCCTTCTTTTTTCATTGTATGTATTATTTTGAGTACCCTTTATGAAATTTCAAAAATAACATTTGATTGTTTTTACACCCGTTTTTGCTGCTTATTTATAGAAAATATACTGTATGTCCATTGAAGTGAAAATAAAATATAGAAAAGTGCTGTTGGTAAAATTTTGAGTAACTCACTAGGCAGGCAAACATTATATCCTGCTCCCAACAAAGATACTGAATAACTGAATTAAAAATTTGAGTAAATTCCTTGAAGGCACACATACCTGTTTACTTGTCTTAAATAACATTGCATTAGGAATCGTAAGGGTTAGAAGGATGGCTCACGTGCTCCCAGAATCCGAAGGAGCGACTGAGGGAGCACAGCCTTATGGTGGAATGAAGTGGAAGGACCCTCATGGTGGGGATGAGGGCAGATATGAGCCCCCAAAGGGAAGGCAACAGCTCAGGGCTGGTGCAGGCTCTCCACAGACCATGGCAGGACGCTGTCTCTACAGAGCCACAGTCACAGGCCTTGATTGAGGAACTTGGAGAACTGTAAATTACATTAGTGTAGTAAGTGCAGTGGCACCAGGGTCCACAGGTGTGCCAGACACGCTGCACCTCATTTATAGCAGTATTTTAATACTACATGAGAGCCCAGTTTCATTGCTTGCACTAGGGGCCTTGACCCCATGCTACCTGACTGGGACTCCATAGCTCTTCCATCAGCTCGGACTTGTGCAGGCCTCCCAAGGCTGTCAGAGGTCAGCGCCTCTCCACACTGGGCAGTGCCAATCCTCTCCATGCACCCAGGTCAGAGCTACAAGGTTCTCTAGAGTGCAAAGCTGGTCCCCAGTCCACCCAGTAGGCCACCGGACTCATGCAAGCACTGCTCAAAACCAGTATGCAGAGTCCCCGGTAGTCTGACAAAGTATGAGATACTGTCATGAGGGTGGCAGACTTTATCCAGCTTTGGAAGGACAGGCGAGAACCTCGGCACAGCCAAGTTTGTGTTATCTTTAAATTTCCAAACGATTCCTACATTTCTTGGAAGAAGTCCCAGGAAAAAGAAATCCAAGTTGAGTTAAGCCAGGGTGTCGCCTGAACTGAGAATGGAGGGCAACAGAGTTCACATAGCTAGGTAAAAGGAAGACGGGAACAGGAGTTGGGTTGGGACAAGCCTCATGGCACTATGAGAGACCTGTGGTCACTGTTGTGTCCTGTGTTTATGCTCATGAAGACTCTAGCGGTCCTCGGCAGACTCCTTACAAGTATTACGTAATCTGATTGACGTGGTTAATAAAGTTTGTGAGACAGTGCGTTCAGTTAACGGCTGCATGCTGAAGAATAAAGATGTGCGAACCAGAACTCTGTGCGTGGGGTGGTCTGTTACATGCTCTCGGGCTGGGGAGGGCACTTCAGTCACTACAGAACTGGAGATTTGAGAATTGCTCCATCCGCCCAACAGGTAATTTCATTGTAGGGGAAGAATCACAATAAAGGGAAGAGGCATGCTGTCACTTCACCTGCAGGATAAATGACCACACACAAGCGTGTGTGCACCCACATGCACACACACACCATTCTGCATCCCACTAATATGGGATTTGATGCAGGCTTCACAGGAGAGGGTCGAAGGTCACCTACACTCTGGGTGTGCAGGTAAATCTGGCTGGATCTGAGGCAGTACCTCCACTTTAAGTTTAGGGGTACACTTTGTGTGTTCCATGTACCCTCCTTTTAACTGAGATCGGCTCTCTTGTCCAACATCTCTCACTGAAAGGTGGACGTCCTCCCGTAGGCGTGAAGACTGCTGAGTCCACGGGGAGAAAAACAGCGAACAGTTCAGATAAAAGCTCAGGACAGTGCAGCTTCCCAAAACTGTGCAGAGGACTTCAACTGCGAGAAACATTGGCTCCTCGGGTACCCGTACAGTGTTTATGGCAGACAGGGCACCTGCCCTCGGGTACCCATACACTGTTTATGGCAGACGGGGGGCATGCCCTCGGGTACCCGTACAGTGTTCATGGCAGAGGGGGTACCTGCCTTCGGGTACCGTACAGTGTTCATAGCAGAGGGAGCATCTGCCCCGCGGGTACTCCTACAGTGTTCATGGCAGAGGGGACACCTGCCCTTGGGTAGCGTACAGTGTTCATGGCAGAGGGGGTATCTGCCCTCGGGTACCGTACAGTGTTCATGGCAGAGGGAGCGTCTGCCCCTCAGGTGCTCCTACAGTGTTCATGGCAGAGGCGGCACCTGCCCTCGGGTACTGTACAGTGTTCATGGCAGAGGGGCACCTGCCCTCGGGTACCCCTACAGTGATCTTCGCAGAGGGGCACCTGCCCCTGGGGTACCGTACAGTGTTCATGGCAGAGTAGGCACCTGCCCTTGGGGACCCTACAGTGTTCATGGCAGAGGGGGCACCTGCCCCTCAGGTACCCGTACAGTGTTCATGGCAGAGGGGGCACCTGCTCTCAGGTACCGTACAGTGTTCATGGCAGAGGGGGTACCTGCCCTCGGGTACCGTACAGTATTCATGGCAGAGGTAGCATCTGCCCCGCGGGTACTTCTATAGTGTTCATGGCAAAGGGGGGCACCTGCCCTCCGGTACCGTACAGTGTTCATGGCAGAGGGGGCATCTGCTCTCGGGTACCGTACAGTGTTCATGGCAGAGGGGGCGTCTGACCCTCAGGTGCTCCTACAGTGTTCATGGCAGAGGGGGCACCTGCCCTCGGGTACTGTACAGTGTTCATGGCAGAGGGGCACCTGCCCTCGGGTACCCCTACAGTGATCTTCGCAGAGGGGCACCTGCCCCTGGGGTACCGTACAGTGTTCATGGCAGAGTAGACACCTGCCCTTGGGTACCCTACAGTGTTCATGGCAGAGGGGGCACCTGCCCCTCAGGTACCCGTACAGTGTTCATGGCAGAGGGGGCACCTTCTCTCAGGTACTGTACAGTGTTCATGGCAGAGAGGGCACCTGCCCTCAGGTACCCCTACATTGTTCATGGCAGAGGAGCACCTGCCCCTCGGGTACCGTACAGTGTTCATGGCAGAGGGGGCACCTGCCCTCGGGTACCTGTACAGTGTTCATGGCGGAGAGGGCACCTGCCCTCAGGTACCCCTACAGTGTTCATGGCAGAAGGTGCACCTGCCTTCAGGTACCCCTACAGTGTTCATGGCAGAGAGGCACCTGCCCCGGGTACTGTACAGTAATCATGGCAGAGGGGCACCTGCCCTCAGGTACCGTACAGTGTTTATGGCAGAGAGGGCGTCTGACCTCGGGTACCGTACAGTGTTCATGGCAGAGGGGCAGCTGCCCTCGGGTACCGTACAGTGTTCATGGCAGAGTAGGCACCTGCTCTCGGGTACCGCACAGTGTTCATGGCAGAGAGGGCACCTGCCCACGGGTACCTGTACAGTGTTCATGGCAGAGGGGCACCTGCACTCGGGTACCATACAGTGTTTATGACAGAGGGGCACCTGCCCCTCAGGTACCCATACAGTGTTCATGACAGAGAGGGCACCTGCCCCTCGGGTACCCCTACAGTGTTCATGGCAGAGGGGCACCTGCCCCTCGGATACCATACAGTGTTCATGGCAGAGGGGCACCTGCCCCTTGGGTACTGTACAGTGTTCATGGCAGAATAGGCACCTGCCCTCGGTTACTCCTACAGTGTTCATGGCAGAGGGGGCACCTGCCCTCGGGTACCTGTACAGTGTTCATGGCAGAGGGGCACCTGCCCTCCGGTACCTATACAGTGTTCATGGCAGAGGGACACCTGCCCTCGGGTACTCCTACAGTGTTCATGGCAGAGGGGGCACCTGCCCGCGGGTACCGTACCGTGTTTATGGCAGAGGGGCACCTGCCCTCGGGTACCCGTACAGTGTTCATGGCAGAGGGGGCGTATGCCCCTTGGGTACTCCTACACTGTTCATGGCAGAGGGGGCACCTGCCCCTCAGGTAACTGTACAGTGTTCATGGCAGAGGGGCACCTGCCTCTTGGGTACCCGTAGTGTTCATGGCAGAGGGGGTGTCTGCCCCTCGGGTACTGCTGCAGTGTTTATGGCAGAGGGGACACCTGCCCCTCGGGTACCCCTACAGTGTTCATGGCAGAGGGGCACCTGCCCCTTGGGTACCCGCACACTGTTAATGGCAGAAGGGTAACTGCCCTCAGGTACCCATACAGTGTTCATGGCGGAGGGGCACCTGCCCTCGGTTACCCATACAGTGTTCATGGCAGAGGAGGCACCTGCCCCTCGGGTACCAGTACAGTGTTCATGGCAGAGGTGGGGGGAGTGACTGCCCTCAGGTAACCGTACAGGGTTCATGGCAGAGGGGCACCTGCCCCTCGGGTACCAGTACAGTGTTCATGGCAGAGGTGGGGGGGAGTGACTGCCCTCAGGTAACCGTACAGTGTTCATGGCAGATGGGCACCTGCCCTCAGGTACTGTACCGTGTTTATGGCAGAGAGGGCGTCTGTCCTCGGGTACCCGTACAGTGTTCATGGCAGAGAGGGGCACCTGCCCTCGGGTACCCCAACAGTGTTCATGGCAGAGGGGGGCCTGCCCCTCAGGTAGCCCATACAGTGTTCATGGCAGGGGGGGGCAGCCCCTCTGGTACCCCATACAGTGTTCATGGCAGAGGGGGCACCTGCCCTCGGGTACCTGTACAGTGTTCATGGCAGAAGTGGTACCTGCCCCTCGGGTACCAGTACAGTGTTCATGGCAGAGGTGGGGGGTGACTGCCCTCAGGTAACCGTACAGTGTTCATGGCAGAGGGGCACCTGCCCTCAGGTACCGTACAGTGTTTATGGCAGAGAGGATGTCTGCCGTCAGGTACCCGTACAGTGTTCATGGCAGAGGGGCAACTGCCCTCAGGTACTGTACAGTGTTTATGGCAGAGAGGGCGTCTGTCCTCGGGTACCCGTACAGTGTTTATGGCAGAGAGGGGCACCTGCCCTCGGGTACCCCAACAGTGTTCATGGCAGAGGGGGGCCTGCCCCTCAGGTAGCCCATACAGTGTTCATGGCAGAGGGGGGCCAGCCCCTCTGGTACCCCATACAGTGTTCATGGCAGAGGGGGCACCTGCCCTCGGGTACCTGTACAGTGTTCATGGCAGAAGTGGTACCTGCCCCTCGGGTACCAGTACAGTATTCATGGCAGAGGTGTGGGGTGACTGCCCTCAGGTAACCGTACAGTGTTCATGGCAGAGGGGCACCTGCCCTCAGGTACCGTACAGTGTTTATGGCAGAGAGGATGTCTGCCCTCAGGTACCCGTACAGTGTTCATGGCAGAGGGGCAACTGCCCTCAGGTACTGTACAGTGTTTATGGCAGAGAGGGTGTCTGTCCTCGGGTACCCATACAGTGTTCATGGCAGAGAGGGGCACCTGCCCTCGGGTAACCCTACAGTGTTTATGGCAGAGGGGGCTCCTGCCCCTCGGGTACCCCTACAGTGTTTAGGGCAGAGGTGTGGGGCAATGACTGCCGTCAGGTAACCGTACAGTGTTCATGGCAGAGGGGGCACCTGCCCTCGGGTACCTGTACAGTGTATATGGCACAGAGGGGGTCTGCCCTCGGGTACCCGTACAATCCTTCACGGCAGAGGGACACCTGCCCTCAGGTACTTGTACAGTGTACATGGCAGAGGTGGGGGGGGGAGTGACTGCCCTCGGGTAACTGTACAGTGTTCATGGCAGACTGGGCACCTGCCCTGAGGTACTGTACAGTGTTTATGGCAGACTGGCCACCTGCCCCTCGGGTAACCGTACAGTGTTTATGGCAGAGGGGACACCGGCCTCTCTGGTACCCGTACAGTGTTCATGGCAGAGGTGGGGGGGAGTGACTGGCCTCAGGTAACCATACAGTATTCATGGAAGAGGGGCACCTGCCCAAAAGGTACCTGTACAGTATTCATGGCATCGGTGGGTGGGAGTGACTGGCCTTAAGTAACCGTACAGTGTTCATAGCAGAGGGGGCGCCTGCCCTCAGGTACCCCTACAGTGTTCATGGCAGAGGGGCACCTGCCCTCGGGTACCCCAACTGTGTTTATGGCAGAGAGGGCGTCTGCCCTCAGGTAACCGTACAGTGTTCATGGCAGAGAGGCACCTACCCCTCCGTTACCCATACATTGTTCATGGCAGAGGGGGCACCTGCCCCTCAGGTACCCGTACAGTGTTCATGGCAGAGGTGGGGGGCAGTGACTGCCCTCAGGTAACTGTACAGTGTTCATGGCAGACTGGACACCTGCCCTCAGGTTCTGGACAGTGTTTATGGCAGAGGGGGCGTCTTCCCTCACGTACCCCTACAGTGTTAATGGCAGACTGGGCACCTGCCCCTTGGGTAACCGTTAAGTGTTTATGGCAAAGGGGGCACCTGCCTCTCTTCTACCCGTACAGTGTTCATGGCAGAGGTGGGGGGGAGTGACTGGCCTCAGGTAACCGTACAGTGTTAATGGCAGCGGGGGCGCCTGACCCTCAGGTACCGTACAGTGTTCATGGCGAAGGGGCACCTGCCCCTCTGGTACCCGTACAGTGTTCATGGCAGAGGAGGCGCCTGCCATAGGGTACCCGTACATTGTTCATGGCAGAGGGGGCACCTGTCCCTCAGGTGCCCGTACAGTGTTCATGGCAGAGGGGGCACCAGCCCCTCGGGTACTCCTACAGTGTTCATGGCACGGAGGTGCATGCCCTCAGGTACCCATACAGTGTTCATGACACGGGGTGCTGCCTCTCAGGTACCCGTACAATGCTCATGGCAGAGGAGGTACCTTTTATACCTGTATATGCAGCTCTACCACGCATAGTAAACTGACGGGCATTGGACCCTGGCACGCGCAGCCTTGAACCTCCCGACCCCATCCTCACAGACGCCGGCTGAAAGCACCTGGGGGCATATTATCAGGGGCCGGCGATAAATATCGCAAAGCGCGCTTAGCACTTGCATTTTTATCGCCGGCTATCTCTGGAATTTATCGCCCGGTTAGCGCGTTATCAACAACGTGCATCGCCGAGGCGATAAAAATTCCAGAGATAGTGTGGATATCGCCGTTTTCCATGGTGGAAAACGGCGATATCCTAGATGATTGGGCCTGTGGTCTTAGCCACACAATCCACCCCCCATGTTAGGTATGCCTTAGTCAGGAACTTAACAGACGTTAAATTCCTGCGTTAAGGCATACTTAGCGTGATTTTAAATATCGCTAACCCTCGTTGTCAATATGACGAAGCTGGGTTAGCGATATTTTCCCAAGGGAGTCTTGTCAGGCACGCCTCCTTTGCATCTCATTAGCGATGCGATGGGAGGCATGCTGACAAGGGGCGCTATTGCCAGTAAACTGTCGCTAACAACTGTTAGCGACAGCTTGCTGATAGGGCGATAAAAATATCGCCGCTTTAGCGGCAAACAGCGCCTCTAAAGCGGCGATATTGCTCTTGATGATATGCCCCCTGGTCTTTGGAGACCACCTGACCTCCCTTTGCTCTTTGGGGCAGGTGGGAGGAAAAAAGACTGAGGGGCAATAGGACTGGCAGGGGTAGAATGAGGTGTGAACAAAGAATGAAAGAAGAGGTGACCTGGAAATGAAGACAGACATGAGCGGAGGCCATGATTGATCCAAGGAAGGGGGGAGGTGGGGTCTCCCTCGGCGTGACGCTCACTTCCTGTCAGTCCAAGGTCTGTCAGTTGTACTACTGCCATGTGCCCCCCTGATGCCCATGACTCCTCTTCCGGTTGGCACTTGTGGCCAGCAGCGCTTTGCTGCGGGAGCCTGTAGCTTTGATTGGGTGCTCTGAGCGACAGCTGCCTGCGCCCAGGTTCAGAGCAGGGAGATCAACCGTACGTAAATTTCACGGACCGTCCGTTATTTTAGTATGATGTCCGCAAGGCGTCCGTTTACTGATGCCTTACAGACATCATTCTAAAATCAAATTGGGAAATTTCATTAAAGGTATGCTGTTTCCCTGCGAGAGGCCCCATGAGTTTAAAAGTTTTCACTGGGGGGCCTCTCCCACTTATCTTTTACACTGAAGAGGCTGCCTGCAGCGGCCCCTCCCGGACCTCGCGCAGACTGTGGACTGAGGCTGCCTGCAGTGGCCCCTCCCGGACCTCGCGCAGACTGCGGACTGAGGCTGCCTGCAGCGGCCCCTCCTGGACCTCGCGCAGACTGTGGACTGAGGCTGCCTGCAGCGGCCCCTCCCGGACCTTGCGCAGACTGTGGACTGAGGCTGCCTGCCTGCAGCGGCCCCTCCCGGACCTCGCGCAGACTGCGGACTGAGGCTGCCTGCAGCGGCCCCTCCCGGACCTCGCGCAGACTGTGGACTGAGGCTGCCTGCAGCGGCCCCTCCCGGACCTCGCGCAGACTGCGGACTGAGGCTGCCTGCAGCGGCCCCTCCCGGACCTCGCGCAGACTGTGGACTGAGGCTGCCTGCAGCGGCCCCTCCCGGACCTCGCGCAGACTGCGGACTGAGGCTGCCTGCAGCGGCCCCTCCCGGACCTCGCGCAGACTGTGGACTGAGGCTGCCTGCCTGCAGCGGCCCCTCCCGGACCTCGCGCAGACTGCGGACTGAGGCTGCCTGCAGCGGCCCCTCCCGGACCTCGCGCAGACTGTGGACTGAGGCTGTCTGCCTGCAGCGGCCCCTCCCGGACCTCGCGCAGACTGACCGTTGTCATTCTGAGACTGCAGCCGACTATCACATATAGAATGACAATGGGCCCTATTGGAGTGACAGCATGTGGTGTGCTTTCCACTGCATCAGACTAGGGCAAGGCATTCTGTTTTCGTCTTGGCGCCATGCTGGAGAATATAAAAATAAAATAACTAACAGTGTTTCACTGTACATTTAAAAGTTAGATTTAAACATACAAATAAAAAAATACTGTTTAATGTTTATTGTTACATTAGCATAATCTTGATTGCAGAAAGGCCCTGCGAAAAAACTGTGCATGATTGTCTCAATCTTATATAAACGTATTTTGACTTGTACCTATTTTGGTTGTCTATTTACTTACTTATAAATTATTGTGCGACCTCCTTTGATATGTCTGTAAAACGTATGTTTTCTCCCAAATTTTGGTCCTGAATTTTCACCTTCTGTCCTGAAATTTTGTCCTGAATTTTTACACTGACTGTCCTGAATTTGTACCCATGCCAGTTGGTCACCCTAGTTTAGAGTAGTGTTGGCTATCAGCTAGAAGAGGCTGAAGAGGGCCTCTGGCAGCTATGAACCTCCAGCAGGGTTGGTGGGGAGCCTCCTTCCATGGTTCCCTGCGGTACTTACTCAGGACACGTAGGTAGGTGCCACAGGAGCTGCGGGACTTGCCCCCTCTGGACACCTTGCAGATGTAGAGGCCGGAGTCTGCCTTCTCCACCGCGCTGATGGTCAGGTTGGCTGAGCCCAGTCCTGGCACGCAGTAGAACTTGTCCTCCGGATTCCCACCGGTGGTGACATTGGTGACCACAGACTCGTACCTGGCCGCCTGGGTGATCTTCTTCCAGGTCACCATGTCAGCCTTCTCCGGAACGTAGTGGCACTTAAGTGTGGCACTTTCTCCCTCCAGGCACGGCAGGGAGGTGGGCACCCACTCAACCAAGAGGTCAGCGCCCTCGTGGCCTGCAAGGGGAGACCATATGGTGAGAAGAGCACAACTGTGGAAAAGGTGGTACAGGGGTAACAGTCTATGGATGGGCAGCAACACTGGTAGCTTATGCACATACACCTATGCTATCTCATATCATTATGCTAGTTCTTTACACTTTGCGCTCACTTCTCAATAGTGGCACACTAAATATACGCTGTTAGTTTAACTTGCACATTTCTCGTACACACCATTGTAACGCTTTCTTTTTGTGTTTAGACGCAGGTATCTGTTTGTATCTTATATGTAATCCATGTACTCTGAAGTCCTTCTGTAATGTAACTGGTACTAATGTAAAAGCTCTGACACCTTCGGGTAAAGTACACGCTTTATAACAATGCATAAATAAATAAATAAACATGGGGTACTGCTGCCCTTGGTATGTGACAGGGGTTTTGTTGCCCTGCAAAGAGTTAATGGGGGACCCACGGTGCCTCGGCGCATGACTGGGGTGTCATTGAACTGAGGACAGAAAATAGGGGTGCTGCATGTATGGCCGGTGTGTCGGTGCCCATGAGGTACGATGAATGGGGGTGCTGCATGTATGGCCGGGGTGTCAGTGCCCATGAGGTACGATGAATGGGGGTGGTGCTTGTATGGCCAGGGTGTTGGTGCCCATGGGGTACGATGAATGGGGGTGTTGCATGTATGGCCGAGGTGTCGGTGCCCATGGAGTATGATAAAGTGGGGGTGCTGTCGTAGCCTGGTATGTGTGGCTAGTGGCGTGATGGACCTGCGCTAGATAATGGGGGCACTTTTGCAAATACTGGGATGTACTGCTCTGTACACAAAGTGACTGCGATACCTCGGTACATGGCTGCAGTGTCACTGACCCCTGGCCAAAATTAACAAGGTACCCTTGGCCAGAGCCGGTCTATGCCTACATAGCACCCGGGGCGTGGGCGGAGAGAGATTTGGCGCTCTTGCTGATGGTAATGAATTAAATGAGGCAGCAGGGGGGCCCTCTACCCTATTTGTGTTCACTTGTCAGTGACAGCATGGACTGGCACCTGAACACAAACATCCCCCATCCCCCAGCTCACCTAAATCACCAGTAGCTGAGCTGCCTCACTCAAATGGTTCTGTTGATGTGTGCCAACAGGGGTCAGAGGGTGAAGGGAGGGCAAGGAAGAGGGCTAAAGGGGAGTTAAAAACATCGCTGCCATTAGACGATGAAGGACTAAAACCACTTTAAGTGGCAAATGGGACAGAAACAAACAGGCAGGGACAAGGACAAGGCTGTAGTGAGAAGGGTGCTGCTCTTGGCATAAATAACCTTAATGCACACAGCTCCATACGCCCCTCAGAAAATTGGCGCCCTGGGCCTGGGCCCAGCTCACCCACGTTAAAGCTGTCCCTGCCCTTGGTTTATTAGGTCTCGCCTAGCAATGCAGCGCATGCGCGCTACTCGCCTTGGCGAAATCTACTGTTGTCGGTTTCAGTTTGGAAGGGGGACAAGAATGGGCACGCGCCCGGACACGCGATGTGCACGTGTACGGCTCTGGTCGGCTTGGGCGCACTGCTCTCCTCCCCTCACGCTGCCTGTGTTTGCTCACAGGCAATGTTTTTGTCAGTCAGTTTTTCCACGAGGTGGACTTCCCATGTTGCCCAGCGCTCTTTTGTTTTGTCCGACTGCAACATGGTAAAATTGCTAAATATCTTTCCCGCCTACAAATTCCCAACTGCGGCGAGCTGCGTCACGGCGGCGCTCCTGTCACGCTTGAAGCAGTCATTCGAGCTCTCGCGCCCCCGGTACTTGTTTGCTTTCCTGACCTGCGACTGACCCCCCCCAGCCGTGCTGCTCTTTCATAACATAAGCACATGCCGGTCATTGAACCTCCGCTCTGCCTGTAGACTGGACTTCGTGTTTTCTTTGGGAGCTCTTTTTCGTGCCGCACCTCGGGCCTGGACCTCCTAGCGCTCGGGAGTGCTGCAGTTTGCTGTTCAGCTCTCTGGAGGGTAGGTCTGCCGAACGGCGGCTTATTGGCATTCCAGGACGTGCACTGCCTGTAGAGGCTGTGAGAACAGGACGGGCCCCCAGCTGGAGGTTACGGCTGTGAAGTTTCATTTTCCATGTTAAACTTCTGCAAAAGAAAACAAAATGCAAGTTGGAAGGCTTCAGCACCGTACTCGCCACACACAGCCCCAGTCCCGCATTTGTCATGCCAACCAGCTTGGGAATGGCTGCTTTGGTTAAAGTGCCTTGAAGACCCCGGGGCATTGTTAGCAGGCAAAGGAATGCAAGAAGCAGACTATGCACAAAATAGAAGCCATGGGGGCGAGAGAGTCCAAAAACTGAAAGACAGCACCGTTTTGATTGTCTCTAAGGACCGGGTTACGTTAATACAGTGCCCAATCAAAGTAAGGACTATGACGCTCTAGCTTTTAATAGCTCTTCTAGCATGCTTCTAGGCTCAACGGGTACATGCCCCAATCCCATTCATAGTGAAACGCAACACAGCGCACGTCACTCCTTTTCAAAGTCGTGGTCGGAGGGGTCTAATACTTCTAGTGATTTTAGTAGAAATCTCCTTTAGACAGAGCAGAGACGTAGTGAAGAAGCCAAGAACCATGGGAGACTTGACGGGTTCTACAAAATTTAGGGGGGACCCATCGCCCTTCCCAGGCAGCGTAGCAGTGACGGTATGTAGCAGTGATGGCAGGGCTGTAAGTGTGCCAGGTCTCACCGGTGCTGAGCACCGGTAGTTTTTTTAAGGAGGCCTCGAAACGCGTCTCTATTAGGCTCTGTTTTGTGCACTACAGTGCACAACATCTCCTCTGTAATCGTGTGTGAACCTGGAGGACAGAAATTATAACTGGGGCTTGAAATACAATGTATGCCTACTACTAGCAGAATCCTATAGTTTCCCCTTTCGGAATTCCTTGACATTTACTGGCACTTAAAGAGGTAAAAGGAGACCCAAAGACTGCTCTGAGAAATAACTCTCAGGAGCTCAGCAGTGACATCTAAAAAGCATCATCTTATTTCAGTCCCTAGCTATAAAGACAACTTTCTGAAGCTGTAGCAGATTATAGTGTAGAAATGTACAGCAAACATAAACAACTTTAAACAGCAACCATCAGATAGGATATGGGCAATTTACACCTAGGACAGCCAAACAAACTTGGACTTGACCCCAGGCTATGCAGACCCGATGTAAGCAGGGTGTTCATCCTTCCAATGTCAATAGAGTACAATAAAAGTGGGTGATGGTAACAGTGGTAGGTTACAGGACTTTGGGACTACACCGCTAAAGCATGAAGCGCAACCGAAACAATATTGTATTGGAATATTATGCATTGTTCTTAACAGGCATAATTTTGTATATTGGTCTATGAGAACGTTCCATGTCTGAAATAAACAATTTTCTAGTTTTAAGAGAACATTTAGGAGGTCATCATTGGCTGGTTTACCGAAAGACAAATAATAAAGATGCAGAAAATGAAGCAATGACATGCAAATCATCTAAACCCACTGATCAATGTTCCCTTGTTAGTGGGTCATTTAACAAAGGTATCCACTCGAAGCCTCAGAGTGCTCTTATTCTAACCTGTGTGCAGTCACCCCACGCTGACACCACTAAAGAAGCTAGTCTGAGCTTTAGCCTTGAAGAAGAGGCCAGCGATGGAATGGTGTTTCAGAGAGCATAGGCGTCAAGAGGCCTGGTCTCCTCCCTTAAGGAATGGACCCAAGCCCTGAGAGCAAACATGGGAGACTTCATCAAGGGCAGCCAGGCAGGCAGGGAAATGCGCGTTAAGTAGGAGTATAAGTCAATGGCATGAATCCATCACTTCATGGTTTCCAAGGTCCATTCTTGGCAAGATTGTCAACGCTGCACAAACCATACCAGAGGCTATAATTCACGCTGGTATGGCTATCACCTGCCTCCTGGAAACACAGGAAACTAGAGAGGGTGGATGATCTGCGTCTATAGATCTTCAAACTTTGGGGTTGGCCACTTACAAGTTTAGGAAGGTCTCACCGCCCAATATCCCACCATGGAAGGTCGTTGCATTTCTTGCAGGACCCAAATGAATTGTTAACTCTGTATTCTATGAAAACCCTCTCAAAGACTTGTCTTAGTTCAGCATCACAACAGCTGTAATCTGTAAACAAAACGTCATTAACTTGTTTATCTCCTTCACTGTATGGATCCAAGCCTTTGAAACTATCAACACTGCAGTGCCAATGAAGGAAGAAGGCCCACTTAACAAAACCTTTGAGCAAATAAATACTACACAACTACTTAGCCTAGTGTGGAGACAGTATACCTATAGAGTGACCCTTGACCCTCGGGTAGGTCACTTCCCCACCGCTACAGCTCTGCCTGTCTGCCCGCCTTCCTGCCTGCTCTGCTTCCTGGTTAGCGCTCCGACCACTCGCCGCCTGCCTTGAGACCCCTTCTCTCTTCTGTTCCCCATGTGCCAGGTTCGCCCCATTGTCTCATTTCCACTGTACCCCGTGCGCCTGTATCTCCCTCTCTCTTTTGTACCCCGTGTGCCAGGTTCGCCCCATTGGTTCATCTCCACTGTACCTCGTGTGCCTGTATCTCCCCCTCTCTTTTGTACCCCGTGTGCCAGTTCGCCCCCTTGCTTCCCCTGCTGTGCCCCGTACGCCTAGCGGACTGCCCCGGCCAGCGCTCGCTGCCTTTGCGACGTTTTCCCGCCGCTGCTTCCCGTGCGGCCCCGCCCTCCCGCCCCGATTGGTTATTCCCTCCCGCCTCCCAGCTGACCCCTCCTCCCCTCCCTCCCTCTTATGGCGACCGCTGCGCGGCGGAGTCAGTGACCCTTGACCCTCGGGTAGGTCACTTCCCCACCGCTACAGCTCCGCCTGTCTGCCCGCCTTCCTGCCTGCTCTGCTTCCTGGTTAGCGCTCCGACCACTCGCCGCCTCCCTTGAGACCCCTTCTCTCTTCTGTTCCCCGTGTGCCAGGTTCGCCCCATTGTCTCATTTCCACTGTACCCCGTGTGCCTGTATCTCCCTCTCTCTTTTGTACCCCGTGTGCCAGTTCGCCCCCTTGCTTCCCCTGCTGTGCCCCGTACGCCTAGCGGACTGCCCCAGCCAGCGCTCGCTGCCTTCGCGCCGTTTTCCCGCCGCTGCTTCCCGTGCGGCCCCGCCCCCCCGCCCCGATTGGTTATTCCCTCCCGCCTCCCAGCTGACCCCTCCTCCCCTCCCTTCCTCTTATGGCGACGGCTGCGCGCCCGCGCCGCTGGCGTGCCGAAGGCGAGCCAAAGGCAAGCCCGTCTGCACCCGTCCGTGCCTGGACCACGCCCAGCGCCAGTACCCCTGGTCCCCGAGAACACCAGCCAACACGACGGACGTACGACCCCACCACCCTCAACGCACTCAACCCTGGCCGGAACCCCACCTGCTACCGAGCCACCCCGAGATGCACCCACGGACCTTTCACCTGCCAAGACTGCAAATTCACCTGTCTCCGGACCTGCACCGCTCCCGCCAAGCCAGACACCAGCAACAACCACCTCAAATGCATCCTGCTCAACACCCGCTCCGTCCACCGTCACGCCATCGAACTCTGGAACCTCCTCGACACAACATCGCCAGACGTCGCCTTCCTCACAGAAACCTGGATGAACGCCTCCTCAGTGCCCGACATCGCCATAGCCATCCCGGATGGATACAAGATCACCCGGAGGGACCGCGTCAACCAGACGGGAGGAGGCATCGCCATCGTACACAAGAACACCATCCGCACCTTGACCAACTCCGACGAAACCTTCACCGCCGCCGAACACCTCCACTTCCAGATACACACCAACCCCAAGACCACCCTCAGAGGCACCCTCGTCTACAGACCCCCAGGACCCCGCACACAATTCAGCGACGCCATCGCAGACTTCATCAGCCCGCACACCCTTCCCTTCGTTGACTACATCCTCCTAGGGGACCTCAACTTCCACCTGGAGGACAACAATGACAGAAACACCACCACCCTGCTGGACAACCTCGGACTCAAACAACTGGTGAACACCCCCACCCACTACGCCGGCCACACGCTTGATCCAGTCTTCTCATCCAGCAAGCACATCTCCTTCAGCCACTCCACCGAACTCCACTGGACTGACCACAGCTGCGTCCACTTCAGCTTCAGAAGAACCACGACCCACCACCACCCGCAACAGGTCCCTCGCCGGAGCTGGAGCAAGATCACCGCCGAGCAGCTCACAACCTCCCTCAGCCAGAACCCTCCCACCAGCACAACGGACCCCAACGAAGCAGCCAGCAACCTCACCAAATGGCTGACCGCATGCGCCGATGACCTCGCACCACTAAAGAACCCTCCCAGCAGACCCGGCAGCAAGAAAACCCCCTGGTTCACCGACGAACTCAAGGACTCCAAGAAGAACTGCCGCACCCTCGAGAAAGCCTGGCGGCTTGACCAAACTACAGTCAACAGGACCGCCCTCAAGCACGCCACCCGCAAACACCATCAGCTGATCCGCGCCACCAAGAAGACAGCACTCAAAGAGCGACTGGACAACAACGCCCACGACAGCAAGGAACTCTTCAGCATCGTCAAAGAGTTCTCCAACCCCTGCGCCGGAAACAACGACATCACTCCCTCGCAAGACCTCTGCAACTCACTTGCCTCGTTCTTCCACCGCAAGATCGCCTACATACACAACAGCTTCAACGTACAGACCACGCACCCTACCACCGAACCAACGCCCGCCACCAACACCCTCTGCAACTGGACCCCAATCAGCACCGAAGACACCACCTGCACTATGAACACCATCCACTCCGGATCCCCTACCGACCCCTGCCCCCACCACGTCTTCAACAAGGCCGACGCCATCATCGCACCCCATCTCCGGGACATCATCAACACCTCCTTCCACACCGCCACCTTCCCAGAGAGCTGGAAGCACGCCGAGCTCAGCGCCCTCCTGAAGAAACCAACGGCGGACCCCACCGACCTCAAGAACTACCGTCCCATATCGCTCCTTCCTTTTCCTGCCAAATTCATCGAGAAGACCGTCAACAGACAGCTCGCCGCCTTCCTTGAGACGAACGGCTCCCTCGACCCCTCGCAGTCTGGGTTTCGGGCCAACCACAGCACCGAGACCGCCCTGATCGCAGCCACCGACGACATCAGATCCCTGATCGACAACGGGGAAACAGCGGCCCTCATCCTCCTAGACCTCTCTGCTGCGTTCAACACGGTCTGCCACCGCACCCTAGTACAGCGCCTCAGCAACGTCGGAATCCAAGAGAAGGCACTGGAGTGGATCATCTCGTTCCTCGCCGGAAGAACCCAGAGAGTCCGCCTCCCCCCGTTCTGCTCCGAGGCCACCGAAGTCATCTGCGGCGTACCTCAAGGATCATCACTCAGCCCAACCCTCTTCAACGTCTACATGACCCCCCTCGCAGCCATCGCATGCCAACACAACCTCAACATCATTTCCTACGCCGACGGCACCCAACTGATCCTCTCCCTCACCAACGACCCCGCCACCGCCAGAGCCAACCTACACGAAGGAATGAAAGACGTCGCCGAATGGATGAAGAACAGCCGCCTGAAACTGAATTCAGACAAGACGGAAGTCCTCATCCTGGGATCATCCCCCTCCGCCTGGGATGATTCCTGGTGGCCCCCTGCCCTGGGCACCACTCCCAAACCTACGGACCACGCACGCAACCTGGGCTTCATCCTGGACTCCTCCGTCTCGATGACCAGACAAGTCAACGCCGTCTCCACATCATGCTTCAACACCCTGCGTATGCTCCGCAAGATCTTCAGATGGATCCCCACAGGAACCAGGAAGACTGTTACCCAAGCACTCGTCACCAGCCGACTAGATTACGGGAACACCCTCTACGCCGGAACCACAGCCAAACTACAAAAAAGACTCCAACGCATCCAGAACGCCTCCGCACGACTCATCCTGGACATCCCCCGTCATAGCCACATCACCGGACACCTGAAAGACCTGCACTGGCTCCCCGTCAGCAAGAGAATCATGTTCAGACTCCTTACCCACACACACAAGGCTCTCCACGACCTGGGCCCCAAGTACCTCAACGACCGAATGACCTTCTACACGCCCACCCGCCAGCTACGATCAACCAGCCACGCCCGCGCCACCGTCCCACGCATCTGCAGAGTCACCGCTGGAGGAAGATCCTTCTCCTACCTGGCAGCCAAGACTTGGAACTCCCTCCCCATCCACCTGCGGCTAACCCAAGACCACCTCTCCTTCAGGAAGCAGCTCAAGACCTGGCTGTTCGAGCAGTAACGGACCCCTCCCCCCCAGCGCCTTGAGACCCTTCCGGATGAGTAGCGCGCTTTACAAATGCCGTGATTGATTGATTGAGTGTGGAGGGTTGGCAGAGAAGCCTCTTGCGCACCCTGCACATTTCAGACATAGAAACGTTTCAGAGAAAAGGGTTACATTACAGGTAGGGATGGCAAGTTTTAAAATAAGTGGGGTGTGGCCAGCCGTAAATCTCACCAATATGTTGCCTATTGCCCTTACTGAAGGCAATGAGCTGGAAAGGAAGGTGGTTTACTTCCTGCTTCCGAATCCAGCCAATCCTGGAGCTGCACTGCCGGTCAATTTGTCATGCGCACTTGAAGCAGTCATCCTGCAATACGCAGAAGTTTATCTGCCCCACCCCGACCACCAAACTTGAGCTAGTGTGGCTGGCAGCACACAGAATAATACAATGGTTTGGTAATTACCATTTTATTATCCTGTGTGTACCTGCTGCACTTACAACAGGCGGAGCGACACTCCTCCGCATTAACGAAGGAGCTGCCGCTGGTAATTTAGAGTAATGTGCACTTTTCATTTCTAGAATACAACTGGCTTTTTAACATAATCATAGCAGACCCTTCCATTGCTTGAATAATTAATCCTGTCCAAAAGTAACTGAAAGTTATAAAAATTATCTATTCTTAGGATTCCGATGAAACAGACATGAACAGCCCTTTTGATACCAGGGCTGCCCAGCCTTCACTTCACAAAAGAAGGCTGATGGTTGCGGAGGGAATCTGAAAGGCTGTCTCTCTTTTTGCACAAACAAACCAAACACAGAAAAAACGAAAGTGGGATTTGTCCCAAATGCTAATTTGTTCTCATGTAGAGACTCTTCCTACAAAAAATCCTCTCCTCTCAGCCATAAAAACTACTACCAAACCAATTTTCAAAGATACTACGATTTAACAGGCACAGGCAAATAGGTTCAAAGAAAGGGATGCCAGACATACTGGTGTTAAATTCCAACGCCAGGTGGAAAAAGTTGCTGTTAGCCTTTCTTAGATCTTTCATCAGATCAAGTCAATACATATGATGATAATCAAACTTCCTTCTACATGTGGTGAAAGAAAGAAAAGTACATTCACTGCAACAAACAAAAGATGATAGACCCTCCCCACCAAGCTCGAGATGCCATCAGTCTCAAAGCTGCCTCACTATGGGGCGTTATATCAAGGACGGCGTTAAAATTATCTCCGCTTTAGCGGCAGAAAACTGCCACCAAAGCGGCGATAATGGGCTTGACAATATGCCCTTGAGAATTCCAATAGAAGCCCGCGTTCTGGTGTCAACATGGGCTTTTATGGGAATTCCCAAGGGCATATTGTCAAGCCCATTATCGCCGCTTTAGCTGCAGTTTTCTGCTGCTAAAGCGGCGATAACTTTAAAGCCGTTTCTTGATAATATGCCCCTATCTTTGTCTATATATTTCCTGGGGGCTCCCGAGGCAGTACGAAAGCTCTTCCACATGTTCAGAATAATACGGCTAGAAGGCTGCTGAACCCCCCTAGGTTCTCCCCTAAGGGTTCTGCCCGGAGACACCTACACTGGCTCCCAATGAGGGAAAGAATCTCTTTTATAACACTTTGCTTTTGCCACTGGATTATGATCTCGAGGGGCCCCTGTCACCTAAACACTTTGATCAAACATTACCATCCTAATCGCTGTTTGAGGACGTCCGATGCTGCACTGGTTTTAGTCCTTAGCAAAACCAGAGCAGGCGTGGAAGGCGCTCCTGCCGGTACTGAGCCGCAAAACTGTGGAAATCTCTCCATGTCGAGCTAAGGCAGGAGCGGGCCGAAACAATCGTCGGAAAGAAACGAAAAACTTCTGTTTTTTAAAGACATTTGTAATATCTTCTTTGCATTAGGAGGTCTGCTCTGGTCACTAATGAATTGTGGACTCTTAGCGCAGGGACACTCCGTGGGAGTACCCATCGCGCTTTATAAATGAGGTACATTAACATACTTCAGTTGACATACTTTTTTTGTGAGCCAAAGAACTTGTACTTTGGAATGTTTTAGACAGCACACAAACATTCCAAACGAACTAAGAACCTTTAAAACAAGCATTTGCAATGCAACAGGTCTGCGCATTTACGCGAGTTTGAGCTATTAACATTGCAAATAACAATGCCTTTTATTTGTGTTTTCGTTTTTAAAACATAAATGAAAGGCATTGTCATTTACAATACTAATAGCTTAAGCTCGCGTAAATGCGAGACCTGTTGCATTTGCAAATGCTTGTTATTAGTAGGACGTGACTGGCCCGTGACCAGACAGACTGTTGCTTGCACCGCGTTACTCTGGCACTGTTGGGTGTCAATGAAAGATGCTTTTGTGTTCCCTCGTGATGGGTTCTTCCTAAATGCATACATGTGCCACTGCCGCCCTCTAGTGGCAGGACGCAGAGCACATCCCGGTAGAGAAAAAAGATAAGCAAAGTAAGTGATGCGCAGCATTCACCGGACTGTGGACAGCTTCTTACAAACTACTGTTATTCTTTTATAACTCGCCCTTCGTTTACAAGGGTCTGGCTGCAAAGAGAGGCCATTTTATACCATCCTGGGGCGGGCGCAACTAGCATCAGCAGCTAGCCAGGAATTTACAACTGGCCGGACTTCCTCAGAACATGACTGGGCTGGCAAAGAGCGGGGGGAGGGTGGGGGGGGCTCTGTAAGAGTTAAAAGGAACTTTATACTGAAAGCTGATGAAAAAAAATCAAACGTGGAGCAAGCATTTGAGGTCACAAACGGCACGCACCATTCTTTGAAACTTGATAGGTGTTAAAAAACGTTTATGGGTGGTCATGGACATGGTACCCCCCCCCCCCGCCCCCCACCCCAAAGAATCTTTAGAAATAGACATCACACGCACGAGAGGTGGGGGGGCAGTACTATTGGTCAATGCATGTAAGAGTGGATTTGTACAACGAGGAAAACATAAGGTCAGTCTTTGAGATGGAGTCATTTTAGGGAGCTAATGATTTAAAAGAAGGAACTGCTCTGAATGTTCCACTGTTAGGATCTCTCTTTAGAGGTGGTGGAAGGAGACATTTCAGATTTGAACCTGCTCATTCACAGAACAATGCAGGAAACGCAGAACCACTTGTAAGAAGCGTCCCCTGGAGAGGGGGTGTGGGGGTGTTGAGATTTTATACCGAGAGAAAGCTGAGACCCTGAACAGGTTCCAGACCAGTGGTCGAAGTTGGTGGGCTCGGCAGGGCACGGGGTGCCCCTACTTCTTTAATTTCATAGATTGCGTTCCCCTAATTTTTTATTTTAAACACGTGTCCCAGGACCGCAGAAATAGCCAAGGCCTATAGAAAAAGCTCCCCTGATCGGGGGCGGGCAGGCGGGCAGGGTGGGCAGAGAAGCAAAAGGACTCTGGGGGATATTCTCAAGAACGTGCAGTAATCATCACCAAAATCGGTTAATGCAATGTTTCATATCGCCGTCTATCGCGGGAAAATAACTCTGTGTTAACGTCCTATTCACAACACGGCGGTAACAAGCGATAGTCTCCTGATAACGTGTCAAATGTCCGCAATAAAGTCACCGGGACGGCTATAAAAATCTAAACCCCAACGTGAAAAAAGTTGCAATGGGCCCAACCACATTAAAAAAATAAGTGATAAGCTGCGCCAGGCCTGCAATTCACACACGTCAGGCGGGAAAAATCACTATAAAAGTAGAAACAAAATTACAAACAAAAGCAAAACAACTGCGAAGCACAATCGAGGTAGCCAGAGCAAGTACAGAGGGCAGCCAGAACCCCACAAGCCCCCCGGAGGCCCAGCCCGGTACCTCGGTGTCAGGGAAGGGCACGGACAAGAAGAGAAAGACGCGGTTCAGTACGCAGGAAAACAGGATCCTGATAACAGAGGTGATAGAACACCATCAACTACTGTTCGTCACCTACACTGTGTCGTTGGCAACAAAAAATGGACTATGGCAGACCATCGTGGACAAGGTGAATGCAGTCGGAGTGCTGAAGAGGACAATGGAAGAGGTCAAGAGGCGCTGGAATGATGTCAAGCGCAAAACCAAGCAGAAACTTGCCAACAACCAGAAGGCAGCAATGAAGACTGGAGGTGGGAGTCCTGCGTCACAGGAGGAGCTGGACAAGATGGAGGAAATGGTGTCCACAGTCACCAGTGAGGAGACGGTGGCAGGAGTCGGGGGCCCGGACACTGCTCAACATGACCGGACACAACAGCAACAGGGTGAGTAACGACCAGGGACTAGGGGGACGGGGGGAGATGGGCACAGTGGCACACATGCACAATTAAGCATAGCACAGTGCACACCCACAATGACTCTGGAGCATGTCTCTGATCCCCTTGGCACACTGCAGCACACCAAGAAACAGCAAGTAAGCCCCCGTCGACTATGTGCCCAGAGGGGGCCTTTCCCGCACACCACCAATCTCACAACCAACCCATGCACATGTGTTAAACCCAGCAAAGCAGCGTGTCTGTGAGCAACACTGACAATGCAAGTGACACTGCATGAAGAATAGCATTGCTGCAGTCAATATATCATGAAATGTTGCACGCCACAACACTGAGGTGGCTGAGTGTGAATCCACATCTGTAAAGGAGCAGGTCACACTCTGACACATCCACGTGCACAAACAACCCCTGACGTCAACAAGACATCTGCGGACAAACCATGCTCCAGACCCCAAACTCCTACCAAGAGACCAATGTACCCAAGTATGCAACATCTCAGCACTGTGGAAGCACAGAAGTCAAAGGCACAAAGCATGAAAGGGATAAGGGGCAGCAAAATCAGAGCTGCAGGGGCGACTCCCAAAATGCAGCACACACACATAACATGCAGAGCACATCAACATTGACAATAATGTGGTACAAACCTCAACACGATCACAACAGAACAGAGGACACAACTGCTGCCGCTTGTGTGTAGAAACTGGCCAATCACATTTGGCATAGCAGGGAAATGTGAGTTGATAATTATACAAGTACCAACACACATCCATGATGTAGTACACATGTCTACTGTCCCACATCAAATAGGCAGCTCCTCCCAAACAGTCACAATGTACCATGTCATGCAGTCTGTATGTAAACATGTACAATGTTTCAACATACATGTGAACATAATGTTAAACTGCATCTCCCCTTCACATTGCAGAAAGAAAACCAACACCTCCTGCAGAGCAGCCCGAACCTCTCTTCACTGATGATGAAGAGGACCACCACACCTTCGACACCGACGCCCTCGAAGAGTTCATTGACAGCTACGTCAAGCCACCTCCAGGAGCAGGACAGCCCAGCTGCATCGAGGAGACCCCACCCCCTGCACAGACCACACAGCAGGCAGCACCCACCACCACGGCTGCCTCCCAAGACCCCCATGAACAACACATGGCCTTCCAACACTGTGTGTTGAGGTGCCAGAAGAAGTTGGCTGAACAGGTGCGAGTGGGGTTCGACCGCATGGCAGCCAAACTAGACGCCATACGTGGGTGTCAAAGTCCCATCAGGGACCACTCACAGTCCCTAACGGACACCCACAGTCCGCTCCATGCTCTCCAATGATCCATGGCTGACATCGCTGGAGTACTGACTCTGAGACAAGAACAACGGTCTAGTCAGAGTGGCTCCAGCGATGTCACCCGGAAGTTGGGACACATGCGGAGGATCATGGAGAACATGGAGCGGACGAAGGCGGAAAGATCGGCTGCCACGGCTGCACATCAGCGAGAGGCAGCTGGGTTCCTCAATGCCCTGCAGACCCTCCTCATGGCATTGCTGCCACAAGGCCTGGCGTGGATGAATGCTGCTGCTACCACTCCATCCACATCTCCGCCCCCTGAAGTATCAGTGCTACACAGTGCGGCAGACATTCCACCTCCAGCCCCTGGGGTGTCACTGGCACACAGTGCTGGAGACCGAACACCACCACCCACATGTGAGGCACAGGAAACAGCAGAGGACGAAGATGCAGATGATTCTGCCTCAGTGGTAAGAAGGACGCAGTAGCATTCATCTCTGCCATATGGCCTGTTTCTGCTTGATTCTGCCCTCTGCATCATCACTTTCCACTGTCATCCGGTACACTCTGCGACACTCACATTGGACCCCGACATGGACTGCCATATTCTGTTTGGTTACCAATGACACAGCTATTAGACTGTGGACTGAACTCTTCCTCTTCCGATAAATTTGTCATTCCCTAAAGGACTCTGACTGGCCCTCTACGGGCCAACAATGTAAAGCGAGATTTGCATGGCCCTGTACTGCTCCTGCTACAACACTCCACTGAATGTGCATTAAACATTCATTTTCACACAGATGTGTCATGTCTATGAACATTCAAGTGTGGAAGTATGGATGAATGTAGGGTCAGTGATTCCCCCTCACGTCCATGTTGCTCATGTTGTGGGACTTGATTCACAGGGTGCAACATTACCGATTGCGGTCCGGGTGGCGCCGACACTGCAACATAGACACACGCATTAGTTACTTCCTTGTCCAGGCCAGAAAGGAACCACGACCAGAGCCCTGGGGTCATTGTTCACACCCCTACGCTGGACTACCATACGCCGGCCCAGCCCTTTCCACTCACGCTTACAGGGGGGGACAACAACGCTACATGTCCCAGGTCTTCCCTGTAGTGATCTGCTGATCACAGGTCTAGTTGTCAGCATGCCTCAGCCACTCTCTCATGGCTGGTTTACACCCACACCACACCCATCCAGCACACACGTCACAGGACATGTGACCCTGCCAATAAAAAGGGCCAGGCTCACGTGCTCAACGCTATTTCCACTCTCTCTCTGGGTGTATCCGTGTGGTTATTATTTATGCATGGGGGCCTACGGCCCTACCACATCACATTCCCCACTGCGGAGGTGACATGATGGAGTCCGCACCACGATACTCAATCATAGAGGGTCCATGACTTGCGTTGCACAGACTTGGTGGCACCGGATACACTGCGGCAGGCACGAGCCTACCGCCACGGGATGCTGACTTTTGGTGCACTGAGGTAGGGGCACCTTAAGTGCTGAGCGGGTGTGCAGCCTGCGATGATGCGCTGTCCTGGCGGTCCGGACTGGTAAGGATTTGTGCGAGCCCTGCTTGACCACAGTGTAGGCCTGAGCCAGCGGGCAGCACGGGCCTACCGCCACGTGGCGTTGACTCGTGGTTCACAGAGTTAGTGGCACCTAAAGAGCTGAGCGGGTGTGCAGCCTGCGATGATGCTGTGTGCACTGATATCATCTCTGCCATTGTGAAATCAAGACCCAGAATCACGTGTGTGACCTGGAGGACCGTGATGCGGGGCTGCATGATGTGGAGGCTGCCAAGGTCATGGGCCCCGGGCTTGGAGCTGGCACCAGCACGAGGTGGACCCTCTTGGAGACACGCCGGTGGCGGAAGGTGAGCAGTGAGGCCTGGGTGCGCAGGGGCGGGCAATCACCGCTTGGCGGCTGGAGGGGCTGGGGTGCAGCAACATGTGTGTGCAGGGGCGGGCAAGCGATGATGGCCTATGCAATTATATGAACTCTCTCTGCCATTCATGAATCTGGACTCTGTTTCAGATAAGGGAGCTGGTGGACTGCAGTGTATACTGGCACGTGGTTGGAGACACACCGGTGGCAGCAGTGAGGCCTTGCTCCGCAGTGTCGGCACTCTCTCTCCCTCTCTTCCTTTCACTCTTTCTCTCTCTTCCTTTCTTCCTTTCACTCTCTCTCCCTCTCTCTCCCGCTCTTTCTCTCTCTTCCTCTTTCTCTCTCTCTCTCTTTCTCTCTCTTTCTCTCTCTCTCTCTCTCTCGTTCTAACTCTCTTTCTCTCTCTCTCTCTCTCTCTCTCTCTCGATGAGCGCATGACACACCTTCTTATCTTGAATTTTGTCTTGCAGGCTGTGACTTACAGATTGTCCAGAGAAGACCCGCCATGACTCTTCCAAATAGTTGTTTTGAGTTTAATTTGAATAAAATGATTTGTGTGGAAAATCAAAGATGATTGAATGATTCTACTTTTTCTGACCACACATAAATGTTGATTGCTGTAATTTTGCAACATCAGGCGAATTGTTTTGTTCATGATTTCGTAAAGTTGATGTAACATATCTTTGTCCGGTGGGGTGCCCGGGAGGAGTGGCGGGCCTGGGGGTGATGGCAGTGTGTGTTGTGGCCCTCTTGGGTGTCCGAGCTGCATGATCAGTAGCTTCATGGCATCTGTTGTTCTTCAGGTGTGACTCTGGGCTGGGCTGCCTTTTATGCTGATAATGCGCCTTATCGCCTGTATCGGATCTTATCGCTGATATGGCTGGTCGTTGAGAATGTTGCGAAGTGGTGTTTCGCGGCTTTTTGTACAGGAACACTTACTCTGCATTTCAATAGCGTTAGTTGCCAGTGTCATCTGTGGCGATGTTTTGCGGATGTTATCGCAGGAAAACTGGTGATATTGGTTGTTGGCACCAGCTTGTGAATAGGGCTATATATTTACCTCCACTTTAGCTGTAATAAAGTGCCTCTAACTTGGCGATAAGTCCATGAGAATATGCCCCTCTGTCTTTTCCTTCTTGCCCAGAGAAGACAAGGATAGTATCCACTTTTCGTGCTCTGCCGCTGGCAGCTGCCCCCCCCTCCTTTTAGGGCTCGCGCAGCGACAGCCCTTTTGTATGGGGTATGAAAATGGAGCCTGGAATCGCACATGCTCGTGCGTGTGCTTATCGTTTGGGCTTCCGTGATTGGCCTTTGCATGTGAGTATTTTTCCACGACAGCACGCAATTGGCCAAAGGTGGGCGCATTGCTACGCCCATGGCCTAATGATGTTGGTTACCTGCACCGCCTGCCATGTGGTTTCAATTATCGTGCCCAGACATGGGCGCGATAATTGAAACCACATGTCTCACGCACGCGCACCACTCGTTCCTTTCAGTCGCTACGCTTCAAGCTCGTTGCCTACCATATGCTGTTCCTGTCCCAGCGCACATCTTCACCCCCTCCCACACTGCTTGCCTGCTCTCACCACCCCTTCCAGGTCACTAACTGCCCCTCCCAAATCCCCCCATCGCTCCTAGTTAAACTTCAACTGAAGCGCGGCGAGAGGGAGCTGCGCCCATCATTGTTCACTATGCGCAAGTGTTGTTAATCTAAAAGGGCGCGCGTATGTCATCTGTCGGTAAACTGCTGAAGTTTAGTTTACACTCCTCGTACCATTCGCTGCCTTATCTGACCTCCTCCCTCTGCAAATGGGAGTCGCGCGCCTTTCTTTTACTTTCTACAGCTCGCTAAACTTTTTTTTTTTTATATATCCTATTTCTTTAATGCCCATTCTTCAAAAACTCGAGCCTTTATTTTCTGGGGTGCAGCGGCTCCGCCACTTTCGGGAGGCAAATAATGTGCGGGCCGGCTGTTGTTGCAGGATCGGTTCGCTGGACCTTGTGCGTTGGCGAAAGCTGCTGGCCGAGTCATGCGTGCCCTAGCCGACTGTGCCTGCTGCTGGTGGCGCTGCTTAGAGGATCAGCGCAGTTATAGGTAAGAGATGCCGCGCGCCCCATACTAAGCAGTTTGTGAGTCCCCAACTAGCCCTGTGAACTCCATGGAAGAAGGTGGGGAGGTGAAGAGCCACCAGAGCTCACCTTCAGCGCTGGCGGGGAGGACCTTCCGGGCCGCCCAGAGAGTAGTTAGGGATGTCGCAGTTAGTACAGAAACTGCAGGATAACTCCTTATCAGCACTCGAGGGGTCTTCCCTTACAGTTTCACTGCATAGTGGAGCAGTGCTACAAAAGCTTGGAATTGGTCTATGTGGACTCGCTATAATTTTCCCTAAGTTTGCTACTGCCTGAGCCCTTGGAAGGTGCAACACGGCAGAATTTGGGCGTTCGTGTGGATTGAAGTAGGCCGAGCAAGCATCTTCCGCCATGTTTTGTGCTTTTGTTTTGTTCTCCTCAGTGATTTAATAGCTGTTGTGGTCAGGGACCACCTTCTAGTTTCGCTTGGCTATGATCACGCTGATCTCCCACAAAGAATGCCAGTTGCAGCGGCGCATTTGTGGATTGTATTACATTAATTTTATTTGATTTGTTTGTATGTATTACGTCCCTGCATCCATCAAACTATAGGATTTTGTAGCGATGGGGACGTGTTGAGGGGGCTTGGTGTTGGACGCGGCACAAGACTCAGATGTTTTCCGCTTGTCTTTTCTGAGTGTTTGTTACTTTTGACTACTTTGACGTTTTGTGTGGGCTGATTCAGGCAGTATGTTCTTCTGTGCCACTCACAGAGGCTGTGAGGTATTGAACGGCGAACTCCTCCATTAGAGGCAGCACAACAGCGTGTGTTGGTCTTCACCCCCTTTGGCGTCCTCTGGCAGTCCTGGTGTGTGAGAGAGTGTAGCCAATCAGGAGGGCTCTCTGAAGCTCAGCAAGAGTTTTAGCACACGCAGTCCCAGCTGGGTTGTGTCTCACTCATATTAGTATCATTAATTCGGAAGAGAAGTGTCGCAGCTTGAACTGCCTCTCATATCCTGTTATTTACAAGGCATTTTTCTCCAGGTAAATCGTGGCAGTTTTGACTTTACAAAACATACCTGGGAGAAGTGCGGTGAATGTAGTGCTTGTCTCACAACATGTCATTGCCATCTGTGTTGTAATGAAATAAACACTAGCCCACATGATTTGACTCCGCCGTCTTCAGAGTGCGTCGCTACAAAAAAAGCTCATCAAAACTGATTTCACAAACCGAGGGGCATATCAACAACAACCGGCGATAATTATCGCTCAGCGCTCTTAGCGTGAGGATAATTATCGCCGGCTAGCGTGAATTTTTATCGCTGAGATAGCGTGCTATTAGCAACGCTTATCTCAATAGCGATAAAAATCTACACGCTAAGTGGCTAACGTGGGATTATCGCTGGAAACCCAGCGATAATCTCACGTTAGCTTGTTGATAGGGACAGGCAAACTTAGCCATGATATCCTCCTTCCATAGGATATCATGGCTAAGTCTGAAAATTAGCAGACGTAAAAAAGCAGCGTTAACCGCGGTTAGCGCTGCTTTTTTTGTCTCTAACAGGGTTAGCGACATTCTTGATAATAGGAGAAATGTCGCTTAGCGACATTTCTCCTATTATTTTACTCTGGAACGCCCCCTTTGCATCTCATTAGAGATGCAAGGGGAAGCGTAGAGTAAAAGGGTGCTAACATGCAAATTTGCGTGTTAGCACCCTGTTGTTGATAGGGCGCTAGTTTTATCTCTGCTTTTTTGGCTTTTAAAGCCAAATAAGCAGAGATAAAGCCCTTGTTGATATGCCCCCATGTGTGCTGCTATGAAGCAAAGACCAGCGGTCACAGGCGGACAGACAGTGCTGCTGGCCTGGTAAGAGGGGCGGGAGTATGTTCCGTGGGTGCCGAGGAGGCCTGAGACAAGTGTAACTTTAGGATTATGTTTCTATAAAAAAAAGTCTATTTTTGCTACTCCCCAGGCAAGGTAGAGCTTCAGTGTAAGTATTATCCGTCACTGCTCAGAAGCGAGCATTTTATGTCGTTTTGTTCCGTGTTTCTGACAGAGATTGAAGAAACGATCGGTATTTGCTTACTTTCCTTAAATTATGTGGTAACTAATTAACTAAACAAAACTGCAAAAGGCAATTTCGTTTGTTGTGTATGCTCTGCAAATGTCATTAGTGACAAAAACAAATCTAATATGCCTGGAAAAACTTTGTGTCGAGGGCTAATGCCAGCAAAAGATCCTGTTCACAAAGTATCAATAAAGGGCACTTGTGTTCACAGCCACTGGGATTAAACAGCAACAGAGGACCCGACTGCGGCAGCGTTAACTAAACTATGCTGTGAGACAAGTTATGCGACACATTCTGTGGCCATGTTATTGCACTCTTTTGTGGTGTTAGTGAAGGATTTACGCAACATTTTTCACCTAGGTGGTACCAGTTTAAAAGTTAAAACTGGACTAAGCAACGAACAATTGAAAGGCAACCAGTTACCTAAGTATAGAGTTTGGTGCCACTGTGCAGCACTGTGTGGCATTGTTTTAGTGATTTTTATTTATCCATTTGAGAAAGAAACATTTTTTTTGTAAAAACAGAAAATTTTGAATCAAATGCCAGATTTTAATGTGCAAAGTCTGGTACATCTATATTTATGAGGGAAGCGCCACAGTCAGCGAATTGTATGATTCTAGCGGCCTTAACTATGTTAACTTTGAACCCGAGGATGGTCTGAGAGGAACAGTGGAAAGGACCATGGACAGTGGAAAAGGAAGAAATCTGACTTTAAGGCTCAGGTTGTAAATACAGTCAAAAAGGGGTGCTGCACTTGTTTACATATGTTGGTATTTTATGGTGTCTTACAGACTGTTTAAAAACAGTAGAAATATGTAAAAACAGTAGAAATGTGTGTAACAATATGTCTGCCAAGGGGTTGTTTGGTATACGTTGAAGCAAGGCTCTACCCCGCATGAGCTGAGCGGGTTGCATGAAATTGCTTTGAATTGTGGGAAGCAGAATGAAACTCCATGAGCCAGACATGCGGTAAGGCTTCTGATTGTGTCAATATTTTCTTTTGGTTGCCAGGACCTAGAGTAAGAATGATCTTATCTTCTTTTGCACACTCCACTGTAACTTTTCTTAATTTCTTCATACATCATTCTGAGCTTGTCCCTTCCTGAAGGAGCCATATCTTGATCAACCGGCCTCCTAACTGCACCTCCTTCTCACTCTTGCTTCTCTCACTCTTTCGCAGCTCTCTTTTTATCCTGATTTTTGCTCCCTACTCTCCCCCTTTAATTAGTTTTTAGGTTGAGCCTGGCCAGCGCATGCGCTGCTCTGCGAGGCATGCTGTATTAGAGTATAGACTTGAAGCCGGTCCACTTCCTGCAAATTGGCTTGTGTCATTGCCTTTCGTAAAAATGCTGGCTTCAGATTCTTAATAGGCTTGTTAGTCCCTCCTTAGTACCGCCTTCTCTAAATTTGTAACCTCCCCTGAGGACTAGCCTTTTTACTTCGGTTGTTACATGCTACGTCTTATTTAGTCTGTAAGCACTATTTTTAGGTCTCGCCTGACCCAGCGCATGCGCTGGTCTGGCGAGACTTATTGAGAGGGCTCCAAAAAGTGACACCAGGCCAGCCTAGAACTACAGTACATGCGCGCGGGTGCGCGCGCCGCGCTTGACCACGATTACTTTCACTTTCGCGGCCGCTTTGATGTTTGATCGCGATCACTTTTGCGGCTGCACGTCCGCTTGGCATAGCCAATAGGTCTCGCTTTTGGGACCTTATAAGTATTTAGTTATGCAACTGTTACATGGCTAAACATTTATAAGGTCCCAAAGGCGAGACCTATTGGCTATGCCAATGCTTGTTTTAATGAGTTTCTCCTTTTGCAGGCCCGACATGCTGTCCTGCAGCATTTAGGCGCCATGCCCGCTTTCACTCTCCAAGCAATAGGTCTCCATTTACAAGACTTTGGGCTATTGGCATTCTAAATGATGCCTTTTATTTATGTGTTAGTTATCAAGACAGATAACTAAAAGGCATTGTCATTTACAATGCCAATAGCTTAAACTCTTGTTTCTTTTGTCGGAGGGCTCGACCACTGCAATGTGCTTCTGGCCTGCTCCTTTGCTTGAAAACACATTTAACTATGTTAATTTACCACTTCAAGATAAGCGACTGCCATCTTTGAACTGTAAATAAAACAAGCATTTGCAATGCAATAGGTCTCGCTTTTACGTGAGTTTTAGCTCTTGGCATTGTATATGACAATAACTTTTATTTCTGTTTTGTTTTATAAAATGTAAATAAAAGGCATTGTCATTTACAATGCCAATAGCTCAAAATTCACATAAATGCGAGACCTTGTGCATTGCAAATGCTTGTTTACTCTTCCTCCCTCTTTTTCTGTCTCGCTCCTCCTCACTTCAAGAAAACCGTGACTTAAAGCCACGTTTGATTACTCCTTCTTTCCTCTTCTTTCGTTTATTAGTTCTGTGAAATGGATCCAAAAAATAAAAACACTTTTGTTGGAAATGTGATCTTTTTTGGGCATTTTTCTATTAAAAAATGCAGCCTTGGGACGTAGAGAAATAAAAGGTTAAAAATGTGACATATAACTAAATAAAGTAAGATAGAGTGGTCGCTTGATTTTTTTCACACCCAAGCACATTAGCGCCACTTTACAGAGTTTGCCAGTGAAGCACTACTTTTGTTTTCTCGTTTTTTAGGTCTCGCCTGAGCCAGCGCATATGCTGCTCGAAGAGACATCTTGTAAGCGGGTTTTCACAGTGCTACCACGGGCTTTTGGTGGCCTCAAGCTTGCGTGCATGTGCGCGTGCATGTGCGCGTGCACGTGCGAAGCTGCCATCTGTCTTTCCTCCTGTCAAAAGTGCATCGCAATCGCGATCACTTTCACTTTCGCACACAACTCCCGGGCTTGTTTTATTCGGGGTAAATTCGCTGCTTCCCTCTTTCAGTGTGTGATTTTCCACGTCTACGTTTATTTCTACCATACACGGAAAAGTGCATTGAACCTTCTTTTTCAACAAGCCACTCTTAACAATCGGCTTGATGTCTACTTCATTATTTGTCAGCATTTCTCTATCTTCCTATAAGTCGCAGGTTGACGTTTATAGTGTTTGCTATGTAGCATTTAAAACTACGTAGATTGGCTTTAGTTTTTTGCACACCCAACAAGCGTGAAACATAACACAGCAGGTGTTGTTGCAGCAACAACACACCCGTCAGGTCAGCATGGGGTCACACACGGCTCAGCCTGGTCAAGTTTGACTTGACAGTTTATTTTACTCGGTGATGTGAACAGTGTATCATGGTTGAAGGAACGGGGACGACGTCTAAGCTGTAAATGGGGCACCAATTACCAAGCACTTTCTGTATTACACGGTCAGACCTACTGACTTTACCAATGATTGTTTTAAACTGTCGTGGCTTTTCTCACCCGCAATGACTGCAGATAAGTGCAGATTTGAACGGAGGAAGCTACGTTTACATAGGAATGGTTTGTACTTGTGACCGTGGTAGTAGCTCCGCCAAGCGATAAAATGTATTACAAAGCTTGCTTTGTCAAAAGTGTAATCCTGAAGGGAACGCTTCAAAAAGTAGCAGCACGTTTTGCTTTAGCAGAGTCCTGCTGAGAAAAATAGGCAATGAATATGCACAGAATATTGTCCACGCTAAACATCCACTTTTAACAGCTGTAGGTAGTTCTATACGACCCCTCCTTGTTTACACGGGCCTGCGCATAAACAGATAACCACCGTAGTACGAATTTTTAAACTCCCATGCAATAAAATGCACTAAGAAATGCATACATTTGTGTCCCCAAAATCTATAACCATCAGAAACAAGCATTGGCATAGCCAATAGGTCTCGCCTTTGGGACCTTATAAGTGTTTAGTTATCTAGCACAATATCCTTGGTGCATCAACTGTTGCATGCCTAAACACTTATAAGGTCCCAAAGGCGAGACCTGTTGGCTATGACAATGCGTGTATTTTTTTAACATCCTTGTTTTACCTGGGTGGGGAAGTGTACCATTCCTGGAGGTACTGTGCAATACATGCTTGATGGGTCGATTGGAAAATAAATTGTGTACCCTGGCTCTGCGTTCAGGGATGTGGTCTAAAACCATACTGCTTACGTTTTGTAAGGCTATAAGCAAAGGACATTGAAACGGGTCCCTTCTGTCATCATGTCCTTAACTTTTCAGGCACAAATACTCATTGCTTTTTTAATAATAAGTGTTAAAGCGTTAAGATAGCCATGTTGTTCCTGCCTACTTTACTTAATCTTGCATTCCCTTGAGTGTTGCTTTTCAAGGATGTTGCTACCTTTTCTTAGGCAGCATATTACTCTTGTCTAGTGCATAATTTGAATTTAGTTGCATCCAGGTTTTTATAGCGGGCACAATTGGGTTGTAATTGAAGACAGTGCAAGTTTCTCCCAGTGGGGCAATATGGTGTTCAGTGGTGGAGAGAATGTGGCACTATGGTCAGAGGTGTTGAATTTGGAACTGGGGATCCAGGTTCAGTCGTCATGACTAGTCCACCAGACCGCTTTCCTGAGGGAGCACATTCCCATGCTAGACCTTAGAAGGCCCCGCAAGACCTTAGAAGCCCTGGCGTCTTAGCATCAGCAGGCGGACCCTAGAGGTGGCAAGTGTAGGTTAACCTTGAAGGCATGTCCACCACAATCCATGCTGAAGTTACACTCCAGTGTTGCGGGCAGGCCTACGAAGCAGAACACCCTAGAGCACCAGTGACTCTGTCACTGAGGTCACAGAACCTTTGAGCAGGGAGGTGCTACCCGTGTGATCGC
The DNA here is from genome assembly GCF_964204655.1 of Triturus cristatus. Taxonomy (NCBI): domain Eukaryota; kingdom Metazoa; phylum Chordata; class Amphibia; order Caudata; family Salamandridae; genus Triturus; species Triturus cristatus. Next base: position 55,885,000 of record NC_140590.1, on the reverse strand, counting down.
ACAGGGAGCTGACTTCAGGTGGGGGCATCATGTTTGCAAGTATATTATGTTTCTAAAACCACTTGCTGCCTCCTTCCTGGGTTCCAGCAATTTTCGGCAACAATAAAAATGTCATGATACATCCAGTGATTAATGTTCTTCCTATAAAGAGATGGAGTTTTGTCAAGTGGAAGTTTTGACTCATGGAAAGGTAGCACAGTGGGTTAATGTGCCTACTGCAAAGAACATGTACCATGCAGATTACAAAGTGCACATAATGTAAATAGTTCAGTGGGTTACTGCTTTTGTCAGTGAGATCCTTTTGTTACTTGCAGTTTATGAGTCAAAATCCTAACTTAGAACAGTGGGCGATTAACTGTCATCAAAGAGCTGCATACAAACTGCAGGGTATAAATTAGAGTGTTATGTTTTTTTCCCAGTCTTTGATTATCCTAATGTTGCAAAAAGGGTTCATTTGGATATAAATCAATTCTGGTTATTAAAGAGAACCCCCAACCATGGTATTACCTTCTAAATTCAGAGTTTGTGTTGCTCCAGACCAATCACTATTAAACTATGCTACCTACTGGTATGATTGTCATGTGAGGCGATCACCTTGTAGCCCTTTGCCTTATGTAACATTTACTGTACAGTGATTTACACACGTATGATTGATTGTCTCTGTGTAATGTGTGTGATATAAAGTGCTCTGACACCCTACACTGGTATCAATGGCGCTGTAAATCAAATTAAATGCATCTGAGCAAGAATGTGGTTATGGAGACTTGAGGGGCACTGTTAAAGGATTGTAGGGAGGAAATCTGTGGCGGAGGAAGTTACTGGGGGCAACGAACAAACATTGTCGCACAGGGCTCCACTAGCGCTAAAGCCGGCCTTGCACTTGAGGCCAGTCCGCCTCACTCATTGGTACCTCCGTTGGCCTTGTTTCAGCAGTAGTAGTTGCAGCTCACCAGGGATCGGCAATGCAGGATTTGCACGCACACCAAATTAAGTTCACAAACTTCACAGTCTCTCTGCTTCCTGCGCAAGCACTTTTAACATGTGCTGCCTGCTTTGTGGGCACTGGAATTATGCAGTAATGGAGGACAAAATGATGCTGCAGTGTTGACTAAATTATGCAGCAAAAAAGGGCTGAAGCATAATGCAGTATATTTTCCCATACTATATTATTTTAAAATGTTTACATATGCTAACAGTCTCTGCAAAGATTTTGCGTTATTAGTACCAGTGTAATATACAAATGCAGCAGTGAGAAAGGTGATAATTCAAGCTTTGAAAAGGGCCGTCCACTTCGCAGAAACACAAGTCACATGTTTTAGTAACTTTTGATCATTTTGAGCTGCAAACAATTTATTAGTTAAAATTGTCAAATTATGCAGCAGATGGTGCATTATGTGGCAAATAGTGCAGAGACGTAATTATATAGAAACATTTGCAAACCAGGATATTTTGCCATTCATGTTTGACCTGCTTTTGTGGAAAAAGGGAGAAGTGCTGATGACAGAAACTGCATGGCTCGGAGACAAATGGCTTGTGATTCCACTTTTAAGAGTATTTGGGCCATTCTGTGATTGGAAGTATATCCCACTATGTGAATGTATTTTAATGTCAATAACTCATATTAAACCTTAGATAAACATGTGTATCCATTGGTTGAATTAAATAACGTACTGAGCTGCAACTGGGTAATGAAATGCCAAATACTAAAATTTAGAATGATTTGCTCTTTCTGGCCACACCTCTGACTCCGCCCACTGACCCAATCCACAGGTTATTCCCACCCTCTGATTCTCCACCCACAGTTCCCCTACTTTTTTCCCCACTTCGACCACTGTTCCAGACAGATGTGGTGCTTGCAGCTGCTGTTAATGTTTTTAAAAGTTATGTGGATAAATTAATTTGAGTGTAAGACACTGTCTAGAACTGTCACACAATATGAACTCAAGCGACCTATATGCCTTGCTCCGTCACGTGAACACTTTAAAATACGTGTAATCCTTCTTAGGTAAGTCTGATTTTTGGGGAGTGGAGGGGGGTCGAATACTCTGTGGGCTCTTAGAGAACAGACTGAGATCAGCTCTTATTCCCAGGGCAGGTGGCATGGCCGGGCACGGGTCTGTGGGCCCACCCTGGTGTCCATAGGAAGCCTGGCGAAGGCTTTGCAGATAGAAGGCTCTACCCTTCGGGTGCCATCCAAGGGAGGCTGTTGGAGCTTTGGAGTGTAAGATGGCATAGAGTAGAAAACTGCTCACTGGTCCCTCTTTGTCAACTGGGGCCATTGTCCCAGAACCCCAGTGACTGGATAGAATCCGATGGAGAACTCAAACCGAGTCTACGTGTGTTTTTATAACCAAAGTTTTATTAGTTTCAATCTCACAAGGCATCATACACCCATAAACATATAACAGCAGAACATGTGCGTCAGGACAGAGCAATGAATGCCCATCATAGCCATTACTGATTTCTGTTGTTAGAGTGTTAGCCTGTGAAATGCCCACCATCAGACCCATAGATTATGTTTTGGGGGGCATCCCCGTACTTCATATATTGTTAGGTCTCGCTGAGACAGCGAAAGCTGTCTCTTTGAGACATTTTGTAAGTGGGCTTTCAAAAGTGCTACCCACATGGTTTTGCTGGCCTAGGGCTTAAGTGCACGATGGCGTGCACGTGCACAGCTGCTCCTCTGCTCCTTGCATTCCCCCCTCCCTTCTCACCCAGCCCTTTGATGCTCTGCTCGATTACTTTCACTTTCGCCGCTTTGATGTTTGATCGCAAACGCGATCACTTCCGCTTGGCATAGCCTGTACTTGTTCTCTTTGTCCTCACATATGCTCTTCCCTCTATGTTTTTCTCTCTGGTCTCACATGTGCTATTCCCTCTGTATTTTCACTCTGCCCTCACATGTGCTTTTCCCTCTTTCTCTCTTTCCTCACACATGCTATTCCCTCTGTATTTGTCTCTCTTCCCTCACATGTGCTCTTCGCTCTGTATTTTTTTCGCTGCCCTCGCATGTGTTCTTCTCTCTATATTTTTCTCTCTGCTCTCACATGCTCTCTTCCCTCTATGTTTTTATCTCTGGTCTAACATGCGCCCTACCCTCTGTATTTTTCGCTTTGCTCTCACATGAGCTCTTCCCTCTCTATTTTTCTCTCCTCCCTCACATGGACTCTTCCCTCTGTATTTTTCTCTCTGCCCTCACGTGATTTTCCCTCTGTATTTTTCTCTCTGCCCTCACATACTCTTCCCTGTATGTTTTCCTCTTTGCCCTCAAGTGCACTCTTCCCTCTGATCACATGCATACACAACTATGCACACATACAAACACACACATGCATTTACACACACATATGAACATATACAAACACACACAGACATGCATAAACATATGCATATACATGCACAACAACACACCAACCCCACATACACATATAAACAAGCACGCACACCAACATACTCAAACACATATACATACACACAAACATGCATACACAGACATAGGTATACACACAAACATGTGTACACATCCATGAAGACAAATGAACACAATGACACACCCATACTTACACACCAACACACACATGCATACACAAACATATACACATACAAACACACACACATGCATACACACACAGATATATACATATAGACACACACACTATGCACACACACGCATCTCCCGTACTGTCTCAGGGGAAGAGTCGGTGTCAGCTGTCTCCTAGAGGGAGATCTCGCATGAGACAGTAAGACTCAGAGACATGTGGCGGTGGGGAGAGACAGACATGCCTCCCTTTAATTGTGTTGTTGCAAGATGGTGACTATCTTCTGCCACTGGTGCATTCAGATAAGCGGCAGGAAGTTCGTCGGACACATGCACTGGTTTCAATTTCGAGAAAGTGGGGTGAACGTTTCACAGATCGGGAGTGTGTGTCAACACGTGTTTCTCCTTCACGGCAAGGCCAATCAGTACGTTTTGTTTAACCGTGTGGTCATGAATCCTTTAATTGCATAAGTGAGCGGGTATGGATGTAAACAAAAATGTAACACTAATACCACATTTTCTGTCACTCTTGTGAACAGGTTTGCTGTGAATGTATGAATGAGAATGGCGTTTTAGAATACGTTGCATGGAAAAGGGTCAACATGGTGTATACGTGTTTTTGGGTGTTTTTTTATTTATTTTTTATTTATTTTTTATTGCATGGTTAACATCATGATATACCGGATTCGGATGCTACATTGCAGATCAGTTGTTTGGCCCGTGGTTATTTACGAGTTTGGAAAATACTTTTGTATTGTTTCGATTCTTTTTGTCTCTGCCCTATCTCTTGGCTGCGTCCTTACTCTCTCCCATCTTCTCTCTCCACCTCTTTGCTACATGTTCTCTCGTAATGTTTTCATTTTCCCCAACTCTCCTCTTTACTCTCTCTAATTCTTTTTTTGCTCCTTTTCTGTCTCTGTCCCTTCTCTCCTCTTTCTCTCCCCACCTGTCCCTTCTCTAACCCCACTCCTCTTCCTCTGCCCGCCCCACCATCCCTTTCTCTCGCAGTATTGCAGCATAGGCAGCACCAGGTCTCTGATGCCTTCTCAGTGTTGGCCCTGGGGGTGGAGGGGGTAGGTCAGCCCCCCAAGTGAATCCCATTATCAACAGATAGTGAACCTCTATTTACCAACAAGTACGGAGCGGTCTCGGGTGACAGCTGATGCGAACAGTGATCTGCTCTCGGACCCGGCAGGGCCTGTGGGGTGGGGGCGTTACCTTACACTAGGAGAGGAAGTAAAAGTGATATCCTCCCCTCCCCCCCACTCCACCACTGTCTCTCCTCACCCTCCACCGCTCTCTCTCCTCCACTTCTGATTCCCTTCCAACTCGGTCTCTCCTTACCCTCCACCTCAGTCTCTCCTTACCCTCCACCTCGGTCTCTCCTTACCCTCCACCTCGGTCTCTCCTTACCCTCCACCTCGGTCTCTCCTCATCCTCTGTCTCTCCTCACTCTCCACCTCCGTCTCTCCTCACCCTCCACCTCCGTCTCTCCTCACCCTCCACCTCCGTCTCTCCTCACCCTCCACCTCCGTCTCTCCTCACCCTCCACCTCCGTCTCTCCTCACCCTCCACCTCTGTCTCTCCTCATCCTCCAACTCTGTTTCTACTCACCCTCCACCTCACCCTCCACGTGTCTCTCCTCACCCTCCACCTCACCCTCCTCAGCCTCCACGTGTCTCTCCTCACCCTCCACGTCTCTCCTCACCCTCCACGTGTCTCTCCTCACCCTCCACACGTGTCTCTCCTCACCCTCCACGTGTCTCTCCTCACCCTCCATGTGTCTCACCTCACCCTCCACATGTCTCTCCTCACCCTCCACACGTCTCTCCTCACCCTCCACACGTGTCTCTCCTCACCCTCCACACGTGTCTCTCCTCACCCTCCACACGTGTCTCTCCTCACCCTCCACACGTGTCTCTCCTCACCCTCCACATGTGTCTCTGCTCACCCTCCACACGTGTCTCTGCTCACCCTCCACATGTGTCTCTGCTCACCCTCCATTTGTCTCTCCTCACCCTCCACACGTCTCTCCTCACCCTCCACATGTCTCTCCTCACCCTCCACACGTCTCTCCTCACCCTCCACACGTCTCTCCCCTCACCCTCCACCTCACCCTCCACACGTGTCTCTCCTCACCCTCCGTGTCTCTCCTCACCCTCCACGTGTCTCTCCTCACCCTCCACGTGTCTCTCCTCACCCTCCACGTCTCTCCTCACCCTCCACGTGTCTCTCCTCACCCTCCATGTCTCTCCTCACCCTCCGCGTGTCTCTCCTCACCCTCCACGTGTCTCTCCTCACCCTCCACACGTCTCTCCTCACCCTCCACACGTGTCTCTCCTCACCCTCCACACGTGTCTCTACTCACCCTCCACGTCTCTCCTCACCCTCCACACGTGTCTCTCCTCACCCTTCACACGTGTCTCTCCTCACCCTCCACACGTGTCTCCTCACCCTCCGCCTCACCCTCCACATGTGTCTCCTCCTCACCCTCCACATGTGTCTCCTCCTCACCCTCCGCAGGTGTCTCCTCCTCACGCTCCACATGTGTCTCTCCTCACCCTCCACACGTGTCTCTCCTCACCCTCCACATGTGTCTCTCCTCACCCTACACGTGTCTCTCCTCACCCTCCACGTGTCTCTCCTCACCCTCCACGTGTCTCTGCTGCACGCCTCACACTGCTGCACGCCACACACTGCTGCACGCCTCACACTGCTGCATGCCTCACACTGCTGCACGCCACACACTGCTGCATGCCACACACTGCTACACGAAACCCTGCTGCACGCCTCACCCTGCTGCACGCCTCACACTGCTGCACGCCACACACTGCTGCATGCCGCTGCACGCCACACACTGCTGCACGCCTCACACTGCTGCATGCCACAGACTGCCACACACTGCTGCACGCCGCATTTTGCTGCACGCCGCACACTGCTGCACGCCGCACACTGCTGCATGCCGCACACTGCTGCACGCCACACACTGCTGCACGCCACACACTGCTACACAAAACATTGCTGCATGCCACACACTGCTGCACGGCACACACTGATGCAACCGGCACACTGCTGCACGCCACACACTGCTGCACACTGCTGCATTACTCACTGCTGCATGCTGCACGACACTGCTGCACGCAGCACACCGCTGCACGCCACACACTGCTGCACGCCGCTGCACGCCACAGTGCTGCATGCCTCACACTGCTACACGAAACACTGCTGCATGCCGCACACTGCTGCACGCAGCACACTGCTGCACGCCGCACACTGCTGCACACCACTGCACGTCACAGTGCTGCATGCCTCACACTGCTACATGAAACACTGCTGCACACCGCACACTGCTGCACGCCGCACACTGCTGCATGCCGCACACTGCTGCATGTCGCACACTGCTGCACGCCTCACACTGCTGCACGCCTCACACTGCTGCACGCCGCACACTGCTGCACTCCACACACTGCTTTATGCGAGTTTATGCTACTGACATTGTAAATGACAATGCCTTTTATTTGTTTTAAAACCAAAACATAAATAAAAGGCATTGTAATTTTACAATGCCAATAGCTCATACTCTTATGAATGCGAGACCTATTGCATTTCAAATGCTTGTTTTTTCTTGGCGTCCACACCAGTCAACTCCCCTTCTCCAGGCCTCCAGAGCAGGGGGTCTGGGTGTTTCGAACATTGAGTGACAACCCTCCTAGCCACTAGAGAGGCCACGACTATGAAGAGCCACTGGCTCTTAGCCCCCCAGCTTCCTCCAGGCCACCCAGTAGCACCATTCAGGGACACAAACCAATGCGACGACCCAGCACGTCCGATATCTCCTGGCCCACTCCGTTCCCAAAGGGCGTCAAGGCTGGGCAGGACCAGGCCACACGGAAACAGGGAGGGAACATCTATGTCTCGAGCCCCATCCGCTGTGGCCATTAGGGGGTCGAATAGGTCACGTGGGGGTACTTAATTTGGACCATCCACACTCGCGAGGAAATGGCCCGTTCCGTCGGGGCCAAGCACGCCTCCCTCCAATCATCACCACCCAACTCGCCCACCCAGCCCTCCCATTCCTGTCTGAGAAGACTGTAGCGATTTGGAACATCGATCATCAGCGAGCGGTAAATCGCCGAAAGGGCTCCTTCGCACCCCCCCTCCCCCTCCCCACCTTGAGCTTGGCTTCACGAGGGCTCACTCGGGTCTCTGGGTGTCACTGGGCGTCGCTGGGAGGTGGGCCAGAACAGCATGGTGTAGTTGAAGATATCGAAAACACTGTGTCTGAGAAAGGCTTTATTGATCACTCTGCTCTTCAAAGGACATCAATGACCCCCCCCCACCCCCCCCCCCCACGCACCCAGGTACTGATTCCTACCTGGTCCCACCAGACACACCCACAAAACGTGACACCTGCTTACGCCAGGTACCCCACAACAATGGTGTTATGTCTGTGAGGCGGCAATTCACACAGAGCCGCTTTCCAGCAAAGCAATGTCCCCCGGGTCCAGGAGGGAGTCGCTGGAGGCATCGGATTACCATGAGGCCGGCCCAGAAGGCCCTCGGACCCCACAAAGTGAAGCTCCAGACGATATGTGGCTTCATCCTATCCCCCCATAAACCACTCATTGATCAGATGCATGGCAACGCCGTCAGCTCCGCAGTCAGGGATCGAACCCACCACCGTGGGATCGGATGGGAAAGTTCATCAGAGAATAATGCTATCAGGGAAGACACGCATTTTGAATATGGCAATATGGACCCAGAGGCAGCCGGCTCCAGTGACGTAACCCCTCTCTAGGGCAGAGGCAAGAACTCGAAAGTTGAGGGGCCAGGCCAGACCTGGGAGAAAGGAGCCATGCCCTCCCAGATATTTAAAGGAATTCCATGGTACCGGTATCTCAGGGCACGAGTGCTTCCCAGCTGCCTCCCCATCACCACCCCCATGAGTGATCTGTGCGTGTTAACTCGCACACCGGAAGCCTCCTGATAAAGGAGCAGGATTTCAAGACATCTAGGGCCTGAGGACCGTGGGTTGCTGAGGAAGAGCAGGATGTCGTCCGCATGAAGGGCGATGCGGTCTTCAACACCCCCATCTCACTACCAACCCCGAATCTGAGCTTCGCACTGTATCCAGCACGCCAGAGGCTCGATGGCTAGGGCAAACAGTAGGGGGCACGGTGGGCAGCTCTGCAGTGTGCCACTACAGAGCGGAAAGGCTGATAAAGGACTCAGCTGACCTGGACATGAGCAGTGGGGCAGTTGTATAGGAGACTCACCAGTCTACGGAAGGTGGGCCCGAACCCAACCCTGCTTCCAGAAACGACCACAAAACAGTATTGAATGTCTTCTGGAAATCAGCAAGGGGGGCCAGATCGGGGTCTAGGCCGTTAGACTGAAATGGCTAGCTGCACTCTTCGAATGCAATGTCGGGTGTCTCTGTCCGGCATGAAGCCGCACTGGTCTGGATGGATCAAGTGAGATAGTGTCCGGCTCAACCTGGTTGCCAAAGCCTTAGCATCGACCTTGATGTCCACATTAATGAGGCTGGTAGGAGAAGCATCGGTCTGTGCGCTGGCCCGCCTGAGGTATAGCCACAATAGTGGCGTTATCCAGACCTGGGTGAAAGGAACCGTGTTTTCACATTTCAATATAGAGGGCCAGCAAGTGCGGCATCAGATGGGTGCTATAATATTTAAAGAATTCAATGGGGAAACCGTCTCGGCCAGAGGTCTAGCTGGACTGGAGGCCAGAAATAGCAAACCCCACTGCCTCCACTGTCAGAGGCTGCTCAAGCTCTCAGGCCAAGCAGTCAGGAACAGAGGGCGAAGGGAGATCACGAAGGAGGGGGGCTTCAACCTCTCGTGGGGAGATAGGGAGCGCTCTGCAGAGGTCCTGGTAGAATATTGCAAAGGCTCGTGCAATTGCAGGTAACTCCTCGTGGAGGACCACACAGGAGTCCCTAATGGCCGGCACAATCCTGCTAAGTGAATCTAAGTTTTATTTGGACCAGGGTTGTAAGTGCATTTGAGTGGAATCAAGCTTAGTGTTTAGTCTGCATGTAATGGATCACAGAGAACCAGTGTTACCAGGGGCAGGGCTCTCAGAGAGCAGGTGTAATCAGGGGCAGGGCTCTCAGAGAGCCAGTGTGTTAGACGGACCGGGAGGGTCGGCCGAGGACAAGGGGAGAGGTCTCCGGGGAGAGCCGTCTCCAGCGATCGTACAGATAAATAACTTCCCCCCCACAGACAGACACCACACAAGGAGAAGATTCAGCGTTCTTTATAGGCAATTTCTTAAGGTGCGATGAAATGGTACAAGGAGGTCTGGACTCAGGGGTCCCCTCGATTCAAGTCTCTCAAGATGGGGAAAAGGGGGTAGCGGGACAGTCTGGTTACCAGTCTGGTAGTTGAGTTGAGGTGGTATGGTGGATAGCTCACAATCCTCGAGCTTGGTGTTCTAGCTGGGACGGGCCGCGGCAGCGCCAGCAGGTCCCGGTGAAGATGGTCGATACACGGTCCGCGGCAGCGCCAGCAGGTCCCGGGAAGATGGTCGATACACGGTCCGCGGCAGCGCCAGCAGGTCCCGGTGAAGATGGTCGTTACAACGGACCGCGGCAGCGCCAGCAGGTCCCGACGAGGATGGATGTTGCAGAAGGCCGCGGCAGCGCCAGCAGGCAGGACGATAGTTCACAAGGTAGGGCTACGGCAGCGCCAGTTGTCCGTCAAGGCTGAGTTCTCTCGGTGTCTCTCGACTCCAGGATACAACTCCCGTCCTGCTCCGGAGCTGCCCTAGTTATAGGTCTGGCGCCCTTTGATGTCCGGACCCTCGCACTTGGAGGTCGGAGGGTCCGGGATGAAGGTGTCCAGACACCCAGCAGGGGGTGGAGCCAGCGCCTGGGGGAGCTGGAGGCGATCGGCACCTGGCGGGGGAGAGCCCTTGACGCTTCGTTCTCCCATTGACCTGCCAAGTGGTCCGCTCACCTCCTGGGTGGATGGTGGTGCCGGGATGTCGGGGCCGGCCAGGCCCAGGGTTAGGGTCGGGTGGAGGCCACGCGGCCTCGTGGCGCAGGGCCCAAGATGGCGGCTTGATCCGGCCGGGGGAGCCGGTGGTGGCTCGGTCCCGTGTTACATGGAGGTCCGGGGGCAGGAGTTCCGTCGGGAGACGGGGTGCGGGTGATTCTTGTGGGTCACGCCTGGCGGGCCGGGGCTTGGGCCCTGCCATGCGGGGAGGGAGCAAGCCCTTCGGGTGGCCTGTCCAACATGCGTGTCCCCCAGCTGAAGGCGGGGAGAGTCACCCATCTTCCTGGGGACTCTCCTCGTCGAGGCGGAAAAAGCGTGACAGGCCATCTGCGTTGGCGTGGTCGTGGCCCGGTCGATGTTCCACGGTGAAGTCCATTCCCTGCAGGGAGATGGACCAGCGCAATAGTTTTGGGTTCTCCCCCCGCATCTGCATCAGCCACTGCAGGGGTCGATGGTCGGTTTGTACCCGGAAGTGGGTACCGAAGAGATAGGGCCGGAGCTTTTTGAGGGCCCACACCACTGCGAAGGCCTCCCTCTCGATTGTGCTCCAGCGCTGTTCTCGGGCCAGGAGACGTCTGCTGATGAAGGCCACCGGCTGGTCATGACCCTCGGGGTTCAGTTGGGAAAGAACCGCTCCGATGCCGTGATCGGAGGCGTCCGTCTGTACAATGAATTCCCGACTGTAATCGGGGGCCTGGAGCACAGGGGCGGTGCACAGGGCGGCCTTCAGCTTTTCGAAGGCCGCTTGACAGTCAGGGGTCCAGTTGATCCGCTTCGGCTGGTTTTTGGACGTGAGACCTGTGAGGGGCCCCACAATGCTGCCGTAGTCCCTCACGAACCGCCGGTAGTAGCCGGTGAGCCCCAAGAAGGCTCGGACCTCGGTCTGGGTGACGGGGGGCTGCCAGGACTGGATGGCAGCAATTTTAAGTTGCAGCGGGGCCACCAGCCCGCTTCCCACCTGGTGCCCGAGGTAGGTCACGGACCCTTGACCAATTTGGCATTTGCCGGCCTTAATCGTGAGGCCGGCCCGCTGGAGGGCCTGCAGGACCTCTTGGAGGTGGAGGAGGTGGTCGGACCAGTGGCGGCTGTACACAGCGATATCGTCCAGGTAGGCGGCGCTGAACTCTTCGAGCCCCGCCAAGACCTGGTTCACTAGACGTTGAAAAGTAGCGGGGGCATTCTTCATGCCGAAGGGCATGACCTTGAAGTGGTAGTGGCCATCGGGGGTAGAGAAGGCGGACCGTTCCTGAGCCCGGGGTGTGAGACCGATCTGCCAGTAGCCCGCTTGTTGGACAGGCCACACAGAGGGCTGGCTCCCCCCCCGCACGACAGGGCCCGAGCTCCGGCCCACCCAGTATACCCCCGTGACAAGCCCCTGTACTCCGTCTCCCGACGGACCCTCTGCCCTCGGACCCCTACTCATCACGGGGTCCAGCCCCACCGGCTTCCCCGGCCAGGTCAAGCCGCCATCTTGGGCCCTGCACCACGCGGCCGCGTGGCCTCACCTCGACCCTAACCCCGGGCCTGGCCGGCCCCGACATCCCGGCACCACCATCCACCCGGGAGGTGAGCGGACCACTTGGCAGGTCAATGGGAGAACGAAGCGTCAAGAGCTCTTCCCCCGCCAGGTGCCGATCGCCTCCAGCAGCCCCCAGGCGCTGGCTCCACCCCCTGCTGGGTGTCTGGACACCTTCATCCCGGACCCTCCGACCTCCAAGTGCGAGGGTCCGGACATCAAAGGGCACCAGCCCTATAACTAAGACAGCTCCGGAGCAGGAAGGCAGTTGTATCCTGGAGTCGAGAGACACCGAGTGAACTCAACCCTGACGGTCTACTGGCGCTGCCGTAGCCCGCTCTTGTGAACCATCGTCCTGCCTGCTGGCGCTGCCGCGGCCTTCTGCAACCTTCATCTTCCTGGGACCTGCTGGCGCTGCCGCGGCCCGTTGTACCGACCATCCTCACCGGGACCTGCTGGCGCTGCCGCGGCCCTCTGCAACCTTCATCTTCCTGGGACCTGCTGGCGCTGCCGCGGCCCGTTGTAACGACCATCCTCCCCGGGACCTGCTGGCGCTGCCGCGGCCCTCTGCAGCCTTCATCTTCCTGGGACCTGCTGGCGCTGCCGCGGCCCGTTGTATCGACCATCCGCACCGGGACCTGCTGGCGCTGCCGCGGCCCATACCACCTAACCACCAAGCTCGAGGATTGTGAGCTCATCACCATCTCATCCGAATTACCTGATTGGTAAATAGACTGTCCCGCTACCCCCTTCCCTACCTTACGAGACTCTAATCGAGGGGACCCCTGAGTCCAGACCTCCTTGTACCCTTTTACCGTACCTTAAATAAGTGTCGATAAAGATCACTGAACCTTATCCGTGTGTGATATCTGTCTGTGGGGGGGAAGTTACTTGTCTGTACGATCGCTGGAGACGGCTCTCCCCGGAGACCTCTCCTCCTGACCCCGGCCGACCCTCCCGGTCCGTCTACCTTTTCTAACATTGGTGGCCAGCGGCGCGATCCGAATCAACGCGTAATCGTACAGAGAGTAGCTCACCCCACGACAAAGCACGATGTCGACCAAAGATAGCAGCTCCACCGAGAAGTTCCAAATGGAGAAACTAGAGGAGTACAACCACCGCGAACTGAGACAATTTTGCATAGAACTTGGCATTGCTACCACTGGCCTGAGTACCAAGGATGACCTAAAGCACGCCCTTGAGTCGTGGACAGAAACGGGGGTCGCAAGACCCTCCGACCAAAACAGCGTCACACCAGAGGAGAACGCCACGACTCCCGAGGAACGGGGAACGGGCCGATCACCGGAGGAGATACGAGAAAGAGACAGAGTCAGACTGCACGAATTAGAGATGGCACGACTCAAGATGGATGGGGAGCTCAAGTTAGCTGAACAGAAACTCAACCTCGAGCAGATGCGGATTCGAGAAGAGCGAGAAGAAAAACAGAGACAGAGAGAGCTGGAAGAGAAAAAGATAACGCTCGAGCACGAGCGCCAATTGGCAGAGATAGAACTGCGCAAACAGCATAAGGACTTGGGGGTGCCTGAAAGACCACACACCCCGGGACCAACTGAGAAAAAAGTTCACATCCCCAAGGATGTGGTCCGCGAGTATGTCCGAGAAGACGACATACAACAATGGTTTAAGGCCTATGAGTTCGCAATGACCTCCCACCGGATCGACCGGAGTGATTGGGGAGCCGGACTTTGGGGGAGATTTATCAACGAGGGTCGCGATGCCCTGCTGCAGCTCCCCGATCACCAAATGTCGTCCTACGACCACATGAAGGCTGCCCTCCTCACCCGCTACGGCCTCACGCCCGAGATGTACCGCCAGAGGTTCAGGGATTGCACCCGGATCCCAGGTACCACTTGGGTGGAATACGTGAACTATTTCAGCCGGGCCTTCGAGGGTTGGATCAAGGGAAGTCAGGTCACCACCTACGAACAGCTCTTCAACCTCATGGTATGGGAACACCTGTCAAACAACTGCTTCGTCGAGCTCCGGCAGCATCTACTCGACAGTAAGCTGACTGACCCCCGGCAGCTCGCCGCCGAAGCTGACCGGTGGGAGAGCACCCGAGTGGGCCGGAAAGGGCCACACGACCAGAACAGAAGCAACCAAGGCCAGCACCGTCCTCGGGGAGGAGGAGGAGGCCAGGGGCGGGGGAGAGACGCCTTGCCAGCAACAACCGTGGCCAGCACCCCGCCGCCGACCGGCCGGGGCAACCCCCCGTTGCGGCCTGGGTACCGAGCCAACGTCACGTGCCACAGATGCCAGCGACTAGGCCACTACGCCAACGATCCGAACTGCCCGCTGAACCAAACGCCCAAACCCCGCCAGGTAGCTGCCGCTGCCCTGGGGGAGGAGCAGTCGTTGGAGGGCCCCGAGGAGTGTGAGCCGGACCAGCAAGGGTGGGAACCGGCCGCCATGGTCCTGGCATGCTTAGGGGGAAGAGACATGGTTCCGCGGGCTCCCCTACCCGCCAACACCAGGAAATACGGTCAGTGGGTGACCATTAATGGACAGAGAGCTGAGGCCTTGCGCGACACCGGCGCCAGCGTGACGGCCGTCCGCTGTCACCTGGTGAAGCCCGAGCAGATCTTGCCGAACATTCTCTGCCCCGTCCGCTCGGCAGATAACTCTGAAAGCATGTGCAAGATGGCCTGCGTCCCGTTTGAATGGGGAGGGGTCTCCGGCCTACTGAAAGTGACGGTCCGGGACGATGCCCCCGTGGACTGCCTCCTGGGGAATGACCTCGAGAGTTCCCCGTGGGCCACCGTCGAGAGAAGAGAGCACTTGGGGATGCTGGGCCTCCCGGACTGGGCCTGCATAACCACCCGATCCATGGCCGGCCGGGCCGCCCCCCGATCAGAAGAAACCGAATGGCCGGCACCTCCGCCCCCGGTTGCCCCCGTAGAGGACAACGGCGAGGCCGACCTCCCAGACCCGGCCCCCGAAGAAAACGCGCAACCCCAGGACCTTCCGGATCTGGCTCAGTGGCGGCAAGAAGGGGGGCCCACCCAAGAACAGTTCCGCCAGGAGCAAAAGACCTGTCCCTCCCTCGAGGGGCTTCGCCAACAAGCCAGCACCCAAGCCGCCGGGGACACCACCGGAACCCACTGGGTCTACTGGGATAACGACCTGCTCTACAGCGAGCAAAGAATCGCCGAGCTGGGGGCCAGTCGAGTTCTGGTGGTACCGCTCCGCTTCCGAGACTTTCTACTCAACCTAGCCCACGATGTCCCCCTGGCTGGGCACCTGGGCCAAGATAAAACGTACAGTCGACTGGTGACCCACTTTTTCTGGCCAAAAATGAGGAATGACGTCCTGAACCACTGCCGATCGTGCCCCACATGCCAAGCAAGCGGGAAGAGTGGCCGGAAGCTTAAGGCTCCTCTACAACCCTTCCCGGTGGTCACCACCCCGTTCGAGAGGGTGGGGATAGACATTGTGGGGCCGCTGGACCCTCGCACGGCACAAGGACACAGGTTCATCTTGGTACTAGTGGACCATGCCACCCGCTATCCCGAGGCGGTGCCCCTACGGACCGTGACCGCTCCAGTGGTTGGCCGGGCCCTGATGGGGATCTTCTCCCGGGTAGGCTTCCCCCGAGAAGTCGTCAGCGACCGAGGTACGAACTTCATATCGAAGTACATGAAGTCCCTCTGGCAACAATGCGGGGTCACATACAGATTCACGACCCCCTATCACCCCCAAGGAAACGGACTAGTGGAGCGGTTCAACCGCACTCTCAAAGGGATGATTGGGGGATTGGAAGAGCCTCTCCGTCGCCAGTGGGATGTACTGCTCCCGTGCCTCCTCTTCGCCTACCGAGAAGTACCCCAGAAGTCCCTCGGCTTTAGCCCCTTTGAACTCCTATACGGACACCCTGTGCGAGGGCCCCTCAGCCTCGTGAAGGAGGGCTGGGAGTTGGCCCCCCTAACGACCCCTCCAGACGTCTTCAAATACCTCCTGGCCCTACGAAACCAGACCCGGCGCTTCAGGGAGATGGCCAAGGCGAACCTCGAGGCCAGTCAGGAGGACATGAAAAGGTGGTATGATCACAATGCCTCCTCCGTTGAGTTCGAGCCTGGGCAGCAAGTATGGGTGATGTCCCCCACCGAACCATGTGCCCTGCAAGACAAGTGGACGGGGCCCTTCAAAGTGGTCGAGCGTAAAAGCCCCGTCACTTACCTCATCGACATGGGGTCCACCCGGAACCCCCTGCGGGTCCTCCACACCAACCGGCTCAAACCACACTTTGTGCGCTCAGAACTAAGCCTCCTGATGGCGACCGACAGTGGTACAGAAGAAGACTCCGAGCCCCTCCCGGATCTCTTAAAGACTCAGGAGAAGGACGGCTCCGTGGATGGGGTCCGACTCTCCGACGCCCTCACTTCGGAGCAACGCCAGGACTGCCGGGACCTCCTGCTGCAGTTCGCTGCCCTGTTCTCACTCACCCCCGGGGTCACCCCTTGGTGTTTGCACGACGTAGACACCGGGGACAGTCCCCCTGTCCGGCACCGGGCCTACCGCGTACCAGATCGGGTACGGACCTGCATACAGGAGGAAGTGGCCAAGATGCTCACGATCGGGGTCATCGAGCCCTCGGACAGTCCCTGGGCCAGTCCGGTTGTATTAGTTCCCAAGGCCGCTGCCCCCGGCACCGCCCCTGAACTGAGATTCTGCGTCGACTACCGGGGCTTGAACGCTGTCACCCGGACCGACGCTCATCCCATCCCCCGAGCAGACGAGCTGATCGACCGGCTGGGGGCCGCCCGCTACCTTAGTATCTTCGACCTGACGGCGGGCTACTGGCAGATCGGCCTCACACCCAGGGCTCAAGAACGGTCAGCCTTCTCCACCCCCGATGGCCACTATCAATTTAAGGTCATGCCCTTTGGCATGAAGAATGCCCCCGCCACATTCCAACGTCTTGTGAACCAGGTCTTGGCAGGGCTCGAAGAATTCAGCGCTGCCTACCTGGACGATATCGCTGTATACAGCCGCCACTGGTCCGACCACCTCCGTCACCTCCAAGAGGTCCTCCAAGCCCTCCAGCGGGCCGGCCTCACCATTAAAGCCGGCAAGTGCCAAATTGGCCAAGGGTCTGTGACCTACCTGGGGCACCAAGTGGGAAGCGGGCTGGTGGCCCCACTACAACTTAAGATTGCTGCCATCCAGTCCTGGCAGCCCCCCGTCACCCAGACCGAGGTCCGAGCCTTCTTAGGGCTCACCGGCTACTACCGGCGGTTCGTGAAGGACTACGGCAGCATCGTGGGGCCCCTCACGGGACTCACATCCAAGAATCAACCGAAGCGGGTCCACTGGACTCCTGATTGTCAAGCGGCCTTCGAAGAGCTGAAGGCCGCCCTGTGCACCGCCCCGGTGCTCCAGGCCCCCGATTACAGTCGGGAATTTGTAGTACAGACCGACGCCTCCGACCACGGCATCGGGGCCGTCCTCTCTCAGCTGAACCCCGAAGGCCATGACCAGCCGGTGGCCTTCATCAGTCGACGTCTCCTGGCCCGAGAACAGCGTTGGAGCACAATCGAGAGGGAGGCATTTGCAGTAGTGTGGGCCCTCAAAAAGCTCCGGCCCTATCTCTTCGGTACCCACTTCCGGGTACAAACCGACCATCGACCCCTGCAATGGCTGATGCAGATGCGGGGGGAGAACCCAAAACTCTTGCGCTGGTCCATTTCCCTGCAGGGAATGGACTTCACTGTGGAGCACCGGCCAGGCCAAGACCACGCCAACGCGGACGGCCTGTCCCGCTTTTTCCGCCTCGACGAAGAGAGTCCCCAAGGAGATGGGTGACTCTCCCCGCCTTCAGCTGGGGGGGACGCATGTTGGACAGGCCACACAGAGGGCTGGCTCCCCCCCCGCACGACAGGGCCCGAGCTCCGGCCCACCCAGTATACCCCCGTGACAAGCCCCTGTACTCCGTCTCCCGACGGACCCTCTGCCCTCGGACCCCTACTCATCACGGGGTCCAGCCCCACCGGCTTCCCCGGCCAGGTCAAGCCGCCATCTTGGGCCCTGCACCACGCGGCCGCGTGGCCTCACCTCGACCCTAACCCCGGGCCTGGCCGGCCCCGACATCCCGGCACCACCATCCACCCGGGAGGTGAGCGGACCACTTGGCAGGTCAATGGGAGAACGAAGCGTCAAGAGCTCTTCCCCCGCCAGGTGCCGATCGCCTCCAGCAGCCCCCAGGCGCTGGCTCCACCCCCTGCTGGGTGTCTGGACACCTTCATCCCGGACCCTCCGACCTCCAAGTGCGAGGGTCCGGACATCAAAGGGCACCAGCCCTATAACTAAGACAGCTCCGGAGCAGGAAGGCAGTTGTATCCTGGAGTCGAGAGACACCGAGTGAACTCAACCCTGACGGTCTACTGGCGCTGCCGTAGCCCGCTCTTGTGAACCATCGTCCTGCCTGCTGGCGCTGCCGCGGCCTTCTGCAACCTTCATCTTCCTGGGACCTGCTGGCGCTGCCGCGGCCCGTTGTACCGACCATCCTCACCGGGACCTGCTGGCGCTGCCGCGGCCCTCTGCAACCTTCATCTTCCTGGGACCTGCTGGCGCTGCCGCGGCCCGTTGTAACGACCATCCTCCCCGGGACCTGCTGGCGCTGCCGCGGCCCTCTGCAGCCTTCATCTTCCTGGGACCTGCTGGCGCTGCCGCGGCCCGTTGTATCGACCATCCGCACCGGGACCTGCTGGCGCTGCCGCGGCCCATACCACCTAACCACCAAGCTCGAGGATTGTGAGCTCATCACCATCTCATCCGAATTACCTGATTGGTAAATAGACTGTCCCGCTACCCCCTTCCCTACCTTACGAGACTCTAATCGAGGGGACCCCTGAGTCCAGACCTCCTTGTACCCTTTTACCGTACCTTAAATAAGTGTCGATAAAGATCACTGAACCTTATCCGTGTGTGATATCTGTCTGTGGGGGGGAAGTTACTTGTCTGTACGATCGCTGGAGACGGCTCTCCCCGGAGACCTCTCCTCCTGACCCCGGCCGACCCTCCCGGTCCGTCTACCTTTTCTAACACCGCTGTTAGGTCGAAGATGCTGAGGTAGCGGGCGGCCCCCAGCCGGTCGATCAATTCATCCGCTCGGGGGATAGGATGAGCGTCGGTCCGGGTGACAGCGTTCAAGCCCCGGTAGTCGACGCAGAATCTCAGTTCAGGTGTGGTGCCGGGGGCAGCGGCTTTGGGGACCAGTACAACCGGGCTGGCCCAGGGGCTGTCCGAGGGCTCGATGACCCCGATCGTGAGCATTTTGGCCACTTCCTCCTGGATGCAGGCCCGTACCCGATCTGGCACGCGGTAGGCCCGGTGTCGGATAGGGGGACTGTCCCCGGTGTCCACGTCGTGCAAGCACCAAGGGGTGATCCCGGGGGTGAGGGAGAACAGTGTAGCGAACCGCAGCAGGAGGTCCCGGCAGCCCTGGCGTTGCTCTGGGGTGAGGGCATCGGAGAGCCGGACCCCGTCCACGGAACCGTCGTTCTCCTGAGTCTTCAGGAGATCCGGGAGGGGTTCGGAGTCCTCCTCCGCCCCACTGTCCGTAGCCATCAGGAGGCTGAGTTCTGAGCGCACAAAGTGTGGTTTGAGTCTGTTGGTGTGGAGGACCCGAAGGGGGTTCCGGGGGGTCCCCATGTCGATGAGGTAAGTGACGGGGCTTTTGCGCTCGACCACTTTGAAGGGCCCCGTCCACTTATCTTGCAAGGCACATGGTTCGGTGGGGGACATCACCCACACTTGTTGACCAGGTTCGAACTCGACGGAGGAGGCATTGTGATCGTACCATTTTTTCATGTCCTCCTGACTGGCCTCGAGGTTCGCCTTGGCCATCTCCCTGAAGCGCCGGGTCTGATTGTGTAGGGCCAGGAGGTACTTGAAGATGTCTGGAGGGGTCTTTAGGGGGGCCATCTCCCAACCTTCTTTGACGAGGCTGAGGGGCCCTCGCACAGGGTGCCCGTACAGGAGTTCGAAAGGGCTAAAGCCGAGGGACTTCTGGGGAACTTCTCGATAGGCGAAGAGGAGGCACGGGAGTAGTACATCCCACTGGCGACTAATCCCCCAATCATCCCCTTGAGGGTGCGGTTGAATCGCTCTACCAGTCCGTTCCCCTGGGGGTGATAGGGGGTCGTGAATCGGTAGGTGACCCCGCACTGTTGCCAGAGGGACTTCATATATTTTGAGATAAAGTTCGTGCCTCGGTCGCTGACGACTTCCCGGGGGAAGCCCACCCGGGAGAAGATCCCCATTAGGGCCCGGCCAACCACCGGAGCTGTTACAGTTCGTAGGGGTACCGCCTCGGGGTAGCGGGTGGCGTGGTCCACCAGTACCAGGATGAACCTATGTCCTTGTGCCGTGCGGGGGTCCAGGGGCCCCACAATGTCTATTCCTACCCTCTCGAACGGGGTGGTGACCACTGGGAAGGGTTGCAGAGGGGCTTTCAGCTTACGGCCGCTCTTCCCACTGGCCTGGCACGTGGGGCAGGACCGGCAGTGGTTAAGGACGTCGTTCCGCATCTTCGGCCAAAAAAAGTGAGTCACTAGGCGACTGTAGGTTTTGTCCTGGCCCAGGTGTCCAGCCAGGGGGACATCGTGGGCCAGAGTTAGTAGGAAGTCTCTGAAGCGGAGAGGTACCACCAGCACTCGACTGGCCCCTAGCTCTGCGATTCTTTGTTCGCTGTATAGCAGGTCGTTATCCCAATAGACCCAATGAGTTCCGGTGGAGTCCCCTGCGCTCTGGGCGCTGGCTTGCTGGCGGAGTCCCTCGAGGGAGGGGCAGGTCTTTTGCTCCTGGCGGAACTGTTCTTGGGTGGGCCCCCCTTCTTGACGCCACTGAGCCAGGCCGGGAAGGTCCTGGGGTTGCGCGACCCCTTCGGCCGTTGGTTCTGGGGGGTTGGCCTCGTCGTTGTCCTCTACTGGGGCGACCGGGGGTGGAGGTGCTGGCCATTCTGGTTCTTCTGATCGGGGGACGGCACGGGCGGCCATGGACCGGGTGGTTACGCAGGCCCAGTCCGGGAGGCCCAGCATCCCCAGGTGCTCTCTTCTTTCGACGGTGGCCCACGGGGAACTCTCAAGGTCATTCCCCAGGAGGCAGTCCACGGGGGCATCATCCCGGACCGTCACTTTCAACAGGCCGGAGACCCCTCCCCATTCGAAGGGGACGCAGGCCATTTGACACAGACTTTCGGAATTGTCGGCTGAGCGGACGGGGCAGAGAATGTTCGGCAGGATCTGCTGGGGCTTCACCAGGTGACAGCGGACGGCCGTCACACTGGCGCCTGTGTCACGTAAGGCCTCGGCCCGACGCCCATTAATGGTCACCCACTGGCCGTATTTCCGGGTGTTGGCGGGTAGGGGAGCCCGCGGGACCATGTCTTTTCCCCCTAGGCACGCTAGAACCATGGCGGCCGGTTCCCACTCTTGCTGGGCCGGCTCATATTCTTCCTGTTCCTCTGATAGTCGTTCTTCCCCCAGGGCGGCGGCAGCTACCTGGCGGGGCTTTGGTGTTTGGTTCTGCGGGCAGCTCGGGTCGTTGGCGTAGTGGCCGACTCGCTGGCATCGGTGGCACGTGACGTTGGCTCGGAACCCCGGGCGCATCGGGGGGTTGCCCCGGCCGGCCGGGGGCGGGGTGCTGGCCACGGGGGTTGCCGGGATGGTGTCTCTCCCCCGCCCCTGGCCTCCTCCTCCTCCCCGGGGACGGTGCTGGCCTTGGTTGTTTCGGTTTTGCTCGTGTGGTCCTCTCCGGCCCACTCGGGTGCTTTCCCATCGGTCAGCTTCGGCGGCGAGTTGCCGGGGGTCAGTCAATTTACTGTCGAGGAGGTGCTGCCTGAGCTCGACGAAACAGTTGTTCGACAGGTGCTCCCATACCATAAGGTTAAAGAGTTGCTCGTAGGTCGTTACATGGCTCCCCTTGATCCAACCCTCGAAGGCTCGGCTGAAATAGTTGACGTACTCCACCCAAGTTGTACCCGGGATCCGGGTGCAGTCTCTGAACCTCTGGCGGTACATCTCGGGTGTGAGGCCGTAGCGGGTGAGGAGGGCAGCCTTCATGTGGTCGTAGGACGACATCTGGTGATCTGGGAGCTGCAATAGGGCATCGCGGCCTTCGTTGACGAACCTCCCCCATAGTCCGGCTCCCCAATCACTCCGGTCGATCCGGTGGGAGGTCATGGCGATCTCGTAGGCTTTGAACCACTGTTGTATGTCGTCTTCTCGGACATACTCTCGGACAACATCCTTGGGGATGTGGACTTTTTTCTCGGTTGCTCCCGGGGTGTGCGGTCGCTCAGGCACCCCCGGTTCTTTATTCTGTTTCCGAAGTTCTATTTCCGCCAGTTTGCGCTCGTGTTCAAGTGTTATTCTTTTTTCCTCGAGCTCTCTTTGTCTCTGTTTTTCTTCTCGCTCTTCTCGGAGCCGCAGATGTTCTAGATTTAGTTTCTGCTCGGCTAACTTTAGTTCACCGTCCATCTTGAGTCGTGCCATTTCTAACTCATGTAATCTGGTTCTTTCTCTTTCTTGGATCTCCTCCTGCGAGAGGCCCGTTCTCCGCTCCTCGGGAGCCGTGGCGTTCCCCTCTGGTGCGACACTGTTTTGGTCGGGGGATCCGGTGACCCCAGTTTCTGCCCACGACTCAAGGGCGTGCTTCAAATCGTCTTTGGTACTCAGGCCGGTGGTAGCAATGCCTAGTTCCATGCAGAATTGTTTAAGTTCGCGGTGGCTATATTCTTCCAACTTATCCATTTGGAACTTTTCAGTGGAACCGCTATCTTTGGCTGACATCGTGGTTTTGTCGTGGGGTGAGCTACTCTCTGTACGATTACGCGTTGATTCGGATCGCGCCGCTGGCCACCAATGTTAGACGGACCGGGAGGGTCGGCCGAGGACAAGGGGAGAGGTCTCCGGGGAGAGCCGTCTCCAGCGATCGTACAGATAAATAACTTCCCCCCCACAGACAGACACCACACAAGGAGAAGATTCAGCGTTCTTTATAGGCAATTTCTTAAGGTGCGATGAAATGGTACAAGGAGGTCTGGACTCAGGGGTCCCCTCGATTCAAGTCTCTCAAGATGGGGAAAAGGGGGTAGCGGGACAGTCTGGTTACCAGTCTGGTAGTTGAGGTGGTATGGTGGATAGCTCACAATCCTCGAGCTTGGTGTTCTAGCTGGGACGGGCCGCGGCAGCGCCAGCAGGTCCCGGTGAAGATGGTCGATACACGGTCCGCGGCAGCGCCAGCAGGTCCCGGGAAGATGGTCGATACACGGTCCGCGGCAGCGCCAGCAGGTCCCGGTGAAGATGGTCGTTACAACGGACCGCGGCAGCGCCCGCAGGTCCCGACGAGGATGGATGTTGCAGAAGGCCGCGGCAGCGCCAGCAGGCAGGACGATAGTTCACAAGGTAGGGCTACGGCAGCGCCAGTAGTCCGTCAAGGCTGAGTTCTCTCGGTGTCTCTCGACTCCAGGATACAACTCCCGTCCTGCTCCGGAGCTGCCCTAGTTATAGGTCTGGCGCCCTTTGATGTCCGGACCCTCGCACTTGGAGGTCGGAGGGTCCGGGATGAAGGTGTCCAGACACCCAGCAGGGGGTGGAGCCAGCGCCTGGGGGAGCTGGAGGCGATCGGCACCTGGCGGGGGAGAGCCCTTGACGCTTCGTTCTCCCATTGACCTGCCAAGTGGTCCGCTCACCTCCTGGGTGGATGGTGGTGCCGGGATGTCGGGGCCGGCCAGGCCCAGGGTTAGGGTCGGGTGGAGGCCACGCGGCCTCGTGGCGCAGGGCCTAAGATGGCGGCTTGATCCGGCCGGGGGAGCCGGTGGTGGCTCGGTCCCGTGATACATGGAGGTCCGGGGGCAGGAGTTCCGTCGGGAGACGGGGTGCGGGTGATTCTTGTGGGTCACGCCTGGCGGGCCGGGGCTTGGGCCCTGCCATGCGGGGAGGGAGCAAGCCCTTCGGGTGGCCTGTCCAACACAGTGTAATCAGGGGTAGAGCTCTCAGAGAGCCAGCGTAATCAGGGGCAGGGCTCTCAGAGAGCCGGTGGAATCAGGGGCAGGGCTCTCAGAGAGCCAGTGTAATCAGGGGCAGGGCTCTCAGAGAGCCAGTGTAATCAGGGGTAGAGCTCTCAGAGAGCCAGTGTAATCAGGGGCAGGGCTCTCAGAGAGCCGGTGGAATCAGGGGCAGGGCTCTCAGAGAGCCTGTGTAATCAGGGGCAGGGCTCTCAGAGAGCCGGTGTTATCAGGGGCAGGGCTCTCAGAGAGCCTATGTAATCAGGGGCAGGGCTCTCAGAGAGCCAGTGTAATCAGGGGTAGAGCTCTCAGAGAGCCAGTGTAATCAGGGGCAGGGCTCTCAGAGAGCCGGTGGAATCAGGGGCAGGGCTCTCAGAGCGCCGGTGTAATCAGGGGCAGAGCTCTCAGAGAGCCAGTGTAATCAGGGGCAGGGCTCTCAGAGAGCCAGCGTTATCAGGGGCAGGGCTCTCAGAGAGCCTGCGTAATCAGGGACAGGGCTCTCAGAGAGCCGTGTAATCAGGGGCAGGACTCTCAGAGAGCCGGTGTTATCAGGGGCAGAGCTCTCAGAGAGCCGGTGTGATCAGGGGCAGGGCTCTCAGAGAGCCGGTGCAATCAGGGGCAGGGCTCTCAGAGCGCCGGTGTTACCAGGGGCAGGGCTCTCAGAGCGCCGGTGTAATCAGGGGCAGGGCTCTCAGAGAGCCGGTGTTATCAGGGGCAGGGCTCTCAGAGAGCCGGTGTAATCAGGGGCAGGGCTCTTAGAGAGCCGGTGTAATCAGGGGCAGGGCTCTCAGAGCGCCGGTGTAATCAGGGGCAGGGCTCTTAGAGAGCCAGTGTAATCAGGGGCAGGGCTCTCAGACAGCCGGTGGAATCAGGGGCAGGGCTCTCAGAGAGCCGGTGTAATCAGGGGCAGGGCTCTCAGAGACCCGGTGTTATCAGAGGCAGGGCTCTCAGAGAGCCGGTGTTATCAGAGGAAGGGCTCTCAGAGAGCCGGTGTTACCAGGGGCAGGGCTCTCAGAGAGCCAGTGTAACCAGGGGCAGGGCTCTCAGAGGTCCAGTGTTATCAGAGGCAGGGCTTTTAGAGACCCAGTGTTACCAGGGGCAGGGCTCTCAGAGAGCCGGTGTAATCAGGGGCAGGGCTCTCAGAGAGCCAGTGTAACCAGGGGCAGGGCTCTCAGAGAGCCAGTGTTATCAGAGGCAGGGCTCTCAGAGAGCCGGTGTTACCAGGGGCAGGGCTCTCAGAGAGCCGGTGTTACCAGGGGCAGGGCTCTCAGAGAGCCGGTGTTACCAGGGGCAGAGCTCTCAGAGAGCCGGTGTTATCAGGGGCAGGGCTCTCAGAGAGCCGGTGTTACCAGGGGCAGAGCTCTCAGAGAGCCGGTGTTATCAGGGGCAGGACTCTCAGAGAGACAGTGTAATCATGGGCAGGGCTCTCAGAGAGACAGTGTAATCAGGGGCAGGGCTCTCAGAGAGACAGTGTAATCAGGGGCAGGGCTCTCAGAGAGCCGGTGTTATCAGGGGCAGGGCTCTCAGAGAGCCAGTGTAATCAGGGGCAGGTCTCTTAGAGAGCCGGTGTTACCAGGGGCAGAGCTCTCAGAGAGCCAGTGTAATCATGGGCAGGGCTCTCAGAGAGCCGGTGTTACCAGGGGCAGAGCTCTCAGAGAGCCAGTGTAATCAGGGGTAGAGCTCTCAGAGAGCCAGTGTAATCAGGGGCAGGGCTCTCAGAGAGCTGGTGTAACAAGGGGCAGGGCTCTCAGAGAGCCAGTGTAATCAGGGGCCTGGGCTCTCAGAGAGCCGGCGTAATCCGGGACAGGGCTCTCAGAGAGCCGTGTAATCAGGGGCAGGGCTCTCAGAGCGCCGGTGTTACCAGGGGCAGGGCTCTCAGAGCGCCGGTGTAATCAGGGGCAGGGCTCTCAGAGAGCCGGTGTTATCAGGGGCAGGGCTCTCAGAGAGACGGTGTGATCAGGGGCAGGGCTCTTAGAGAGCCGGTGTAATCAGGGGCAGGGCTCTCAGAGCGCCGGTGTAATCAGGGGCAGGGCTCTTAGAGAGCCGGTGTAATCAGGGGCAGGCCTTTCAGAGCGGTGGAATCAGGGGCAGGGCTCTCAGAGAGCCGGTGGAATCAGGGGCAGGGCTCTCAGAGAGCCGGTGTTATCAGAGGCAGGGCTCTCAGAGAGCCGGTGTAATCAGGGGCAGGGCTCTCAGAGAGCCGGTGTTATCAGAGGCAGGGCTCTCAGAGAGCCGGTGTTATCAGAGGCAGGGCTCTCAGAGAGCCGGTGTTACCAGGGGCAGGGCTCTCAGAGAGCCAGTGTAACCAGGGGCAGAGCTCTCAGAGATCCAGTGTTATCAGAGGCAGAGCTTTCAGAGACCCAGTGTTACCAGGGGCAGGGCTCTCAGAGAGCCGGTGTAATCAGGGGATGGGCTCTCAGAGAGCCAGTGTTACCAGGGGCAGTGCTCTCACAGAGCCAGTGTTACCAGGGGCAGTGCTCTCAGAGAGCCGGTGTAATGAGGGGCAGGGCTCTCAGAGAGCTAGTGTAATCAGGGGCCTGGGCTCTCAGAGAGACAGTGTAATCAGGGGCAGGGCTCTCAGAGAACCCGTGTAATCAGGGGCAGGGAGAGCCAGTGTAATCAGGGGCAGGGCTCTCAGAGAGCCAGTGTAATCAGGGGTAGGGCCATGGGCGTCCGCAGAAATTTTTCCAGGGGGGGGCAAAATGTTAAAGTCATCACCATCCTCCGACATGATGTGTGCCAGATGGGGCAAAAGAAACACTGGGGCGCAGGAGGAGCCATGTAGCTCTGAATGCCCCCTTGCTATTTTCCAAGCTCGCTGCACTTCCTAGGTCATTCCTGCCCACGTGACAGACAGGCGACCTCGATGGCACTGCTGAGCTCCACAAGTATTCTTCATCTATAGATATTCTGTGTAATATGTACACCATGTGCACTCATGTCTATCCGGGTGTGTGCAAAGAGCCACAGAGACTGCTTCTGGGTAGTTTCCAATTTGGCGCCAAGAGACCTTGGGTGTACGTGCGCTCAATAAATTCCCTTTAAAATAATAATAAACTTATACAAAGAGGCTGAGGCAATAGAGCATCGCACCTAACAAACAGTCCATGCACAGTCCTGTGTATGCAGCGCACATTTAAATAAATAAAATAAATAAAAACAAAATAACAGCGGGTTGGTCATCAGAGTCGAGAGTGGTGTGGAAATTGTAAAAGGGTGGATGGGAGAAAGGCAGGTGGATGGGAGTTTGCAGGCAGGTGGATAGTAGGTTAAAGGCAGGCAAGTGGGTGGGAGGTTAGAAGAGGCAGGTGAATGGGAGACAGGCAGGTGGATAGCAGGTTAGAGGTAGGTGGTGGGAGCTTAGAGGAGGCAGCAGGATGGGAGCTTAGACGCAGGCAGGTGGATGGGAGAAAGGCAGGTGGATAGTAGGTTACAGAGGCAGGTGGATGGGAGCTTAGAGGAGGCAGGTGGATGGGAGGGTAGAGGCAGACAGGTGAATGGGAGCTTAGAGGGAGGCAGGCAGGTGGCATGGATGGATCCTACCAGGACGTGATAGTGGTGGCTGCCTATCAAGTATAATGTCCTGACATACTCAAATGCGTTCAAACTTCCCCAGACAGTGTGGTATATTTTTTTTCCCTCCACAGGGCACTGTTGGAGTCAGGTGGAGCAGGGGCTGGCCCTGTGCCCTTAAGTGGCCGGCGACTGCTCCATACTACGGGGTGAACTTTTCTCCCACACACCTTTGGTTGCAAGGCCCTGTTTGTGCACAGCGCTATAGTTAGTACTTTTGGTTGGCCCTTTCCTTGCTTTTCCTGTTCTCAAGTTGGTCCAGGTCTCACACGTATCATCTCCTAAGGGTGCTAGGGGCAAGTGCCCCCTATCCCCGTCACCCCCTCCTGTCCAGGTCTGTTTGTTGCTGAAGCTGCTCTGAGCAGGCCTCATCCTGGCCTCCTGTCCTCTGAGGTTGGAATGCCTGTCACACACACTGCACCATCTACAGGGGGTGCCACGGGCTTGTGTCTCCCCTTACTCAACCGCCACCCCCCTCCAGACCCTCTGGTTCAGGACTGTGGTAGGAGCTCAGAGCACACACTTTCCAGGCCTCCTACCCCCTGAGGTGGAAGTGTTCCTCACACAGGTGTCTGTCCCCTCTCAGTACCAGGGAATTAGCTGGCTGGAGCTCTGAGTAGGCCCCTTCCTGGGCGCTCCTTCCCTCTCTCGGATCTGACCCTCACACACAGCCCCAACGGACGAGAGCCGAGGTCAGGTGCCCACCCCCTCAGTGCACCACGCCCCAGCCTCGAAGGCCCGTCCGTGCCACGGCTTAAAATACGCATTACTGTAGCCCCGACCACCAGGGGGTAAGGGTGAAAGCCAGGGTGCTAGGTCTCCAGCATCCCGTGACCATGGGGATGTCTAGGCGTATTGGCTCCGAAGCCTTCACGTCCCCAAGTGCACCTGGCCACTGTGGTGCTGCTCTGTGTGGGACCGAGGCACATTCAGAGCCGGACTCCGTCCTTTTACAATGCAAGCGCTGCTTGTTCCAAGGACTCCGGTTAAAACACCCACATAGATCAAAAAGATTCACCTAAGTGCCATTAAAGCAAAATATTTACATATCGTATGGTGTATGGGAGAGAGTGCTGTAGAGAGTATTCTATGAAGCAGGTGTGACTGCCACATACATAGCACACCTCTGCTCTGAGAGTACCTTCTCAAAGCGGAATCCCTATATAGGTGTCCAACGGGCAGGTATTTTTATAAATAAGAAGTGTCTGCTGTAGTGGGTGCACATAGATCGTGCTAACGTCCATTCCGATGCTGCACTTTGGATTAGAAAATGTCAGAAAAAGACAGTCCCAAAAAAAACCATTGCTTCCTTTTTAGATCGATTTCACAGGGGAGCGAATGAAGCAAATGAGAGGAAAGAGAGGGTAAGAGGCAGTTCTTGCAGACGAGTCACAGTTTTCAGCAAGTGAGGAGCTAGACAGAGACAGAAAACAGGAGAGGTTATGACTTACTTTGAGCTGGGGGTGCAGGCAGGCCCGGACCTTCTCTGTTGATCAGGCCGAACAGCAGCAGTTTTCCTGCTCATCAAACAGGGCCTGCTGCAGACAGGCAACACTGTGGGGGGCTGTCATTGACCTTATGCGCGGTTCTTTACAGCGTGGGCCGGGTGATCCAGGGGGGGGCAAGCGCCTCTCCTTGCCCCTCCCTGCGGACGCCCATGGGTAGGGCTCTCAGAGAGCCGGTGTTATCAGGGGCAGAGCTCTCAGAGAGCCGGTGTAATCAGGGGAAGGGCTCTCAGAGAGCCAGTGTAATCAGGGGCCTGGGCTCTCAGAGAGCCAGTGTAATCAGGGGCAGGGCTCTCAGAGAGCCAGTGTAATCAGGGGCAGGGCTCACAGAGAGCCAGTGTAATCAGGGGCAGGGAGAGCCAGTGTAATCAGGGGCAGGGCTCTCAGAGAGCCAGTGTTATCAGGGGCAGGGCTCTCAGAGAGCCAGTGTTATCAGGGGCAGGGCTATCAGAGAGCCAGTTTAATCAGGGGCAGGGCTCTCAGAGAGCCAGTGTTACCAGGGGCAGGGCTCTCAGAGAGCCGGTGTTATCAGAGGCAGGGCTCTCCGAGAGCCGGTGTAATGACGGGCAGGGCTCTCACAGAGCCCATGTAATCAGGGGCAGGGATCTCAGAGAGCCAGTGTTATCAGGGGCCTGGGCTCTCAGAGAGCCGGTGTAATCAGGGGCAGGGCTCTCAGAGAGCCGGTGTTATCAGAGGCAGGGCTCTCAGAGAGCCGGTGTAATCAGGGGCAGGGCTCTCAGAGATCCAGTGTTATCAGAGGCAGGGCTCTCAGAGAGCCGGTGTAATTAGGGGCCTGGGCTCTCAGAGATCCGGTGTAATCAGGGGCAGGGCTCTCAGAGATCCGGTGTTATCAGAGGCAGGGCTCTCAGAGAGCTAGTGTAATCAGGGGCAGGGCTCTCAGAGAGCCGGTGTTACCAGGAGCAGGGCTCTCAGAGAGCCGGTGTTATCAGGGGCAGGGCTCTCAGAGAGACAGTGTTACCAGGGACAGGGCTCTCAGAGAGCCAGTGTAATCAGGGGCAGGGCTCTCAGAGAGCCAGTGTAATCAGGGGCCTGGGCTCTCAGAGAGCCGGTGTAATCAGGGGCAGGGCTCTTGGGTAGAATTTGCGAAGCAAATACTAGAAGCTTCCTGGCATGTTCGAAGCAGTACAAAAGGGGGTGGTGATGGACGGAGCATCAGAACCAATCAAACACTCACACCAAGTCAACAGATCTGGGTTTGATCCATCACCGTTCTTTAGCCCACTCTGCCACCCCAGTTCAGACATGGCCATATGCAAATCAGTCTGACCCTGTGCCTCATGGGAACAGTCCAGCCCGAACTGCCAAGCCATGCTTTCCCTGGACCGGAAACAAGCTTCCTAGGACCGGTTTCTGGCATTTCAGCCGTCTTCAGCCAGGCTTGCTTGAATCGAGTGGTAAAGTGAGCAAGGGACTCAACGTCTGAGCATACCCTGCCAACTTATGGCGAACAAAGCGGTACAAAAGGGGGTGGTGATGGACGGAGCATCAGAACCAATCAAACACTCACACCAAGTCAACAGATCTGGGTTTGATCCATCACCGTTCTTTAGCCCACTTTGCCACCCCAGTTCAGACATGGCCATATGCAAATCAGTCTGACCCTGTGCCTTATGGGAACAGTCCAGCCCGAACTGCCAAGCCATGCTTTCCCTGGACCGGAAACAAGCTTCCTAGGACCGGTTTCTGGCATTTCAGCAGTCTTCAGCCAGGCTTGCTTGAATCCAGTGGCAAAGTGAGCAAAGGACTCAACGTCTGAGCATACCCTGCCAACTTATGGCGAACAAAGCGGTACAAAAGGGGGTGGTGATGGACGGAGCATCAGAACCAATCAAACACTCACACCCAGTCAACAGATCTGGGTTTGATCCATCACCGTTCTTTAGCCCACTCTGCCACCCCAGGTCAGACATGGCCTGTTAGACGGACCGGGAGGGTCGGCCGAGGACAAGGGGAGAGGTCTCCAGAGAGAGCCGTCTCCAGCGATCGTACAGATGGATAACTTCCCCCCCACAGATATACACCACACAAGGATAGGATTTAGCGTTCTTTATAGGTGATTTCTTAAGGTACGATGAAATGGTACAAGGAGGTCTGGACTCAGGGGTCCCCTCGATTCGAGTCTCTTGGTTTGGGAAAAGGGGGTAGCGGGACAGTCTGGTTACCAATCTGGTAGCTGAGATGGTATGCTGGATAGCTCACAATCCTCGAGCTCGGCGTTCTAGATGGACGGGCCGCGGCAGCGCCAGCAGGTCCCGGTGAAGATGGTCATTACACGGTCTGCGGCAGCGCCAGCAGGTCCCGGTGAAGGTGGTCGTTACACGGTCCGCGGCAGCGCCAGCAGGTCCCGGTGAAGGTGGTCGTTACACGGTCCGCGGCAGCGCCAGCAGGTCCCGATGAAGGTGGTCGTTACAACGGTCCGCGGCAGCGCCAGCAGGTCCCGACGAGGATGGATGATGCAGAAGGCCGCGGCAGCGCCAGCAGGCAGGACGATAGTTCACAAGGCAGGGCTACGGCAGAGCCAGTAGTCCGTCAAGGCTGAGTTCTCTCGGTGTCTCTCGACTCCAGGATACAACTGCCTTCCTGCTCTGGAGCTGCCCTAGTTATAGGTCTGGCGCCCTTTGATGTCCGGACCCTCGCACTTGGAGGTCGGGGGGTCCGGGATGAGGGAGTCCAGACACCCAGCAGGGGGTGGAGCCAGCGCCTGGGGGAGCTGGAGGGTGATCGGCACCTGGCGGAGGAGAGCCATCGACACTTCTTTCTCCCATTGACCTGCCAAGTGGTCCGTTCACCTCCTGGGTGGATGGTGGTGCCGGGATGTCGGGGCCGGCCAGGCCCAGGGTTAGGGTCGAGCCGAGGCCATGCGGCCTCGTGGCGTAGCGCCCAAGATGGCGGCTGATCCGGCCGGGGGAGCCGGTAGTGGTTCGGCCCCATGATACATGGCTGTCCGGGGGCAGGAGTTCCGTTGGGAGACGGGGTGCGGGTTGCCCTTGGGGGTAACACCTGGGAGTCCGGGGCTTGGGCCCTGTCATGCGGGGAGGGAGCAAGCCCTTCATGTGGCCTGTCCAACATGCGTCCCCCCCAGCTGAAGGCGGGGAGAGTCACCCATCCTCTTGGGGACTCTCCTCGTCGAGGCGGAAAAAGCGTGACAGGCCATCTGCGTTGGCGGGGTCTTGGCCCGGTCGATGTTCCACAGTGAAGTCCATTCCCTGCAGGGAGATGGACCAGCGCAATAGTTTTGGGTTTTCCCCCCGCATCTGCATTAGCCACTGCAGGGGTCGATGGTCGGTTTGCACCCGGAAGTGGGTACCGAAGAGATAGGGCCGGAGCTTTTTGAGGGCCCACACCACTGCGAAGGCCTCCCTCTCGATTGTGCTCCAGCGCTGTTCTCGGGCCAGGAGGCGTCTGCTGATGAAGGCCACCGGCTGGTCAAGACCCTCGGGGTTCAGCTGGGAAAGAACCGCCCCGATGCCGTGGTCGGAGGCGTCCGTTTGTACAATGAATTCCCGACTGTAATCGGGGGCCTGGAGCACAGGGGCGGTGCACAGGGTGGCCTTCAGCTTCTCGAAGGCCGCTTGACAGTCGGGGGTCCAGTTAACCTTCTTCGGGTGGTTTTTGGACGTGAGACCCGTGAGGGGCCCCACAATGCTGCCATAGTCCCTCACGAACCGCCTGTAGTAGCCGGTGAGTCCCAAGAAGGCTCGGACCTCGGTCTGCGTGACTGGGGGTTGCCAGGACTGGATGGCAGCAATTTTGAGTTGCAGAGGGGCCACCAGACCGCTTCCCACCTGGTGCCCGAGGTAGGTCACGGACCCCTGACCAATTTGGCACTTGCCGGCCTTAATCGTGAGGCCGGCCCGCTGGAGGGCTTGCAGGACCTCTCGGAGGTGGTGGAGGTGGTCGGACCAGTGGCGGCTGTACACAGCGATATCGTCCAGGTAGGCGGCGCTGAACTCTTCGAGTCCCGCCAAGACCTGGTTCACTAGACGCTGAAAAGTAGCTGGGGCATTCTTCATGCCGAAGGGCATGACCTTGAAGTGGTAGTGGCCATCGGGGGTAGAAAAGGCGGACCGTTCTTGGGCCCGGGGTGTGAGACCGATCTGCCAGTAGCCCGCTGTCAGGTCGAAGATGCTGAGGTAGCGGGCGGCCCCCAGGCGGTCGATCAATTCATCCGCTCGGGGGATAGGATGAGCGTCGGTCCTGGTGACAGCGTTCAAGCCCCGATAGTCGACGCAGAATCGGAGTTCAGGAGTGGTGCCGGGGGCAGCGGCTTTGGGGACCAGCACGACCGGGCTGGCCCAGGGGCTGTCCGAGGGCTCGATGACCCCGAGCGTGAGCATCTTGGATACTTCCTCTTGGATGCAGGCCTGCACCCGATCTGGTACGCGGTAGGCCCGGTGTCGGATAGGGGGACTGTCCCCAGTGTCCACGTCGTGCAAGCACCAAGGGGTGATCCCGGGGGTGAGGGAAAACAGAGTAGCAAACTGCAGCAGGAGGTCCCGGCAGCCCTGGCGTTGCTCTGGGGTGAGGGCATTGGAGAGCCGGACCCCGTCCACGGAACCGTCTTTCTCCTGGGTCTTCAGGAGATCAGGGAGGGGCTCGGAGTCTTCTTCCGCCCCACTGTCTGTAGCCATCAGGAGGCTGAGTTCCGAGCGCACAAAGTGGGGTTTGAGTCTGTTGGTGTGGAGGACCCGGAGGGGGTTCCGGGGGGACTCCATGTCGATGAGATAGGCGACGGGGCTCTTGCGTTCGACCACTTTGAAGGGCCCCGTCCACTTATCTTGCAAGGCACATGGTTCGGTGGGGGACATCACCCACACTTGTTGACCAGGTTCGAATTCGACGGAGGAGGCATTCTGATCGTACCATTTTTTCATGTCCTCCTGACTGGCCTCAAGATTCGCTGTTGCCATTTCCCTGAAGCGCC
Source organism: Triturus cristatus (assembly GCF_964204655.1). Classification (NCBI taxonomy): domain Eukaryota; kingdom Metazoa; phylum Chordata; class Amphibia; order Caudata; family Salamandridae; genus Triturus; species Triturus cristatus. Next base: position 55,850,876 of record NC_140590.1, on the reverse strand, counting down.
GGGTCTGATTGCGAAGTGCCAGGAGGTACTTGAAGACGTCTGGAGGGGTCTTTAGGGGGGCCATCTCCCAACCTTCTTTGACTAGGCTGAGGGGCCCTCGCACAGGGTGCCCGTACAGGAGTTCGAAAGGGCTAAAGTCGAGGGACTTCTGGGGAACATCTCGATAGGCGAAGAGGAGGCACGGAAGTAGTACATCCCACTGGCGACGGAGGGGCTCTTCCAATCCCCCAATCATTCCCTTGAGTGTGCGGTTGAATCGCTCAACTAGTCCGTTCCCTTGAGGGTGATAGGGGGTCGTGAATCGGTAGGTGACCCCGCACTGTTGCCAGAGGGACTTCATATATTTTGAGATAAAGTTTGTGCCTCGGTCGCTGACGACTTCTCGGGGGAAGCCCACCCGGGAGAAGATCCCCATTAGGGCCCGGCCGACCACCGGAGCTGTTACAGTTCGCAGGGGCACAGCCTCGGGGTAGCGGGTGGCGTGGTCCACCAGTACCAGGATGAACCGATGTCCTTGTGCTGTGCGGGGGTCCAGGGGCCCCACAATGTCTATTCCTACCCTCTCGAACGGGGTGGTGACCTCCGGGAAGGGTTGCAGAGGGGCCTTGAGCTTGCGGCCGCTCTTCCCGCTGGCCTGGCACGTGGGGCAGGACCGGCAGTGGTTGAGGACGTCGTTCCGCATCCTCGGCCAGAAAAAGTGGGTCACCAGGCGACTGTAGGTTTTGTCCTGGCCCAGGTGTCCAGCCAGGGGAACATCGTGGGCCAAATTTAGCAGGAAGTCTCTGAAACGGAGGGGCACCACCAGCACTCGACTGGCCCCTAACTCCGCGATTCTTTGTTCACTGTATAGCAGGTCGTTATCCCAATAGACCCAATGGGTTCCGGTGGAGTCCCCTGCGCTCTGGGCGCTGGCTTGCTGACAGAGTCCCTCGAGGGAGGGGCAGGTCTTCTGCTCCTGGCGGAACTGTTCCTGGGTGGGCCCCCCTTCTTGACGCCACTGAGCCAGGCCGGGAAGGTCCTGGGGCTGGGCGACCCCTTCGGGGGTTGGCTCTGGGGGGTCGGTATAGTCGTTGTCCTCTACTGGAGCGACCGGGGGAGGAGGTGCTGGCCATTCTGGTTCTTCTGGTCGGGGGATGGCACGGGCGGCCATGGACCGGGTGGTTACGCATGCCCAGTCCGGGAGGCCCAGCATCCCCAGGTGCTCTCTTCTTTCGACGGCGGCCCACGGGGAACTCTCAAGGTCATTCCCCAGGAGACAGTCCACGGGGGCATCATCCCGGACCGTCACCTTCAACATGCTGGAGACCCCTCCCCATTCGAAGGGGACGCAGGCCATCCGACATAGACTTTCGGAATTGTCGGCTGAGCGGACGGGGCAGAGAATGTTCGGCAGGATCTGCTCTGGTTTTACCAGGTGACAGCGGACGGCCGTCACACTGGCCCCTGTGTCACGTAGGGCTTCGGCCCGGCGCCCATTAATGTTCACCCACTGGCCATATTTCCTGGTGTTGGCGGGTAGGGGAGCCCGCGGGACCATGTCTTTTCCCCCTAGGCACGCTAGAACCATGGCGGCCGGTTCCCACTCTTGTTGTGCCTGCTCATATTCTTCTTGTTCCTCGGAGATTTGTTCTCCCCCCAGGGCGGCGGCAGCTACCTGGCGGGGCTTTGGCGTTTGGTTCTGCGGGCAGCTCGGGTCATTGGCATAGTGGCCGACTCGCTGGCATCGGTGACACGTGATGTTGGCTCGGAACCCCGGGCGCATCGGGGGGTTGCCCCGGCCGGCCGGGGGTGGGGTGCTGGCCGCGGGAGTGGCCGGGACGGTGTCTCTCCCTCGCCCCTGGCCTCCTCCTCCTCCTCGGGGACGGTGCTGACCTTGGTTGTTTCGGTTTGGCTCGTGTGGCCCTCTCCGGCCCACTCGGGTGCTTTCCCACCGGTCAGCTTCGGCGGCGAGTTGCCGTGGGTCAGTCAATTTACTGTCGAGGAGGTGCTGCCTGAGCTCGACGAAGCAGTTGTTAGACAGGTGCTCCCACACCATGAGATTAAAGAGTTGCTCGTAGGTCGTTACGTGGCTTCCCTTGATCCAACCCTCGAAGGCTCGGCTGAAATAGTTGACATATTCCACCCAAGTTGTACCCGGGATCCGGGTGCAGTCTCGGAACCTCTGGCGGTACATTTCGGGTGTGAGCCCATATCGGGTGAGGAGGGCAGCCTTCATGTGGTCATAGGATGACATCTGATGGTCTGGGAGCTGCAGTAGGGCATCGCGGCCTTCGTTGACGAACCTCCCCCATAGGCCGGCTCCCCAGTCACTGCGATCGATCCGGTGGGAGGTCATGGCGATCTCGTAGGCTTTGAACCACTGTTGTATGTCGTCCTCTCGGACATACTCTCGGACAACATCCTTGGGGATGTGGACTTTCTTCTCGGTTGCTCCCGGGGTGTGCGGTCGCTCAGGCACCTCCGGTTCTTTATTCTGTTTCCGAAGTTCTATTTCCGCCAGTTTGCGCTCGTGTTCGAATGTTAGTCTTTTTTCTTCGAGCTCTCTCTGCCTCTGTTTTTCTTCCCGTTCTTCTCGGAGCCGCAGATGTTCTAGGTTCAGTTTTTGCTCGGCTAATTTTAGTTCACCGTCCATCTTGAGTCGTGCCATTTCCAACTCATGTAATCTGTTTCTTTCTCTTTCTTGGATCTCTTCCTGCGAGAGGCCCGTTCCTCGCTCCTCGGGAGCTGTGGCGTTCCCCTCCGATGCTGCACCGTTTTGGTCTGGGGATCCGGCGACCCCGGTTTCCGCCCACGACTCAATGGCGTGCTTCAAATCGTCTTTGGTACTCAGGCCGGTGGTAGCAATGCCTAGTTCCATGCAGAATTGTTTAAGTTCGCGATGGCTATACTCTTCCAATTTATCCATCTGGAATTTCTCGGTGGATCCGCTCTCTTTGGTTGACATCGTGGTTTTGTCGTGGGGTGAGCTACTCTCTGTACGATTACGCGTTGATTCGGATCGCGCCGCTGGCCACCAATGTTAGACGGACCGGGAGGGTCGGCCGAGGACAAGGGGAGAGGTCTCCAGAGAGAGCCGTCTCCAGCGATCGTACAGATGGATAACTTCCCCCCCACAGATATACACCACACAAGGATAGGATTTAGCGTTCTTTATAGGTGATTTCTTAAGGTACGATGAAATGGTACAAGGAGGTCTGGACTCAGGGGTCCCCTCGATTCGAGTCTCTTGGTTTGGGAAAAGGGGGTAGCGGGACAGTCTGGTTACCAATCTGGTAGCTGAGATGGTATGCTGGATAGCTCACAATCCTCGAGCTCGGCGTTCTAGATGGACGGGCCGCGGCAGCGCCAGCAGGTCCCGGTGAAGATGGTCGTTACACGGTCCGCGGCAGCGCCAGCAGGTCCCGGTGAAGGTGGTCGTTACACGGTCCGCGGCAGCGCCAGCAGGTCCCGGTGAAGGTGGTCGTTACACGGTCCGCGGCAGCGCCAGCAGGTCCCGATGAAGGTGGTCGTTACAACGGTCCGCGGCAGCGCCAGCAGGTCCCGACGAGGATGGATGATGCAGAAGGCCGCGGCAGCGCCAGCAGGCAGGACGATAGTTCACAAGGCAGGGCTACGGCAGCGCCAGTAGTCCGTCAAGGCTGAGTTCTCTCGGTGTCTCTCGACTCCAGGATACAACTGCCTTCCTGCTCTGGAGCTGCCCTAGTTATAGGTCTGGCGCCCTTTGATGTCCGGACCCTCGCACTTGGAGGTCGGGGGGTCCGGGATGAGGGAGTCCAGACACCCAGCAGGGGGTGGAGCCAGCGCCTGGGGGAGCTGGAGGGTGATCGGCACCTGGCGGGGGAGAGCCATCGACACTTCTTTCTCCCATTGACCTGCCAAGTGGTCCGTTCACCTCCTGGGTGGATGGTGGTGCCGGGATGTCGGGGCCGGCCAGGCCCAGGGTTAGGGTCGAGCCGAGGCCATGCGGCCTCGTGGCGTAGCGCCCAAGATGGCGGCTGATCCGGCCGGGGGAGCCGGTAGTGGTTCGGCCCCATGATACATGGCTGTCCGGGGGCAGGAGTTCCGTTGGGAGACGGGGTGCGGGTTGCCCTTGGGGGTAACACCTGGGAGTCCGGGGCTTGGGCCCTGTCATGCGGGGAGGGAGCAAGCCCTTCATGTGGCCTGTCCAACATGGCCATATGCAAATCAGTCTGACCCTGTGCCTCATGGGAACAGTCCAGCCCGAACTGGCATGTTCGAGCCCCGTAGGGCAGATAGACCGGTTCAATTAATTGCCTACTCTGATGCTCCAGGAAACGATGGCAACACAACAGATGTAACCATGATTCATTTTGGAAGGAACAACGCCTGCAAGCTCTCTCTTGACTGAAGCTGCACATGAGAGGTTCAAATCTTTACCTGGCAGAGCTAGTGATCTCACGTAGAAGATGTGTATGTAAGTTTCTGTGTTTATAATTTGCGTAGATATGGTTGGGGAGTCCCGGCTAGGTAGGAGTCAGTTAATGCCTGGGCCGCATCAGAGTTCTTGAGGAGATGCAGGTATTGGTCCATCGAGCCCTTCTTTTGTTGCTAATTAATTTTCTTTTTCCATGTAGTAAATGGGATGGTTTCAGTGCGTTGTTTACTTGGTCATACCAAGGGTTCCCTGGGGTTTCAAAGGTGCATTTTAGATGGCTTTTTAATGATTGTATGTCCCCCATCCGGACCCTGATGTAGTACTTCAATGTGGCCGCTTGACAGTCTAACGTCTGGGATACTAGACCAAGGTCCAACCATAGACTGGCGTGGCAGACAAAGCCAAGTTGTTGGAAGATTTTTTAGAATGCTTTACAATGTGCTCATTCTGAGGCCTCAACTAAAGTTCCGGGGTACCCTAGATGACCTTATTGTATGGTGGGAAGAAATGTTGCTTTCATTATCCTTAGTATTGGGGCTGCCGATGCACTCCTTAATTGTTGCTTTAGTTGTCCGACCCCATATGCGATTGCAGTGCCTTTATTTATTGCATATTGGTGCCTCTGCTGTGCTACTTTCCACGAACCATACACCGAGGTAGTTATACTTCCTAGCTGTGGTGATGCTCTGGCTAGAGAGACGCCAAAAAATGTTCTTTTTATTCTTGCAGCAACCGAATATCAGGACCTTTGTTTTTTCCTGATTAACTATAAGCTGATTAGCCTTGTTAAAAAGGCTAATCAGCTTATTGAATCGCACAAAGGCCAGTGCTTTTGTGAGATTCATAATCACAGTATCATCAGCATATTGTATAACTTTAAACTTGATTGGATCGAATATTGGTGGAGCCAGGCCACTGGGCTCCAAACACTTGCCTAAGTCAGCTGATTCAGTGTCACTGCCCTGTGCCCCCTTGTGCTGCCAGCCCTCAGTGTCACTGCCCTGCCCTGACCTGTGCCCCCTTGTGCTGCCAGCCCTCAGTGTCACTGCCCTGCCATGTGCCCCCCTGTGCTGCCAGCCCTCAGTGTCACTGCCCTGCCTTGTGCCCCTTGTGCTGTCAGCCCTCAGTGTCACTGCCCTGCCCAGTGCCCCTTGTGCTGCCAGTCCTCAGTCAGTGCCACTGCCCTGCCCTGTGTCTCCCTGTGCTGCCAGTCCTCAGTGTCACTGTAGGAAAGTAGGGTCTGCTTTTATGGTTACCCCCACTTTTTTCCTGGTGCTAAGCTGGTTTTGACTAGTCTGACTGGGATCCTGCTAATCAGGTCCCCAGTCTCTCTGCTTTCTCCCTTAAATTGTGATGTTCAGTACTTAGGTACATCCCAGATTGGATACTGGGGTACCCTTATCAGTCCCTAGTATATGGTACTCAGGTGCCCAGGGCATAGGTGCCCCAGAGGTCCCCCATGGGCTGAAGCATGAATTAGGCCGCCCTTGGGAGACCATTCACAATGGAACTACAGGCCTGCCATTGCAGCCTGTGTAAGGTGATGCATGCAGCACCTGCTACAGATATAGGTTACCTATATCTGGGGTCACTGCACTTAAACCTATAAGTCACCCCTATAACAGGCCTTTGCAATCCTGAAGGAATGTGCTTGGTTCTAAGTATGAGGGTGCCCCTGCATGAGCAGGACACCCTTACAGCCTATGGAGTCCATTCTTCCCGGGTTGTAAGAGAAGCAGCCATATACCATATAGAGGGGCACCGCGTAATTACACAATGATCATCTCGAAACTGGCTGCAATGAATCCTATTATGTTTGGTATCAAACATGTTGGAATCATACCGCCAATGGTGTGGGAGGTATGATTCCAAGCACTGGAAGAGCCCGCCATTAGGCTCTCCTTGTCCCCGGTACCAGTCTTCTAGACCCGGACAGCAGAAAATGGTTGCTGCCAACCAGAGACACGATTCTGCTCTCCTGTTGCTAAGTCAAGCTCGAGCAGAGGAAGGTGGAACAATAGGCATCCTGTCACAAGGAGGTGTGGCCACCTCCCAGACAGGATTTAGTGTATTGAGGCAGGGAAGGTGCGCTTTAGAGCGCCACTCAGTCTGCATGAGGGGCACATTTGGTGTCCCCATGCATAGTCGAGTTCAAACCAGCTCTCGGAGTCTCTGGCGCGAAACTGAACAAAGGACATGGGAGTAATCTCCCCCCTGTCTAGATCCTCCCCTGGGAGGGTCCCCTGAATCGTCTTAACCGTTTCCTAAGGGTAGTTAAGGGTTTGCCTGTGGGTGGGTCCCCAGATTTGTCATGGGACAAGATTCAATTCAGACACCACTTCTTCTTCTACCATCTGGGCACTCTGGACTTCGCTGGACTTCTTTTGGGCCCAACTTCATCTCCCTTTCATTCTGCTGCATCGTCTGTACCTGTGCACCATACAGGAACCTTCCAAGACCTGTGCACATCAAAGACACCTGAAGGAATCTCCCTAGAAGTGAAGAAGTCACTTCCCTGCATTCGTAGGCACCGCAACTAAGTTGACTTGTCTGCTGATCCTGAGCTCCTATGGACTCCAAAAGGTCCAGCAACATCAGTGGTGGTTCTCCACAGCTCTCAAGGCCTGCCCCGTGCTCTCATCAAGTTTGAGGCCAGTATCCCTCATGGGATCCACAGGAACTAAACCCCTGTACACAACATTGACTTGCAGTTGCAAAGGCTTTTTGGCTTCCTTCAAAGAAGATCTTCGGGCTCCAAGTAGCCCCAACCTCAAGCATCTCCAGTAACCAGAATCTTTGGCCACACCACATCGTTTGCTTTGTGGCCTGTATCTTTTGGTGAGCTGCTTGAGGTACTCTCGCGACTCCAATGCCTCCAGCCTGTGGGTCCATTTGAGGGTCACTTTTGCTTCTTTTGGGCTCCCCTGATTGCTCGGGGCCTGTCCTGACTACTCAACTTGTAGTGAGTTACCTTGACCTTGCTGGTCCCGACACTGCACCTTCTTCGACTTCTGCATGGGTTGAATTTGCCAAGGCTTGTTGTTGCTTCCAACGGACACCGACCCCTCAGCACTCGACATTCGACGTGGGACAGCTTGTGCATGGCTCCTGGTCTTCCTCAGCATCGCCTGGTCCTCACAGCTGCAGAGTCAAGGTTACCGTCAACTCTCCTGCAACACCCGATAGCAGTGGGCATTCGTCTTCCAGATCTCCTGGTCACTCCTGAGTCACATAGGCTCTGTCCCCTCTGCTTGCAGGTACCTCTCCACTAGAATCCACCTTCGGATTCTACCGGACACTTTCTCCTTCCTTAGCAGTAGCACTTTCCTGAAGTCCTTCATTGGGTTCGGCAGCAGTTTCTGACACCACTTGACACCCATGCACCCGGCTTCCCGGGTGTAGGTAACATGGTTACTAGGGTATCCACGGGGGGCTCTTCAACCTTCTGTCTTCCACGGGGTTTCTTCAGGGTCCACTGGGAAGGGTCCTTAATCTTTAAAAATCAACCGCGACTCACACATTGACTTGTACGGAGAACGCGTCGTGTTCCCACACTGCACACGATCCACGTGGGGTTCCTAGTTACTCACTTTGGGTGGCTCCTTGGGGCCCCGGCACTTCCACATCCTCTAGACCTTGTCTTGACCCAAGTCGTGGTTCTTATACCACTTTCTTATTATTTGGTTTGGTCCCTCCCTGGGGTCCACTGTGTATTTCGTGCTATTAACTTGATTTCTTTGCAAAGTATTGTGTGCATTGTGCATATCTCTGGGTAAGAGATATCTGTATGTGTTAGAGAGTATTATATAATAAATACATATTTTATAAATACCTTGTGGGGCTCTTTTTTCACTTATTCTATACATATAAGATTGTGTTCTTGTAAAACAAGCTGCTTTACACTCCTTTTGGACTAAGCCTAAAGGCTGCGCTCCACAGCTACCACTAAGAGAGATTTCTAAGGTTGTCTAGGAACTCTTAAATCACCATAAGGGTTGTCTGGACTGGTGCAGGTTGTCCACTTACATTAGTGGACATCATATACCAGGCCAACTTCTCATAGTAACTGCCCAGCCCTGTGCCCTCCTGTGCTGCCAGCCCTCAGTGTCATCGCACTGTGCTTCTTGTGCTGACTGCCCTCTGTGTCACTGCCCTGCCCTATGCCCACCTGTGCTGCCAACCCTCAGTGTCACTGCCCTGCCTTGTGTCCCCTGTGCTGCCAGCCCTCAGTGTCACTGCCCTGCCTTGTGGCACTTGTGCTGCCAGCCCTCAGTTCCACTCCCCTGCCTTGTTCCCCCCGGTGCTGCTAGCCCTCAGTGTGACTGCCCTGCCTTGTGGCCCTTGTGCTGCCAGCCCTCAGTGTCACTGTACTGCCTTGGGCCCCCCTGTGCTGCCAGCCCTCAGTGTCACTGCATTGCCGTATGCCCCCTGTGCTGCCAGCCCTCAGTGTCACTACCCTGCCTTGTGGCCCTTGTGCTGCCAGCCCTCAGTGTCACTGCCCTACCCTGTGCCCCCCTGTGGCTGCCAGCCCTCACTGGCACTGCCCCATACCCCCTTGTGCTACCAGCCCTCAGTGTCACTGCCCTGCCCTGTGCTGCCAGTCTTCAGGGTCACTGCCCTGCCCTGTGCCCCCTGTGCCCCCTGTGCTTCCAGCCCTCAGTGACACTACCCTGTGCCCCCTGTGCTGCCAGCCCTCACCCTGTGCCCCTCTGGGCTGCCAGTCCTCAGTGTCCCTGCCCTGTGACCCCTGTGCGCCCCTGTGCTGCCAGCCCTTGGTGACACTACCCTGTGCCCCCCCCGTGCTGTCAGCTCTCAGTGACACTACCCTGTGCTCCCCCTGTGCTGCCATCCCTCAGTGAGACTACCCTGTGCCCCACAGTGCTGCCAGCCCTCACCCTGTGCCCCTCTGTGCTGCCAGTCCTCAGTGTCCCTGCCCTGTGACCCCTGTACACCCCTGTGCTGCCAGCCCTCGGTTACACTACCCTGTGCCCCAACTGTGCTGCCAGCCCCCAATGACACTACCCTGTGCCCCCCTGTGCTGCCAGCCCTCAGTGACACTTCCCTGTGCCTCCCCCGTGCTGCCAGCCCTCAGTGACACTACCATATGCCCCCCTGTGCTGCCATCCCTCACCCTGTGCCCCTCTGTGCTGCCAGTCCTCAGTGTCCCTGCCCTGTGATCCCTGTGCGCCCCTGTGCTGCCAGCCCTTGGTGACACTACCCTGTGCCACCCCTGTGCTGCCAGCCCTCAGTGACACTACCTTGTGCCCCCTGTGCTGCCAGCCCTCTGTGACAATACCCTGTGCCCCCGTGCTGCCAGCCCTCAGTGACACTACCCTGTGCCCCCCTGTGCTGCCAGCCCTCACCCTGTGCCCCTCTGTGCTGCCAGTCCTCAGTGTCCCTGCCCTGTGACCCCGGTGCGCCCCTGTGCTGCCAGCCCTCGGTGACACTACCCTTTGCCCCCCCTGTGCTGCCAGCCCTCGTGACATTACCCTGTGCCCCCGTGCTGCCAACCCTCAGTGACACTACCCTGTGCCCCCCCTGTGCTGCCAGCCCTCGGTGACACTACCCTGTGCCCCCCGTGCTGCCAGCCCTCAGTGACACTACCCTGTGCCCCCCTGTGCTGCCAGCCCTCAGTGACACTACCATGTGCCTCCCTGTGCTGCCAGCCCTCAGTGTAACTGCTCTGTGCCCCCCTGTGCTGCCAGCCCTCCGTGTCTGGACTTGAAGGCAGTGAATTCATCTTTATGCTTGCGTTTCATAGTGCTCTCCAAATGCCGTGAAGCCTTCTCCGCAGAGCATGGAGCGCGGGCGCCCGCTTGCCAGCACCGGCAGCAGCGCCTCCGTCACCCGTGGAGGCAGATAACGCGCGGGCCCGGCCGGCGTCGCGGAATACGCCACCAAGCGGGATCGGTTCCCCGGTGCTGGAGCGGCAGAGAGCGAGACTGGATGTGACTCTGCTCCATTGCAGAGGTAACCGGAGCAGATAGCGGATTGGGACTAAAGCAGAGGGGGGAGCGGTGTCATTCTCGGTTCCTCCTCGAACGCTGCTATTGAGGGTGCTATGGATTCCAGTCAGCACCGGCAGATCGAAGAGATTTTGACATCGGTGACTTTGTTATGTCTGCAGTGCGAGGGCTTAAAATGGCGGATTGTGTTGATCTCTACGCGGAAGCCCGTAATTGACCAGCAAGAAAATGTTTAGCCGTACCAGGTACCGGGACAAGATGCTTATGGATAATTACAACATCCAATGAGGTATTGGGCTCATAAATGTTATCGGCTAAGTGAGCAGTGATCTTTTTATTGTTACGGCCTGACCTTAAAATAGTGGCAATCTGAATATCGTGAAAATTGCTTTCCGTCTATAAATGTGCTGCTCAATGCAAGAGAAGAGCATGTATGCTCGTGGTTTTTGCAGCCTGGGCAATTTGTGTAGACCTATTCAGAGTGGGCCGCTTAAACAATCTGCTCCCTCATCGCAGCTCACTGCCTGACTTTAAAATGGCAGGCCCGCGAGGAAACTGAAACTCGAGGAACTCTTCTGGAGGTGATGTACTTTTGTTTCTCTACTTGGGGACGTTACTGGAGGTGCTCTGAATGCTCCTTAAGTGCAGTGTGTCGCAGCAGACTCATTTTGTGCAGATCACAAACACTTGTTTACAAAATGATGAGCTGAGTCCTTGCTGGCATATCTGGTGGTGGGCAAGGAGGATTAGGGTTCCAGGATCAGAGAGGAACCTCGCCGTCATCATTGTGGGTTGCAAAGAAGGACGCACCCCCCCCCAACACTAAACCACGGGCTTGGACACTTCCTGGGAAGCTCGAGAATTTGGAGGGCCCAGACAAAGTGATTGGTGCCTGGGGCATAGGGGACAACAGGACCGGGGCTCCCCAGTGCCACCTGAATGAGTAAGAAAGCCCCCAAGCGGCCTGCCTGACTTCAAAATGGCGGCCTCGGGGACATATACAAGCATCAATACCTACGTGAATGCCAGAGACGGCGTGCAAGGTAATTAATGTGCAGTAGGGAAGGAACAACCACAAACCTGGGGCCCTGAAGGGACAATAAGGGCAGATCAATCCTCTCCCAACGGGTGAACTGACAAAAGTTGTCCTCCTCTAGACACTTAGGGTATTTGGGGGTTGTTCTGTCTGAGTTAGGAGTGAGATGCACTCCTTGCCCGATTTCTTCATAACTGCGCCACACTTAGTGCCAGCTGCAATTTTTAGATTTGTGCAAGTACGCACCCTGGATATCGCTGCATTGGCAGCAGCCCCGACATGCTGGACACAGGGCATGTGAGCCCCTTTGAGATGGGCAGTTGGCCAGGGGGACTGGGAGGTTTGTAGGGCGCCAGGCCCTAATGTGTATATGTGGTGCTAGGAAATGTATTTCATGTAGTTTGATTTTCGGACCCAGTTCTGGCTACCTCTTAATGTGTTTTTTTTTTTTTAATGATTATGAGGTTGTCTTTCATACTTTGGTTTATGCTAGTGAGATTATGTTCCACCCTGTGCTTTATGCCCCTATTGTTGGAGATACTTGGGAGGTTAGTGTCTAATATTAGACTGTTGAGATTACGGGTGTACAATGCGTTTGGCGCCTAATGTGATACTGTGCATAATGTGGTTTATGTCACAGGATGATGCTAAGTACAGTGATTTTCCTCTTACACCACTCCATCTTCAGTCTTATCTTGTTGAATCAGTCCTGTTCTGAAGTAACAACCTGTTCCTAATCGCCTCACTTCCCTAACTGCACATTAGTTCAGATCTCTTCACCCGACGCCTAGATTATGTGCCCCCTTCTTGTCCTTATACTTCTCCTCACCACCGCTTTCCTAGTAACACCCTTCTTATATCCCCACCACCCTCCTCCTCCTCAGTTTCCCAAAATGGCCACCACTCGAGTTAAGTCTGGAATTAATTGCTACAAAATCATTTACCCTTCTAACCTGACTAAAGCTTCAGCAAAACGTTTGAAGCATAACACTTGGCCTCTGCTACCTCGTGCTCTCTGAGCGAATTCATTTATCCCCATCTATCGGAAATGCACGAGTTTACCTGAAGTGTTTCCTCCTTCCCTTTTGTTGAAACCCTATATCGCTGAAGCGATTTTTAAACCTTATTCACAAACTATATGTATATTGTTTGTATTTGCATTTCATTTGGTCTATATATGAATATGTCGTCTGAATGAGTGTATGTCTGTTTGTCTTTACGTGTGGGACCTTTATGCATATACCAAATATTTTGTATGTCATATGACCTAACCTTTATATCAAAATCATCATTTGTTGAATATTGTGATTGAAATAAAAAATTGTTCTATTTTTATCTCTCTGATTCCCCCATTATTCTGAGTCTAATTCTGCCCCTGGTCTTCTCTCATTAATGTGACCCAATCCTGGGCCCAATGACATCAGACGCAGTGTAGACAGTGGGTCTTATTTCTTTCGTCGTAGACCTCCTTGTTCCCTACCTCCCCTGTCTACCCATCCCAACACTAGGGACCCCCGTTTGTCTGCATAATGTGGTTTATGTCACAGGATGATGCTAAGTACAGTGATTTTCCTCTTACACCACTCCATCTTCAGTCCTATCTTGTTGAATCAGTCCTGTTCTGAAGTAACAACCTGTTCCTAATCGCCTCACTTCCCTAACTGCACATTAGTTCAGATCTCTTCACCCGACGTCTAGATTATGTGCCCCCTTCTTGTCCTCATACTTCTCCTCACCACCGCTTTCCTAGTAACACCCTTCTTATATCCCCACCACCCTCCTCCTCCTCAGTTTCCCAAAATGGCCACCACTCGAGTTAAGTCTGGAATTAATTGCTACAAAATCATTTACCCTTCTAACCTGACTAAAGCTTCAGCAAAACGTTTGAAGCATAACACCATTGAATGCTTCCCTGATTCCCTTTTTGTTGATCAGTTTTACAATGGTCGTTATGGGAGGCTTAAAAACGATCTCATTTTTTTCACTCACGACATCCCCTCTTGGTCCACCAGCTTTTACAATTCCCTTAACGTCACCTCCTCCTCCTCTATCCCTCATGGGAAACAGCTAAAAATTTCCCCCTCTACGTGTTTCAACGGCTCCCTCACTATTTCACTCTACAACAACGGTACTGTCATGATCCAAGCCAAAGACACCTGTCTCTCTCTCTTTGACCTTCTCTTCCCTTCCCTTCTCCCCTCCCCTGCGACCGGGCTATCCCTTGACTCTTCATCTAGCGCCACCAATTACTCCCTATCTCCTCCCCTGACCCCCCCACTCTCCAATAGGCTGCACCCTTGGGAGGTACAGGTCGACCCTCTTCCCTCCTCTGTGCCCTCCCCTCCCATTCTTCCCCCCTCACAGTATGCCCCCCTCATCACTTCAGCCTTACCTCTAGCTAACACGCTCCTCGTCCAATCTGCACTGTCCCGGTACTCCATTCTCATCTCCTCCCCCCTATCCCTACCTGCCACCCCCCTCTTTAGCTCACCTCTCCTCCAGCCTTCTCCCCTAGTTAACTTTCCTTATGTTCCCCTTATTCCCTCCTCCTCTCCGCTTTTCCACCCCCTCCTCCCCTCACTATGTACCCCGATTTCCCCACATATCCATTCCATCTCTCTCCTTCTCCCCACTCCTCCAGCAATGCTGTGCTACCCCCTTTCCCCCCTGGTAACCCTTTCCCTCCCTCGGGCCTAGCAGAACCACTTCCTTTCTTCAACTCCCCTATCTCCCAACCCCCTCACTCTGCCAGATACCCGCTCCCTCACAGCTACCTCACCTAGCTGACAGGACCTCTCCAACCCCCTCCCCTCTCTTCCTCCCAAACCTCCTTCATCCCTATGACTCCACACATTCCTCCCCTCTCCTTCCGCCCCACCGCCTCGCTCCTCTCCTATCTCCCCCTAATTATGTCCTTAATTCCTATCCTTCTTGCAACGCCAACAAAGACAACTCTGCTTCCACCTCTGGTGCACCAACGCCTGCTCTTTATGCACCACCTTTCCCCACCTCTGAACCCTGTACCCCTACTCCTCCCCGTTCCCCCACCTCTCCCTGCCTTCCACCGCCAAGTGCACCCCCTTCTGTTTCCATTGAGCCACCCAACATGCCGTGCTCTGCCATGGCGGCCGGTTCCCACTCTTGTTGTGCCTGCTCATATTCTTCTTGTTCCTCGGAGATTTGTTCTCCCCCCAGGGCGGCGGCAGCTACCTGGCGGGGCTTTGGCGTTTGGTTCTGCGGGCAGCTCGGGTCATTGGCGTAGTGGCCGACTCGCTGGCATCGGTGACACGTGACGTTGGCTCGGAACCCCGGGCGCATCGGGGGGTTGCCCCGGCCGGCCGGGGGTGGGGTGCTGGCCGCGGGAGTGGCCGGGACGGTGTCTCTCCCTCGCCCCTGGCCTCCTCCTCCTCCTCGGGGACGGTGCTGACCTTGGTTGTTTCGGTTTGGCTCGTGTGGCCCTCTCCGGCCCACTCGGGTGCTTTCCCACCGGTCAGCTTCGGCGGCGAGTTGCCGTGGGTCAGTCAATTTACTGTCGAGGAGGTGCTGCCTGAGCTCGACGAAGCAGTTGTTAGACAGGTGCTCCCACACCATGAGATTAAAGAGTTGCTCGTAGGTCGTTACGTGGCTTCCCTTGATCCAACCCTCGAAGGCTCGGCTGAAATAGTTGACATATTCCACCCAAGTTGTACCCGGGATCCGGGTGCAGTCTCGGAACCTCTGGCGGTACATTTCGGGTGTGAGCCCATATCGGGTGAGGAGGGCAGCCTTCATGTGGTCATAGGATGACATCTGATGGTCTGGGAGCTGCAGTAGGGCATCGCGGCCTTCGTTGACGAACCTCCCCCATAGGCCGGCTCCCCAGTCACTGCGATCGATCCGGTGGGAGGTCATGGCGATCTCGTAGGCTTTGAACCACTGTTGTATGTCGTCCTCTCGGACATACTCTCGGACAACATCCTTGGGGATGTGGACTTTCTTCTCGGTTGCTCCCGGGGTGTGCGGTCGCTCAGGCACCTCCGGTTCTTTATTCTGTTTCCGAAGTTCTATTTCCGCCAGTTTGCGCTCGTGTTCGAATGTTAGTCTTTTTTCTTCGAGCTCTCTCTGCCTCTGTTTTTCTTCCCGTTCTTCTCGGAGCCGCAGATGTTCTAGGTTCAGTTTTTGCTCGGCTAATTTTAGTTCACCGTCCATCTTGAGTCGTGCCATTTCCAACTCATGTAATCTGTTTCTTTCTCTTTCTTGGATCTCTTCCTGCGAGAGGCCCGTTCCTCGCTCCTCGGGAGCTGTGGCGTTCCCCTCCGATGCTGCACCGTTTTGGTCTGGGGATCCGGCGACCCCGGTTTCCGCCCACGACTCAATGGCGTGCTTCAAATCGTCTTTGGTACTCAGGCCGGTGGTAGCAATGCCTAGTTCCATGCAGAATTGTTTAAGTTCGCGATGGCTATACTCTTCCAATTTATCCATCTGGAATTTCTCGGTGGATCCGCTCTCTTTGGTTGACATCGTGGTTTTGTCGTGGGGTGAGCTACTCTCTGTACGATTACGCGTTGATTCGGATCGCGCCGCTGGCCACCAATGTTAGACGGACCGGGAGGGTCGGCCGAGGACAAGGGGAGAGGTCTCCAGAGAGAGCCGTCTCCAGCGATCGTACAGATGGATAACTTCCCCCCCACAGATATACACCACACAAGGATAGGATTTAGCGTTCTTTATAGGTGATTTCTTAAGGTACGATGAAATGGTACAAGGAGGTCTGGACTCAGGGGTCCCCTCGATTCGAGTCTCTTGGTTTGGGAAAAGGGGGTAGCGGGACAGTCTGGTTACCAATCTGGTAGCTGAGATGGTATGCTGGATAGCTCACAATCCTCGAGCTCGGCGTTCTAGATGGACGGGCCGCGGCAGCGCCAGCAGGTCCCGGTGAAGATGGTCGTTACACGGTCCGCGGCAGCGCCAGCAGGTCCCGGTGAAGGTGGTCGTTACACGGTCCGCGGCAGCGCCAGCAGGTCCCGATGAAGGTGGTCGTTACAACGGTCCGCGGCAGCGCCAGCAGGTCCCGACGAGGATGGATGATGCAGAAGGCCGCGGCAGCGCCAGCAGGCAGGACGATAGTTCACAAGGCAGGGCTACGGCAGCGCCAGTAGTCCGTCAAGGCTGAGTTCTCTCGGTGTCTCTCGACTCCAGGATACAACTGCCTTCCTGCTCTGGAGCTGCCCTAGTTGTAGGTCTGGCGCCCTTTGATGTCCGGACCCTCGCACTTGGAGGTCGGGGGGTCCGGGATGAGGGAGTCCAGACACCCAGCAGGGGGTGGAGCCAGCGCCTGGGGGAGCTGGAGGGTGATCGGCACCTGGCGGGGGAGAGCCATCGACACTTCTTTCTCCCATTGACCTGCCAAGTGGTCCGTTCACCTCCTGGGTGGATGGTGGTGCCGGGATGTCGGGGCCGGCCAGGCCCAGGGTTAGGGTCGAGCCGAGGCCATGCGGCCTCGTGGCGTAGCGCCCAAGATGGCGGCTGATCCGGCCGGGGGAGCCGGTAGTGGTTCGGCCCCATGATACATGGCTGTCCGGGGGCAGGAGTTCCGTTGGGAGACGGGGTGCGGGTTGCCCTTGGGGGTAACACCTGGGAGTCCGGGGCTTGGGCCCTGTCATGCGGGGAGGGAGCAAGCCCTTCATGTGGCCTGTCCAACATGGCCATATGCAAATCAGTCTGACCCTGTGCCTCATGGGAACAGTCCAGCCCGAACTGGCATGTTCGAGCCCCGTAGGGCAGATAGACCGGTTCAATTAATTGCCTACTCTGATGCTCCAGGAAACGATGGCAACACAACAGATGTAACCATGATTCATTTTGGAAGGAACAACGCCTGCAAGCTCTCTCTTGACTGAAGCTGCACATGAGAGGTTCAAATCTTTACCTGGCAGAGCTAGTGATCTCACGTAGAAGATGTGTATGTAAGTTTCTGTGTTTATAATTTGCGTAGATATGGTTGGGGAGTCCCGGCTAGGTAGGAGTCAGTTAATGCCTGGGCCGCATCAGAGTTCTTGAGGAGATGCAGGTATTGGTCCATCGAGCCCTTCTTTTGTTGCTAATTAATTTTCTTTTTCCATGTAGTAAATGGGATGGTTTCAGTGCGTTGTTTACTTGGTCATACCAAGGGTTCCCTGGGGTTTCAAAGGTGCATTTTAGATGGCTTTTTAATGATTGTATGTCCCCCATCCGGACCCTGATGTAGTACTTCAATGTGGCCGCTTGACAGTCTAACGTCTGGGATACTAGACCAAGGTCCAACCATAGACTGGCGTGGCAGACAAAGCCAAGTTGTTGGAAGATTTTTTAGAATGCTTTACAATGTGCTCATTCTGAGGCCTCAACTAAAGTTCCGGGGTACCCTAGATGACCTTATTGTATGGTGGGAAGAAATGTTGCTTTCATTATCCTTAGTATTGGGGCTGCCGATGCACTCCCTAATTGTTGCTTTAGTTGTCCGACCCCATATGCGATTGCAGTGCCTTTATTTATTGCACATTGGTGCCTCTGCTGTGCTACTTTCCACGAACCATACACCGAGGTAGTTATACTTCCTAGCTGTGGTGATGCTCTGGCTAGAGAGACGCCAAAAAATGTTCTTTTTATTCTTGCAGCAACCGAATATCAGGACCTTTGTTTTTTCCTGATTAACTATAAGCTGATTAGCCTTGTTAAAAAGGCTAATCAGCTTATTGAATCGCACAAAGGCCAGTGCTTTTGTGAGATTCATAATCACAGTATCATCAGCATATTGTATAACTTTAAACTTGATTGGATCGAATATTGGTGGAGCCAGGCCACTGGGCTCCAAACACTTGCCTAAGTCAGCTGATTCAGTGTCACTGCCCTGTGCCCCCTTGTGCTGCCAGCCCTCAGTGTCACTGCCCTGCCCTGACCTGTGCCCCCTTGTGCTGCCAGCCCTCAGTGTCACTGCCCTGCCATGTGCCCCCCTGTGCTGCCAGCCCTCAGTGTCACTGCCCTGCCTTGTGCCCCTTGTGCTGTCAGCCCTCAGTGTCACTGCCCTGCCCAGTGCCCCTTGTGCTGCCAGTCCTCAGTCAGTGCCACTGCCCTGCCCTGTGTCTCCCTGTGCTGCCAGTCCTCAGTGTCACTGTAGGAAAGTAGGGTCTGCTTTTATGGTTACCCCCACTTTTTTCCTGGTGCTAAGCTGGTTTTGACTAGTCTGACTGGGATCCTGCTAATCAGGTCCCCAGTCTCTCTGCTTTCTCCCTTAAATTGTGATGTTCAGTACTTAGGTACATCCCAGATTGGATACTGGGGTACCCTTATCAGTCCCTAGTATATGGTACTCAGGTGCCCAGGGCATAGGTGCCCCAGAGGTCCCCCATGGGCTGAAGCATGAATTAGGCCGCCCTTGGGAGACCATTCACAATGGAACTACAGGCCTGCCATTGCAGCCTGTGTAAGGTGATGCATGCAGCACCTGCTACAGATATAGGTTACCTATATCTGGGGTCACTGCACTTAAACCTATAAGTCACCCCTATAACAGGCCTTTGCAATCCTGAAGGAATGTGCTTGGTTCTAAGTATGAGGGTGCCCCTGCATGAGCAGGACACCCTTACAGCCTATGGAGTCCATTCTTCCCGGGTTGTAAGAGAAGCAGCCATATACCATATAGAGGGGCACCGCGTAATTACACAATGATCATCTCGAAACTGGCTGCAATGAATCCTATTATGTTTGGTATCAAACATGTTGGAATCATACCGCCAATGGTGTGGGAGGTATGATTCCAAGCACTGGAAGAGCCCGCCATTAGGCTCTCCTTGTCCCCGGTACCAGTCTTCTAGACCCGGACAGCAGAAAATGGTTGCTGCCAACCAGAGACACGATTCTGCTCTCCTGTTGCTAAGTCAAGCTCGAGCAGAGGAAGGTGGAACAATAGGCATCCTGTCACAAGGAGGTGTGGCCACCTCCCAGACAGGATTTAGTGTATTGAGGCAGGGAAGGTGCGCTTTAGAGCGCCACTCAGTCTGCATGAGGGGCACATTTGGTGTCCCCATGCATAGTCGAGTTCAAACCAGCTCTCGGAGTCTCTGGCGCGAAACTGAACAAAGGACATGGGAGTAATCTCCCCCCTGTCCAGATCCTCCCCTGGGAGGGTCCCCTGAATCGTCTTAACCGTTTCCTAAGGGTAGTTAAGGGTTTGCCTGTGGGTGGGTCCCCAGATTTGTCATGGGACAAGATTCAATTCAGACACCACTTCTTCTTCTACCATCTGGGCACTCTGGACTTCGCTGGACTTCTTTTGGGCCCAACTTCATCTCCCTTTCATTCTGCTGCATCGTCTGTACCTGTGCACCATACAGGAACCTTCCAAGACCTGTGCACATCAAAGACACCTGAAGGAATCTCCCTAGAAGTGAAGAAGTCACTTCCCTGCATTCGTAGGCACCGCAACTAAGTTGACTTGTCTGCTGATCCTGAGCTCCTATGGACTCCAAAAGGTCCAGCAACATCAGTGGTGGTTCTCCACAGCTCTCAAGGCCTGCCCCGTGCTCTCATCAAGTTTGAGGCCAGTATCCCTCATGGGATCCACAGGAACTAAACCCCTGTACACAACATTGACTTGCAGTTGCAAAGGCTTTTTGGCTTCCTTCAAAGAAGATCTTCGGGCTCCAAGTAGCCCCAACCTCAAGCATCTCCAGTAACCAGAATCTTTGGCCACACCACATCGTTTGCTTTGTGGCCTGTATCTTTTGGTGAGCTGCTTGAGGTACTCTCGCGACTCCAATGCCTCCAGCCTGTGGGTCCATTTGAGGGTCACTTTTGCTTCTTTTGGGCTCCCCTGATTGCTCGGGGCCTGTCCTGACTACTCAACTTGTAGTGAGTTACCTTGACCTTGCTGGTCCCGACACTGCACCTTCTTCGACTTCTGCATGGGTTGAATTTGCCAAGGCTTGTTGTTGCTTCCAACGGACACCGACCCCTCAGCACTCGACATTCGACGTGGGACAGCTTGTGCATGGCTCCTGGTCTTCCTCAGCATCGCCTGGTCCTCACAGCTGCAGAGTCAAGGTTACCGTCAACTCTCCTGCAACACCCGATAGCAGTGGGCATTCGTCTTCCAGATCTCCTGGTCACTCCTGAGTCACATAGGCTCTGTCCCCTCTGCTTGCAGGTACCTCTCCACTAGAATCCACCTTCGGATTCTACCGGACACTTTCTCCTTCCTTAGCAGTAGCACTTTCCTGAAGTCCTTCATTGGGTTCGGCAGCAGTTTCTGACACCACTTGACACCCATGCACCCGGCTTCCCGGGTGTAGGTAACATGGTTACTAGGGTATCCACGGGGGGCTCTTCAACCTTCTGTCTTCCACGGGGTTTCTTCAGGGTCCACTGGGAAGGGTCCTTAATCTTTAAAAATCAACCGCGACTCACACATTGACTTGTACGGAGAACGCGTCGTGTTCCCACACTGCACACGATCCACGTGGGGTTCCTAGTTACTCACTTTGGGTGGCTCCTTGGGGCCCCGGCACTTCCACATCCTCTAGACCTTGTCTTGACCCAAGTCGTGGTTCTTAAACCACTTTCTTATTATTTGGTTTGGTCCCTCCCTGGGGTCCACTGTGTATTTCGTGCTATTAACTTGATTTCTTTGCAAAGTATTGTGTGCATTGTGCATATCTCTGGGTAAGAGATATCTGTATGTGTTAGAGAGTATTATATAATAAATACATATTTTATAAATACCTTGTGGGGCTCTTTTTTCACTTATTCTATACATATAAGATTGTGTTCTTGTAAAACAAGCTGCTTTACACTCCTTTTGGACTAAGCCTAAAGGCTGCGCTCCACAGCTACCACTAAGAGAGATTTCTAAGGTTGTCTAGGAACTCTTAAATCACCATAAGGGTTGTCTGGACTGGTGCAGGTTGTCCACTTACATTAGTGGACATCATATACCAGGCCAACTTCTCATAGTAACTGCCCAGCCCTGTGCCCTCCTGTGCTGCCAGCCCTCAGTGTCATCGCACTGTGCTTCTTGTGCTGACTGCCCTCTGTGTCACTGCCCTGCCCTATGCCCACCTGTGCTGCCAACCCTCAGTGTCACTGCCCTGCCTTGTGTCCCCTGTGCTGCCAGCCCTCAGTGTCACTGCCCTGCCTTGTGGCACTTGTGCTGCCAGCCCTCAGTTCCACTCCCCTGCCTTGTTCCCCCCGGTGCTGCTAGCCCTCAGTGTGACTGCCCTGCCTTGTGGCCCTTGTGCTGCCAGCCCTCAGTGTCACTGTACTGCCTTGGGCCCCCCTGTGCTGCCAGCCCTCAGTGTCACTGCATTGCCGTATGCCCCCTGTGCTGCCAGCCCTCAGTGTCACTACCCTGCCTTGTGGCCCTTGTGCTGCCAGCCCTCAGTGTCACTGCCCTACCCTGTGCCCCCCTGTGGCTGCCAGCCCTCACTGGCACTGCCCCATACCCCCTTGTGCTACCAGCCCTCAGTGTCACTGCCCTGCCCTGTGCTGCCAGTCTTCAGGGTCACTGCCCTGCCCTGTGCCCCCTGTGCCCCCTGTGCTTCCAGCCCTCAGTGACACTACCCTGTGCCCCCTGTGCTGCCAGCCCTCACCCTGTGCCCCTCTGGGCTGCCAGTCCTCAGTGTCCCTGCCCTGTGACCCCTGTGCGCCCCTGTGCTGCCAGCCCTTGGTGACACTACCCTGTGCCCCCCCCCGTGCTGTCAGCTCTCAGTGACACTACCCTGTGCTCCCCCTGTGCTGCCATCCCTCAGTGAGACTACCCTGTGCCCCACAGTGCTGCCAGCCCTCACCCTGTGCCCCTCTGTGCTGCCAGTCCTCAGTGTCCCTGCCCTGTGACCCCTGTACACCCCTGTGCTGCCAGCCCTCGGTTACACTACCCTGTGCCCCAACTGTGCTGCCAGCCCCCAATGACACTACCCTGTGCCCCCCTGTGCTGCCAGCCCTCAGTTACACTTCCCTGTGCCTCCCCCGTGCTGCCAGCCCTCAGTGACACTACCATATGCCCCCCTGTGCTGCCATCCCTCACCCTGTGCCCCTCTGTGCTGCCAGTCCTCAGTGTCCCTGCCCTGTGATCCCTGTGCGCCCCTGTGCTGCCAGCCCTTGGTGACACTACCCTGTGCCACCCCTGTGCTGCCAGCCCTCAGTGACACTACCTTGTGCCCCCTGTGCTGCCAGCCCTCTGTGACAATACCCTGTGCCCCCGTGCTGCCAGCCCTCAGTGACACTACCCTGTCCCCCCTGTGCTGCCAGCCCTCACCCTGTGCCCCTCTGTGCTGCCAGTCCTCAGTGTCCCTGCCCTGTGACCCCGGTGCGCCCCTGTGCTGCCAGCCCTCGGTGACACTACCCTTTGCCCCCCCTGTGCTGCCAGCCCTCGTGACATTACCCTGTGCCCCCGTGCTGCCAACCCTCAGTGACACTACCCTGTGCCCCCCCTGTGCTGCCAGCCCTCGGTGACACTACCCTGTGCCCCCCGTGCTGCCAGCCCTCAGTGACACTACCCTGTGCCCCCCTGTGCTGCCAGCCCTCAGTGACACTACCATGTGCCTCCCTGTGCTGCCAGCCCTCAGTGTAACTGCTCTGTGCCCCCCTGTGCTGCCAGCCCTCCGTGTCTGGACTTGAAGGCAGTGAATTCATCTTTATGCTTGCGTTTCATAGTGCTCTCCAAATGCCGTGAAGCCTTCTCCGCAGAGCATGGAGCGCGGGCGCCCGCTTGCCAGCACCGGCAGCAGCGCCTCCGTCACCCGTGGAGGCAGATAACGCGCGGGCCCGGCCGGCGTCGCGGAATACGCCACCAAGCGGGATCGGTTCCCCGGTGCTGGAGCGGCAGAGAGCGAGACTGGATGTGACTCTGCTCCATTGCAGAGGTAACCGGAGCAGATAGCGGATTGGGACTAAAGCAGAGGGGGGAGCGGTGTCATTCTCGGTTCCTCCTCGAACGCTGCTATTGAGGGTGCTATGGATTCCAGTCAGCACCGGCAGATCGAAGAGATTTTGACATCGGTGACTTTGTTATGTCTGCAGTGCGAGGGCTTAAAATGGCGGATTGTGTTGATCTCTACGCGGAAGCCCGTAATTGACCAGCAAGAAAATGTTTAGCCGTACCAGGTACCGGGACAAGATGCTTATGGATAATTACAACATCCAATGAGGTATTGGGCTCATAAATGTTATCGGCTAAGTGAGCAGTGATCTTTTTATTGTTACGGCCTGACCTTAAAATAGTGGCAATCTGAATATCGTGAAAATTGCTTTCCGTCTATAAATGTGCTGCTCAATGCAAGAGAAGAGCATGTATGCTCGTGGTTTTTGCAGCCTGGGCAATTTGTGTAGACCTATTCAGAGTGGGCCACTTAAACAATCTGCTCCCTCATCGCAGCTCACTGCCTGACTTTAAAATGGCAGGCCCGCGAGGAAACTGAAACTCGAGGAACTCTTCTGGAGGTGATGTACTTTTGTTTCTCTACTTGGGGACGTTACTGGAGGTGCTCTGAATGCTCCTTAAGTGCAGTGTGTCGCAGCAGACTCATTTTGTGCAGATCACAAACACTTGTTTACAAAATGATGAGCTGAGTCCTTGCTGGCATATCTGGTGGTGGGCAAGGAGGATTAGGGTTCCAGGATCAGAGAGGAACCTCGCCGTCATCATTGTGGGTTGCAAAGAAGGACGCACCCCCCCCCAACACTAAACCACGGGCTTGGACACTTCCTGGGAAGCTCGAGAATTTGGAGGGCCCAGACAAAGTGATTGGTGCCTGGGGCATAGGGGACAACAGGACCGGGGCTCCCCAGTGCCACCTGAATGAGTAAGAAAGCCCCCAAGCGGCCTGCCTGACTTCAAAATGGCGGCCTCGGGGACATATACAAGCATCAATACCTACGTGAATGCCAGAGACGGCGTGCAAGGTAATTAATGTGCAGTAGGGAAGGAACAACCACAAACCTGGGGCCCTGAAGGGACAATAAGGGCAGATCAATCCTCTCCCAACGGGTGAACTGACAAAAGTTGTCCTCCTCTAGACACTTAGGGTATTTGGGGGTTGTTCTGTCTGAGTTAGGAGTGAGATGCACTCCTTGCCCGATTTCTTCATAACTGCGCCACACTTAGTGCCAGCTGCAATTTTTAGATTTGTGCAAGTACGCACCCTGGATATCGCTGCATTGGCAGCAGCCCCGACATGCTGGACACAGGGCATGTGAGCCCCTTTGAGATGGGCAGTTGGCCAGGGGGACTGGGAGGTTTGTAGGGCGCCAGGCCCTAATGTGTATATGTGGTGCTAGGAAATGTATTTCATGTAGTTTGATTTTCGGACCCAGTTCTGGCTACCTCTTAATGTGTTTTTTTTTTTTTAATGATTATGAGGTTGTCTTTCATACTTTGGTTTATGCTAGTGAGATTATGTTCCACCCTGTGCTTTATGCCCCTATTGTTGGAGATACTTGGGAGGTTAGTGTCTAATATTAGACTGTTGAGATTACGGGTGTACAATGCGTTTGGCGCCTAATGTGATACTGTGCATAATGTGGTTTATGTCACAGGATGATGCTAAGTACAGTGATTTTCCTCTTACACCACTCCATCTTCAGTCTTATCTTGTTGAATCAGTCCTGTTCTGAAGTAACAACCTGTTCCTAATCGCCTCACTTCCCTAACTGCACATTAGTTCAGATCTCTTCACCCGACGCCTAGATTATGTGCCCCCTTCTTGTCCTTATACTTCTCCTCACCACCGCTTTCCTAGTAACACCCTTCTTATATCCCCACCACCCTCCTCCTCCTCAGTTTCCCAAAATGGCCACCACTCGAGTTAAGTCTGGAATTAATTGCTACAAAATCATTTACCCTTCTAACCTGACTAAAGCTTCAGCAAAACGTTTGAAGCATAACACTTGGCCTCTGCTACCTCGTGCTCTCTGAGCGAATTCATTTATCCCCATCTATCGGAAATGCACGAGTTTACCTGAAGTGTTTCCTCCTTCCCTTTTGTTGAAACCCTATATCGCTGAAGCGATTTTTAAACCTTATTCACAAACTATATGTATATTGTTTGTATTTGCATTTCATTTGGTCTATATATGAATATGTCGTCTGAATGAGTGTATGTCTGTTTGTCTTTACGTGTGGGACCTTTATGCATATACCAAATATTTTGTATGTCATATGACCTAACCTTTATATCAAAATCATCATTTGTTGAATATTGTGATTGAAATAAAAAATTGTTCTATTTTTATCTCTCTGATTCCCCCATTATTCTGAGTCTAATTCTGCCCCTGGTCTTCTCTCATTAATGTGACCCAATCCTGGGCCCAATGACATCAGACGCAGTGTAGACAGTGGGTCTTATTTCTTTCGTCGTAGACCTCCTTGTTCCCTACCTCCCCTGTCTACCCATCCCAACACTAGGGACCCCCGTTTGTCTGCATAATGTGGTTTATGTCACAGGATGATGCTAAGTACAGTGATTTTCCTCTTACACCACTCCATCTTCAGTCCTATCTTGTTGAATCAGTCCTGTTCTGAAGTAACAACCTGTTCCTAATCGCCTCACTTCCCTAACTGCACATTAGTTCAGATCTCTTCACCCGACGTCTAGATTATGTGCCCCCTTCTTGTCCTCATACTTCTCCTCACCACCGCTTTCCTAGTAACACCCTTCTTATATCCCCACCACCCTCCTCCTCCTCAGTTTCCCAAAATGGCCACCACTCGAGTTAAGTCTGGAATTAATTGCTACAAAATCATTTACCCTTCTAACCTGACTAAAGCTTCAGCAAAACGTTTGAAGCATAACACCATTGAATGCTTCCCTGATTCCCTTTTTGTTGATCAGTTTTACAATGGTCGTTATGGGAGGCTTAAAAACGATCTCATTTTTTTCACTCACGACATCCCCTCTTGGTCCACCAGCTTTTACAATTCCCTTAACGTCACCTCCTCCTCCTCTATCCCTCATGGGAAACAGCTAAAAATTTCCCCCTCTACGTGTTTCAACGGCTCCCTCACTATTTCACTCTACAACAACGGTACTGTCATGATCCAAGCCAAAGACACCTGTCTCTCTCTCTTTGACCTTCTCTTCCCTTCCCTTCTCCCCTCCCCTGCGACCGGGCTATCCCTTGACTCTTCATCTAGCGCCACCAATTACTCCCTATCTCCTCCCCTGACCCCCCCACTCTCCAATAGGCTGCACCCTTGGGAGGTACAGGTCGACCCTCTTCCCTCCTCTGTGCCCTCCCCTCCCATTCTTCCCCCCTCACAGTATGCCCCCCTCATCACTTCAGCCTTACCTCTAGCTAACACGCTCCTCGTCCAATCTGCACTGTCCCGGTACTCCATTCTCATCTCCTCCCCCCTATCCCTACCTGCCACCCCCCTCTTTAGCTCACCTCTCCTCCAGCCTTCTCCCCTAGTTAACTTTCCTTATGTTCCCCTTATTCCCTCCTCCTCTCCGCTTTTCCACCCCCTCCTCCCCTCACAATGTACCCCGATTTCCCCACATATCCATTCCATCTCTCTCCTTCTCCCCACTCCTCCAGCAATGCTGTGCTACCCCCTTTCCCCCCTGGTAACCCTTTCCCTCCCTCGGGCCTAGCAGAACCACTTCCTTTCTTCAACTCCCCTATCTCCCAACCCCCTCACTCTGCCAGATACCCGCTCCCTCACAGCTACCTCACCTAGCTGACAGGACCTCTCCAACCCCCTCCCCTCTCTTCCTCCCAAACCTCCTTCATCCCTATGACTCCACACATTCCTCCCCTCTCCTTCCGCCCCACCGCCTCGCTCCTCTCCTATCTCCCCCTAATTATGTCCTTAATTCCTATCCTTCTTGCAACGCCAACAAAGACAACTCTGCTTCCACCTCTGGTGCACCAACGCCTGCTCTTTATGCACCACCTTTCCCCACCTCTGAACCCTGTACCCCTACTCCTCCCCGTTCCCCCACCTCTCCCTGCCTTCCACCGCCAAGTGCACCCCCTTCTGTTTCCATCGAGCCACCCAACATGCCGTGCTCTGCCATGGCGGCCGGTTCCCACTCTTGTTGTGCCTGCTCATATTCTTCTTGTTCCTCGGAGATTTGTTCTCCCCCCAGGGCGGCGGCAGCTACCTGGCGGGGCTTTGGCGTTTGGTTCTGCGGGCAGCTCGGGTCATTGGCGTAGTGGCCGACTCGCTGGCATCGGTGACACGTGACGTTGGCTCGGAACCCCGGGCGCATCGGGGGGTTGCCCCGGCCGGCCGGGGGTGGGGTGCTGGCCGCGGGAGTGGCCGGGACGGTGTCTCTCCCTCGCCCCTGGCCTCCTCCTCCTCCTCGGGGACGGTGCTGACCTTGGTTGTTTCGGTTTGGCTCGTGTGGCCCTCTCCGGCCCACTCGGGTGCTTTCCCACCGGTCAGCTTCGGCGGCGAGTTGCCGTGGGTCAGTCAATTTACTGTCGAGGAGGTGCTGCCTGAGCTCGACGAAGCAGTTGTTAGACAGGTGCTCCCACACCATGAGATTAAAGAGTTGCTCGTAGGTCGTTACGTGGCTTCCCTTGATCCAACCCTCGAAGGCTCGGCTGAAATAGTTGACATATTCCACCCAAGTTGTACCCGGGATCCGGGTGCAGTCTCGGAACCTCTGGCGGTACATTTCGGGTGTGAGCCCATATCGGGTGAGGAGGGCAGCCTTCATGTGGTCATAGGATGACATCTGATGGTCTGGGAGCTGCAGTAGGGCATCGCGGCCTTCGTTGACGAACCTCCCCCATAGGCCGGCTCCCCAGTCACTGCGATCGATCCGGTGGGAGGTCATGGCGATCTCGTAGGCTTTGAACCACTGTTGTATGTCGTCCTCTCGGACATACTCTCGGACAACATCCTTGGGGATGTGGACTTTCTTCTCGGTTGCTCCCGGGGTGTGCGGTCGCTCAGGCACCTCCGGTTCTTTATTCTGTTTCCGAAGTTCTATTTCCGCCAGTTTGCGCTCGTGTTCGAATGTTAGTCTTTTTTCTTCGAGCTCTCTCTGCCTCTGTTTTTCTTCCCGTTCTTCTCGGAGCCGCAGATGTTCTAGGTTCAGTTTTTGCTCGGCTAATTTTAGTTCACCGTCCATCTTGAGTCGTGCCATTTCCAACTCATGTAATCTGTTTCTTTCTCTTTCTTGGATCTCTTCCTGCGAGAGGCCCGTTCCTCGCTCCTCGGGAGCTGTGGCGTTCCCCTCCGATGCTGCACCGTTTTGGTCTGGGGATCCGGCGACCCCGGTTTCCGCCCACGACTCAATGGCGTGCTTCAAATCGTCTTTGGTACTCAGGCCGGTGGTAGCAATGCCTAGTTCCATGCAGAATTGTTTAAGTTCGCGATGGCTATACTCTTCCAATTTATCCATCTGGAATTTCTCGGTGGATCCGCTCTCTTTGGTTGACATCGTGGTTTTGTCGTGGGGTGAGCTACTCTCTGTACGATTACGCGTTGATTCGGATCGCGCCGCTGGCCACCAATGTTAGACGGACCGGGAGGGTCGGCCGAGGACAAGGGGAGAGGTCTCCAGAGAGAGCCGTCTCCAGCGATCGTACAGATGGATAACTTCCCCCCCACAGATATACACCACACAAGGATAGGATTTAGCGTTCTTTATAGGTGATTTCTTAAGGTACGATGAAATGGTACAAGGAGGTCTGGACTCAGGGGTCCCCTCGATTCGAGTCTCTTGGTTTGGGAAAAGGGGGTAGCGGGACAGTCTGGTTACCAATCTGGTAGCTGAGATGGTATGCTGGATAGCTCACAATCCTCGAGCTCGGCGTTCTAGATGGACGGGCCGCGGCAGCGCCAGCAGGTCCCGGTGAAGATGGTCGTTACACGGTCCGCGGCAGCGCCAGCAGGTCCCGGTGAAGGTGGTCGTTACACGGTCCGCGGCAGCGCCAGCAGGTCCCGATGAAGGTGGTCGTTACAACGGTCCGCGGCAGCGCCAGCAGGTCCCGACGAGGATGGATGATGCAGAAGGCCGCGGCAGCGCCAGCAGGCAGGACGATAGTTCACAAGGCAGGGCTACGGCAGCGCCAGTAGTCCGTCAAGGCTGAGTTCTCTCGGTGTCTCTCGACTCCAGGATACAACTGCCTTCCTGCTCTGGAGCTGCCCTAGTTATAGGTCTGGCGCCCTTTGATGTCCGGACCCTCGCACTTGGAGGTCGGGGGGTCCGGGATGAGGGAGTCCAGACACCCAGCAGGGGGTGGAGCCAGCGCCTGGGGGAGCTGGAGGGTGATCGGCACCTGGCGGGGGAGAGCCATCGACACTTCTTTCTCCCATTGACCTGCCAAGTGGTCCGTTCACCTCCTGGGTGGATGGTGGTGCCGGGATGTCGGGGCCGGCCAGGCCCAGGGTTAGGGTCGAGCCGAGGCCATGCGGCCTCGTGGCGTAGCGCCCAAGATGGCGGCTGATCCGGCCGGGGGAGCCGGTAGTGGTTCGGCCCCATGATACATGGCTGTCCGGGGGCAGGAGTTCCGTTGGGAGACGGGGTGCGGGTTGCCCTTGGGGGTAACACCTGGGAGTCCGGGGCTTGGGCCCTGTCATGCGGGGAGGGAGCAAGCCCTTCATGTGGCCTGTCCAACATGGCCATATGCAAATCAGTCTGACCCTGTGCCTCATGGGAACAGTCCAGCCCGAACTGGCATGTTCGAGCCCCGTAGGGCAGATAGACCGGTTCAATTAATTGCCTACTCTGATGCTCCAGGAAACGATGGCAACACAACAGATGTAACCATGATTCATTTTGGAAGGAACAACGCCTGCAAGCTCTCTCTTGACTGAAGCTGCACATGAGAGGTTCAAATCTTTACCTGGCAGAGCTAGTGATCTCACGTAGAAGATGTGTATGTAAGTTTCTGTGTTTATAATTTGCGTAGATATGGTTGGGGAGTCCCGGCTAGGTAGGAGTCAGTTAATGCCTGGGCCGCATCAGAGTTCTTGAGGAGATGCAGGTATTGGTCCATCGAGCCCTTCTTTTGTTGCTAATTAATTTTCTTTTTCCATGTAGTAAATGGGATGGTTTCAGTGCGTTGTTTACTTGGTCATACCAAGGGTTCCCTGGGGTTTCAAAGGTGCATTTTAGATGGCTTTTTAATGATTGTATGTCCCCCATCCGGACCCTGATGTAGTACTTCAATGTGGCCGCTTGACAGTCTAACGTCTGGGATACTAGACCAAGGTCCAACCATAGACTGGCGTGGCAGACAAAGCCAAGTTGTTGGAAGATTTTTTAGAATGCTTTACAATGTGCTCATTCTGAGGCCTCAACTAAAGTTCCGGGGTACCCTAGATGACCTTATTGTATGGTGGGAAGAAATGTTGCTTTCATTATCCTTAGTATTGGGGCTGCCGATGCACTCCTTAATTGTTGCTTTAGTTGTCCGACCCCATATGCGATTGCAGTGCCTTTATTTATTGCACATTGGTGCCTCTGCTGTGCTACTTTCCACGAACCATACACCGAGGTAGTTATACTTCCTAGCTGTGGTGATGCTCTGGCTAGAGAGACGCCAAAAAATGTTCTTTTTATTCTTGCAGCAACCGAATATCAGGACCTTTGTTTTTTCCTGATTAACTATAAGCTGATTAGCCTTGTTAAAAAGGCTAATCAGCTTATTGAATCGCACAAAGGCCAGTGCTTTTGTGAGATTCATAATCACAGTATCATCAGCATATTGTATAACTTTAAACTTGATTGGATCGAATATTGGTGGAGCCAGGCCACTGGGCTCCAAACACTTGCCTAAGTCAGCTGATTCAGTGTCACTGCCCTGTGCCCCCTTGTGCTGCCAGCCCTCAGTGTCACTGCCCTGCCCTGACCTGTGCCCCCTTGTGCTGCCAGCCCTCAGTGTCACTGCCCTGCCATGTGCCCCCCTGTGCTGCCAGCCCTCAGTGTCACTGCCCTGCCTTGTGCCCCTTGTGCTGTCAGCCCTCAGTGTCACTGCCCTGCCCAGTGCCCCTTGTGCTGCCAGTCCTCAGTCAGTGCCACTGCCCTGCCCTGTGTCTCCCTGTGCTGCCAGTCCTCAGTGTCACTGTAGGAAAGTAGGGTCTGCTTTTATGGTTACCCCCACTTTTTTCCTGGTGCTAAGCTGGTTTTGACTAGTCTGACTGGGATCCTGCTAATCAGGTCCCCAGTCTCTCTGCTTTCTCCCTTAAATTGTGATGTTCAGTACTTAGGTACATCCCAGATTGGATACTGGGGTACCCTTATCAGTCCCTAGTATATGGTACTCAGGTGCCCAGGGCATAGGTGCCCCAGAGGTCCCCCATGGGCTGAAGCATGAATTAGGCCGCCCTTGGGAGACCATTCACAATGGAACTACAGGCCTGCCATTGCAGCCTGTGTAAGGTGATGCATGCAGCACCTGCTACAGATATAGGTTACCTATATCTGGGGTCACTGCACTTAAACCTATAAGTCACCCCTATAACAGGCCTTTGCAATCCTGAAGGAATGTGCTTGGTTCTAAGTATGAGGGTGCCCCTGCATGAGCAGGACACCCTTACAGCCTATGGAGTCCATTCTTCCCGGGTTGTAAGAGAAGCAGCCATATACCATATAGAGGGGCACCGCGTAATTACACAATGATCATCTCGAAACTGGCTGCAATGAATCCTATTATGTTTGGTATCAAACATGTTGGAATCATACCGCCAATGGTGTGGGAGGTATGATTCCAAGCACTGGAAGAGCCCGCCATTAGGCTCTCCTTGTCCCCGGTACCAGTCTTCTAGACCCGGACAGCAGAAAATGGTTGCTGCCAACCAGAGACACGATTCTGCTCTCCTGTTGCTAAGTCAAGCTCGAGCAGAGGAAGGTGGAACAATAGGCATCCTGTCACAAGGAGGTGTGGCCACCTCCCAGACAGGATTTAGTGTATTGAGGCAGGGAAGGTGCGCTTTAGAGCGCCACTCAGTCTGCATGAGGGGCACATTTGGTGTCCCCATGCATAGTCGAGTTCAAACCAGCTCTCGGAGTCTCTGGCGCGAAACTGAACAAAGGACATGGGAGTAATCTCCCCCCTGTCCAGATCCTCCCCTGGGAGGGTCCCCTGAATCGTCTTAACCGTTTCCTAAGGGTAGTTAAGGGTTTGCCTGTGGGTGGGTCCCCAGATTTGTCATGGGACAAGATTCAATTCAGACACCACTTCTTCTTCTACCATCTGGGCACTCTGGACTTCGCTGGACTTCTTTTGGGCCCAACTTCATCTCCCTTTCATTCTGCTGCATCGTCTGTACCTGTGCACCATACAGGAACCTTCCAAGACCTGTGCACATCAAAGACACCTGAAGGAATCTCCCTAGAAGTGAAGAAGTCACTTCCCTGCATTCGTAGGCACCGCAACTAAGTTGACTTGTCTGCTGATCCTGAGCTCCTATGGACTCCAAAAGGTCCAGCAACATCAGTGGTGGTTCTCCACAGCTCTCAAGGCCTGCCCCGTGCTCTCATCAAGTTTGAGGCCAGTATCCCTCATGGGATCCACAGGAACTAAACCCCTGTACACAACATTGACTTGCAGTTGCAAAGGCTTTTTGGCTTCCTTCAAAGAAGATCTTCGGGCTCCAAGTAGCCCCAACCTCAAGCATCTCCAGTAACCAGAATCTTTGGCCACACCACATCGTTTGCTTTGTGGCCTGTATCTTTTGGTGAGCTGCTTGAGGTACTCTCGCGACTCCAATGCCTCCAGCCTGTGGGTCCATTTGAGGGTCACTTTTGCTTCTTTTGGGCTCCCCTGATTGCTCGGGGCCTGTCCTGACTACTCAACTTGTAGTGAGTTACCTTGACCTTGCTGGTCCCGACACTGCACCTTCTTCGACTTCTGCATGGGTTGAATTTGCCAAGGCTTGTTGTTGCTTCCAACGGACACCGACCCCTCAGCACTCGACATTCGACGTGGGACAGCTTGTGCATGGCTCCTGGTCTTCCTCAGCATCGCCTGGTCCTCACAGCTGCAGAGTCAAGGTTACCGTCAACTCTCCTGCAACACCCGATAGCAGTGGGCATTCGTCTTCCAGATCTCCTGGTCACTCCTGAGTCACATAGGCTCTGTCCCCTCTGCTTGCAGGTACCTCTCCACTAGAATCCACCTTCGGATTCTACCGGACACTTTCTCCTTCCTTAGCAGTAGCACTTTCCTGAAGTCCTTCATTGGGTTCGGCAGCAGTTTCTGACACCACTTGACACCCATGCACCCGGCTTCCCGGGTGTAGGTAACATGGTTACTAGGGTATCCACGGGGGGCTCTTCAACCTTCTGTCTTCCACGGGGTTTCTTCAGGGTCCACTGGGAAGGGTCCTTAATCTTTAAAAATCAACCGCGACTCACACATTGACTTGTACGGAGAACGCGTCGTGTTCCCACACTGCACACGATCCACGTGGGGTTCCTAGTTACTCACTTTGGGTGGCTCCTTGGGGCCCCGGCACTTCCACATCCTCTAGACCTTGTCTTGACCCAAGTCGTGGTTCTTAAACCACTTTCTTATTATTTGGTTTGGTCCCTCCCTGGGGTCCACTGTGTATTTCGTGCTATTAACTTGATTTCTTTGCAAAGTATTGTGTGCATTGTGCATATCTCTGGGTAAGAGATATCTGTATGTGTTAGAGAGTATTATATAATAAATACATATTTTATAAATACCTTGTGGGGCTCTTTTTTCACTTATTCTATACATATAAGATTGTGTTCTTGTAAAACAAGCTGCTTTACACTCCTTTTGGACTAAGCCTAAAGGCTGCGCTCCACAGCTACCACTAAGAGAGATTTCTAAGGTTGTCTAGGAACTCTTAAATCACCATAAGGGTTGTCTGGACTGGTGCAGGTTGTCCACTTACATTAGTGGACATCATATACCAGGCCAACTTCTCATAGTAACTGCCCAGCCCTGTGCCCTCCTGTGCTGCCAGCCCTCAGTGTCATCGCACTGTGCTTCTTGTGCTGACTGCCCTCTGTGTCACTGCCCTGCCCTATGCCCACCTGTGCTGCCAACCCTCAGTGTCACTGCCCTGCCTTGTGTCCCCTGTGCTGCCAGCCCTCAGTGTCACTGCCCTGCCTTGTGGCACTTGTGCTGCCAGCCCTCAGTTCCACTCCCCTGCCTTGTTCCCCCCGGTGCTGCTAGCCCTCAGTGTGACTGCCCTGCCTTGTGGCCCTTGTGCTGCCAGCCCTCAGTGTCACTGTACTGCCTTGGGCCCCCCTGTGCTGCCAGCCCTCAGTGTCACTGCATTGCCGTATGCCTCCTGTGCTGCCAGCCCTCAGTGTCACTACCCTGCCTTGTGGCCCTTGTGCTGCCAGCCCTCAGTGTCACTGCCCTACCCTGTGCCCCCCTGTGGCTGCCAGCCCTCACTGGCACTGCCCCATACCCCCTTGTGCTACCAGCCCTCAGTGTCACTGCCCTGCCCTGTGCTGCCAGTCTTCAGGGTCACTGCCCTGCCCTGTGCCCCCTGTGCCCCCTGTGCTTCCAGCCCTCAGTGACACTACCCTGTGCCCCCTGTGCTGCCAGCCCTCACCCTGTGCCCCTCTGGGCTGCCAGTCCTCAGTGTCCCTGCCCTGTGACCCCTGTGCGCCCCTGTGCTGCCAGCCCTTGGTGACACTACCCTGTGCCCCCCCCCGTGCTGTCAGCTCTCAGTGACACTACCCTGTGCTCCCCCTGTGCTGCCATCCCTCAGTGAGACTACCCTGTGCCCCACAGTGCTGCCAGCCCTCACCCTGTGCCCCTCTGTGCTGCCAGTCCTCAGTGTCCCTGCCCTGTGACCCCTGTACACCCCTGTGCTGCCAGCCCTCGGTTACACTACCCTGTGCCCCAACTGTGCTGCCAGCCCCCAATGACACTACCCTGTGCCCCCCTGTGCTGCCAGCCCTCAGTGACACTTCCCTGTGCCTCCCCCGTGCTGCCAGCCCTCAGTGACACTACCATATGCCCCCCTGTGCTGCCATCCCTCACCCTGTGCCCCTCTGTGCTGCCAGTCCTCAGTGTCCCTGCCCTGTGATCCCTGTGCGCCCCTGTGCTGCCAGCCCTTGGTGACACTACCCTGTGCCACCCCTGTGCTGCCAGCCCTCAGTGACACTACCTTGTGCCCCCTGTGCTGCCAGCCCTCTGTGACAATACCCTGTGCCCCCGTGCTGCCAGCCCTCAGTGACACTACCCTGTCCCCCCTGTGCTGCCAGCCCTCACCCTGTGCCCCTCTGTGCTGCCAGTCCTCAGTGTCCCTGCCCTGTGACCCCGGTGCGCCCCTGTGCTGCCAGCCCTCGGTGACACTACCCTTTGCCCCCCCTGTGCTGCCAGCCCTCGTGACATTACCCTGTGCCCCCGTGCTGCCAACCCTCAGTGACACTACCCTGTGCCCCCCCTGTGCTGCCAGCCCTCGGTGACACTACCCTGTGCCCCCCGTGCTGCCAGCCCTCAGTGACACTACCCTGTGCCCCCCTGTGCTGCCAGCCCTCAGTGACACTACCATGTGCCTCCCTGTGCTGCCAGCCCTCAGTGTAACTGCTCTGTGCCCCCCTGTGCTGCCAGCCCTCCGTGTCTGGACTTGAAGGCAGTGAATTCATCTTTATGCTTGCGTTTCATAGTGCTCTCCAAATGCCGTGAAGCCTTCTCCGCAGAGCATGGAGCGCGGGCGCCCGCTTGCCAGCACCGGCAGCAGCGCCTCCGTCACCCGTGGAGGCAGATAACGCGCGGGCCCGGCCGGCGTCGCGGAATACGCCACCAAGCGGGATCGGTTCCCCGGTGCTGGAGCGGCAGAGAGCGAGACTGGATGTGACTCTGCTCCATTGCAGAGGTAACCGGAGCAGATAGCGGATTGGGACTAAAGCAGAGGGGGGAGCGGTGTCATTCTCGGTTCCTCCTCGAACGCTGCTATTGAGGGTGCTATGGATTCCAGTCAGCACCGGCAGATCGAAGAGATTTTGACATCGGTGACTTTGTTATGTCTGCAGTGCGAGGGCTTAAAATGGCGGATTGTGTTGATCTCTACGCGGAAGCCCGTAATTGACCAGCAAGAAAATGTTTAGCCGTACCAGGTACCGGGACAAGATGCTTATGGATAATTACAACATCCAATGAGGTATTGGGCTCATAAATGTTATCGGCTAAGTGAGCAGTGATCTTTTTATTGTTACGGCCTGACCTTAAAATAGTGGCAATCTGAATATCGTGAAAATTGCTTTCCGTCTATAAATGTGCTGCTCAATGCAAGAGAAGAGCATGTATGCTCGTGGTTTTTGCAGCCTGGGCAATTTGTGTAGACCTATTCAGAGTGGGCCGCTTAAACAATCTGCTCCCTCATCGCAGCTCACTGCCTGACTTTAAAATGGCAGGCCCGCGAGGAAACTGAAACTCGAGGAACTCTTCTGGAGGTGATGTACTTTTGTTTCTCTACTTGGGGACGTTACTGGAGGTGCTCTGAATGCTCCTTAAGTGCAGTGTGTCGCAGCAGACTCATTTTGTGCAGATCACAAACACTTGTTTACAAAATGATGAGCTGAGTCCTTGCTGGCATATCTGGTGGTGGGCAAGGAGGATTAGGGTTCCAGGATCAGAGAGGAACCTCGCCGTCATCATTGTGGGTTGCAAAGAAGGACGCACCCCCCCCCAACACTAAACCACGGGCTTGGACACTTCCTGGGAAGCTCGAGAATTTGGAGGGCCCAGACAAAGTGATTGGTGCCTGGGGCATAGGGGACAACAGGACCGGGGCTCCCCAGTGCCACCTGAATGAGTAAGAAAGCCCCCAAGCGGCCTGCCTGACTTCAAAATGGCGGCCTCGGGGACATATACAAGCATCAATACCTACGTGAATGCCAGAGACGGCGTGCAAGGTAATTAATGTGCAGTAGGGAAGGAACAACCACAAACCTGGGGCCCTGAAGGGACAATAAGGGCAGATCAATCCTCTCCCAACGGGTGAACTGACAAAAGTTGTCCTCCTCTAGACACTTAGGGTATTTGGGGGTTGTTCTGTCTGAGTTAGGAGTGAGATGCACTCCTTGCCCGATTTCTTCATAACTGCGCCACACTTAGTGCCAGCTGCAATTTTTAGATTTGTGCAAGTACGCACCCTGGATATCGCTGCATTGGCAGCAGCCCCGACATGCTGGACACAGGGCATGTGAGCCCCTTTGAGATGGGCAGTTGGCCAGGGGGACTGGGAGGTTTGTAGGGCGCCAGGCCCTAATGTGTATATGTGGTGCTAGGAAATGTATTTCATGTAGTTTGATTTTCGGACCCAGTTCTGGCTACCTCTTAATGTGTTTTTTTTTTTTTAATGATTATGAGGTTGTCTTTCATACTTTGGTTTATGCTAGTGAGATTATGTTCCACCCTGTGCTTTATGCCCCTATTGTTGGAGATACTTGGGAGGTTAGTGTCTAATATTAGACTGTTGAGATTACGGGTGTACAATGCGTTTGGCGCCTAATGTGATACTGTGCATAATGTGGTTTATGTCACAGGATGATGCTAAGTACAGTGATTTTCCTCTTACACCACTCCATCTTCAGTCTTATCTTGTTGAATCAGTCCTGTTCTGAAGTAACAACCTGTTCCTAATCGCCTCACTTCCCTAACTGCACATTAGTTCAGATCTCTTCACCCGACGCCTAGATTATGTGCCCCCTTCTTGTCCTTATACTTCTCCTCACCACCGCTTTCCTAGTAACACCCTTCTTATATCCCCACCACCCTCCTCCTCCTCAGTTTCCCAAAATGGCCACCACTCGAGTTAAGTCTGGAATTAATTGCTACAAAATCATTTACCCTTCTAACCTGACTAAAGCTTCAGCAAAACGTTTGAAGCATAACACTTGGCCTCTGCTACCTCGTGCTCTCTGAGCGAATTCATTTATCCCCATCTATCGGAAATGCACGAGTTTACCTGAAGTGTTTCCTCCTTCCCTTTTGTTGAAACCCTATATCGCTGAAGCGATTTTTAAACCTTATTCACAAACTATATGTATATTGTTTGTATTTGCATTTCATTTGGTCTATATATGAATATGTCGTCTGAATGAGTGTATGTCTGTTTGTCTTTACGTGTGGGACCTTTATGCATATACCAAATATTTTGTATGTCATATGACCTAACCTTTATATCAAAATCATCATTTGTTCAATATTGTGATTGAAATAAAAAATTGTTCTATTTTTATCTCTCTGATTCCCCCATTATTCTGAGTCTAATTCTGCCCCTGGTCTTCTCTCATTAATGTGACCCAATCCTGGGCCCAATGACATCAGACGCAGTGTAGACAGTGGGTCTTATTTCTTTCGTCGTAGACCTCCTTGTTCCCTACCTCCCCTGTCTACCCATCCCAACACTAGGGACCCCCGTTTGTCTGCATAATGTGGTTTATGTCACAGGATGATGCTAAGTACAGTGATTTTCCTCTTACACCACTCCATCTTCAGTCCTATCTTGTTGAATCAGTCCTGTTCTGAAGTAACAACCTGTTCCTAATCGCCTCACTTCCCTAACTGCACATTAGTTCAGATCTCTTCACCCGACGTCTAGATTATGTGCCCCCTTCTTGTCCTCATACTTCTCCTCACCACCGCTTTCCTAGTAACACCCTTCTTATATCCCCACCACCCTCCTCCTCCTCAGTTTCCCAAAATGGCCACCACTCGAGTTAAGTCTGGAATTAATTGCTACAAAATCATTTACCCTTCTAACCTGACTAAAGCTTCAGCAAAACGTTTGAAGCATAACACCATTGAATGCTTCCCTGATTCCCTTTTTGTTGATCAGTTTTACAATGGTCGTTATGGGAGGCTTAAAAACGATCTCATTTTTTTCACTCACGACATCCCCTCTTGGTCCACCAGCTTTTACAATTCCCTTAACGTCACCTCCTCCTCCTCTATCCCTCATGGGAAACAGCTAAAAATTTCCCCCTCTACGTGTTTCAACGGCTCCCTCACTATTTCACTCTACAACAACGGTACTGTCATGATCCAAGCCAAAGACACCTGTCTCTCTCTCTTTGACCTTCTCTTCCCTTCCCTTCTCCCCTCCCCTGCGACCGGGCTATCCCTTGACTCTTCATCTAGCGCCACCAATTACTCCCTATCTCCTCCCCTGACCCCCCCACTCTCCAATAGGCTGCACCCTTGGGAGGTACAGGTCGACCCTCTTCCCTCCTCTGTGCCCTCCCCTCCCATTCTTCCCCCCTCACAGTATGCCCCCCTCATCACTTCAGCCTTACCTCTAGCTAACACGCTCCTCGTCCAATCTGCACTGTCCCGGTACTCCATTCTCATCTCCTCCCCCCTATCCCTACCTGCCACCCCCCTCTTTAGCTCACCTCTCCTCCAGCCTTCTCCCCTAGTTAACTTTCCTTATGTTCCCCTTATTCCCTCCTCCTCTCCGCTTTTCCACCCCCTCCTCCCCTCACTATGTACCCCGATTTCCCCACATATCCATTCCATCTCTCTCCTTCTCCCCACTCCTCCAGCAATGCTGTGCTACCCCCTTTCCCCCCTGGTAACCCTTTCCCTCCCTCGGGCCTAGCAGAACCACTTCCTTTCTTCAACTCCCCTATCTCCCAACCCCCTCACTCTGCCAGATACCCGCTCCCTCACAGCTACCTCACCTAGCTGACAGGACCTCTCCAACCCCCTCCCCTCTCTTCCTCCCAAACCTCCTTCATCCCTATGACTCCACACATTCCTCCCCTCTCCTTCCGCCCCACCGCCTCGCTCCTCTCCTATCTCCCCCTAATTATGTCCTTAATTCCTATCCTTCTTGCAACGCCAACAAAGACAACTCTGCTTCCACCTCTGGTGCACCAACGCCTGCTCTTTATGCACCACCTTTCCCCACCTCTGAACCCTGTACCCCTACTCCTCCCCGTTCCCCCACCTCTCCCTGCCTTCCACCGCCAAGTGCACCCCCTTCTGTTTCCATCGAGCCACCCAACATGCCGTGCTCTGCCTTACTCTCTCTGGAAAATAAGCTAGGCTCTCTAATCACCTCCATCTCCCAACTTGAAGCTACCATTTCACTTTTAAGCTGCAAGATTTCGACTTTTCCATACACCTCAATTCCTTTGGAAAACACTCACCCTCCCACGAGAGGCACCTCGCCCCCACACCTCATAATAGCCAAGCATAACCTGTACTCTGCAAACTCACACAAACCCTCGAACGCCACCCTTCTTCCACTTTCACTTCCAAGTAACCCTACTATCTAAACCATTCCGACCATCTCCTCTGTCAGAACCACTCATCCACCTAAACCCTCCCGAGCACCCTCATATAAGTACAATATCCCCATCACCCCTCATAGCCCAAGTGCCCCCGTCACCAAAACAGTTGCGACAGAGCTGCGCTGTATGCTCCACAACTGCAGATCTGCAATAAAACACAAACTTGAAATCTCCGATACCATCATCCTGCACAATATTGACATGCTCTTCCTCACAGAGACCTGGTTCAACGATACCTCTCACTCTATGTTTGATCTCCTAGTACCCACAGGCTATTCTATATTTAGAAATGACAGAATTGACAAAGTTGGGGGAGGTGTTGCAATCATCTTTAGAAACTCCCTTCAACTTAAGGCTTTTCCTAACAGCTACTTCCGCACTTTTGAATGCCTATCTCTTGAGCTTCAATTGCACCACCGCTCACCTCTCAGATTCCATGCTATTTACCACCCGCCTGGTAGCAGCCCTTCGTTTATGGAGGAACTCACGGACTGCATCAGCGACCAATACTCGCAAAGTGACAATCAGATCTTCTTGTGGGACTTCAATGTCCACTGGGGCTCACCTCAAGACACCTCTGCGAATTTGCTGGCCACCTTCCTCTCTGCAAACGATCTTATCCAACACTGCACAGAAACAACACACTCTAAGGGCTCAATCCTGGACCTTGTTATTTCTAAAGCAGGCCTGTTGACTATCGCTACCCCTATTCATGTAGACTGGTCTGACCACCTCCTCATCCCATTCTCTCTTCACCTATCACACACTATAACTCTCGGCCAACCTAAGATGGCTACTTCCTGGTTCCGTGACACTAAAAATATTGACCTCTGTACCCTCTGTGATTCTGCTTTGCTATCACTCCCAAGGCTAGACCCGGACCTAGATGTTAACAAACTCACCTCCCAATGCCACACAGTCCTTGCAGTCGAAATCAATAATGTCGCTCCTCTCCAAAGCAAAAAGAAAAGGCCCACTCCCTCAGCACCTTGGTTCAACAAATCTCTCTATGAAGAAAGTAAGTACCTAAGAGTCCTTGAGAAACAATGGAGACAAGTGCCCTCCACCGATAATTTGGCCATGCTTCGTTCAGCAAGATCCAAGTACCACAAGCACATCTTCCTTGGAAAAGCGTTGCACTTCAAATCCCTCCTCGACTCAGCCAAAAATAGACCCAAAAAACTATTCAACCTCATCAAGAACCCAAACTGCTCGCCCCCAACCTCCAAGTTGGAGGATTCTACTAAGAAAGCAGCGGAATTCGCTATATTCTTCGACGAAAAAGTGAAATCACTTGTAGATCAGGTCATTCATCCTACCCCTACAGAGGAGCGCAAATCCTTAACCATTTGGCAGAACTTTGACCCCATCTCTGAAGATGCCCTCCTTAAATGCATCCTCAATACAAAGCCCTCTCACCATTCTCTTGACCCCATCCCTAGTGCCATTGCCATTGACTTCTATACCCATTCTCTTTCCTATTGGACCACTCTGGTCAACCTCTCCCTCAGTCAAGGCTCTCTTCCTGTTTCCTTCAAAACTGGGCAGGTCACCCCTCTGCTTAAAAAACCCACCGCTGATGCGAACGACCCCAACAATTACCGTCCCATCACTAACCTACCCTTTCTTGCGAAAATCACAGAAAAATGTGTAGCGAAACAACTCTCTCGCCATATCAAGGACAATGATCTTCTAGACAATTTCCAGTCCGGCTTCATTCAAAACTGCAGCACTGAAACAGCCCTGCTGCAAGTGATTGATGACGCGCTACGGATACTCCATTTGGGAGAATCTTGTCTTATAATCCTCCTTGACATTTCTGCAGCCTTTGACACTGTCAATCACAACACTCTCCTTAACACTCTGCAACAGAGAATGGGCATGGAGGGCACTGTGCTCAAATGGTTTGCCTCCTTCCTCTCGGATAGATCCCAAATGATCAAAATAGCGAACAGTCTTTCTTCTCCTTTGGCGGTCGGTCAAGGTGTTTCTCAAGGCTCTATACTTGCACCCACATTGTTCAATCTCTATTTAGAACCTTTGGGAAATCTCCTTAGTAAATCTGGGATCCACTATCATCTATATGCGGACGACACTCAAATCTACCTTAAGGTGGCCTCCACTCACGATCTCTCCTTCCTAAGCTCTACTCTCGATTCCATTCAAAACTGGATGTTAACTCATCAACTGATTCTGAATCCCTCCAAAACTGAATTCCTCCACCTCTCCTCCTCACTTTCTCCCCCCCCCCCAGTTCAATCATGGATCGATAAGATGAATCTACTTAACAATAAACCCATCATTGTCGACAGCGCAAAATCCCTTGGTGTCATACTCAACAAAAAACTCAATCTACTCTCCCACATCGATTCCATTGCAAAGTCTGCTCGAAACCAACTGCGCCTTCTGTGGGGGATTCGTCGCTTCTTCCCGGGGCACGACCTTAAAACCCTGGTCCAATCGCTGGTTCTCTCCAGATTGGACTATTGCAATTCTCTTCTTACTGGCCTCCCCAAATTCCACCTGTCCCCCCTGAAG
Source organism: Triturus cristatus (assembly GCF_964204655.1). Taxonomy (NCBI): domain Eukaryota; kingdom Metazoa; phylum Chordata; class Amphibia; order Caudata; family Salamandridae; genus Triturus; species Triturus cristatus. The sequence continues at coordinate 55,807,730 of NC_140590.1, read as the reverse complement.
TCTGTTCTCCATTCAGCAGCTCGTTTCATATATGGGGCCAAAAGAAGCGACCACATCACACCCATTTTATCCACCCTCCATTGGCTTCCCAACGAGGCAAGATCTATCTACAAGACTGCCTGTATCACCCACAAAGCGTTGCACTCCACCTCCCCTCGCTACCTGGCGGATAAACTGAAACTCTCTGGAGGCTCCAGACCATCACGTAATGCAGAAAATGTATTGCTTGAACCTCCCACTTTCAAGAAGGAAAGATCGATAGCCCAATCCTTTTCAGGCAACGCGGTGAGAATCTGGAACTCACTTCCGCCTCAGCTCCGGACCACCACCTCTTCCCAGGCCTTCAAAACTGACCTCAAAGCTCTCCTACTTCAAAGACACTTCCAAATTTAATTCACGCCCTCTATTTTCTGAAGGAAGTCCTTCCTTTATAGGAAATTCTGTTCTCCATGCCTATAGAAGTGCCTTCCCAGTGTGTTCTTATGTTTTGAGTGTCTGCCATTTAGTGCAGTATTATACCTTCTACTTGTACTTTGTACTCTTTTGTAACATGCACACGTCACCTTTCCTTTTGTAACGTATCATTTGCTACCGCTTGTATTTTGTTTGCTTTTGATACATGCACAACGGCCACCACTGCCTCATGTAACGTAACGTTTGTTTTAGTGTTTTGAGTGTCTGCCATTTATTGCAGTTTTTTACCTCTGCGTGTACTTTGTATGCTTTTGTAACCTGCACACGTCACTTCCTCCTTTTGTAACGTATCGTCAGCTACCTCTTGTATTCTGTTTGCTCCTGATACTTGCACAATTGTCACTATTGCCTCATGTAACGTAAGGTTTGCTTTTGTAACATGCTCACTTGTAATTTTTCTCCTCATGTATCATCACTGTTCCTATTGTGAAGCGCTCTGAGCCTCTGACACCTTCGGGTAAAGTCCGCGCTATATAAAAACGCATTAAATAAATAAATAAAAATAAAATCTTTTTAACCAGGGCTCATCGTAGTAAAAATGTGGCCCCAGTGTGAACATTACCTTGAAATACATTGGACCGCACATTCTGTTCCGTGAGCTCGCAACTGAACAGGAAATATAGGCAAGGTAGAGGGTTTAAAGGTGAATGTGGGTCAGACCGGCCAAGTGACGTCACCCTGTACCTCTTCCACCTGCCCCTTGGGTTTCCCTGAGATGGGGACTCGGCCGCAGGTCCCGGCTGACACACGGACATGTCTGGGCTACTGGGTTTGGGGCTCCAGGGACGAGAAGAGTGGACTGGTTAGTGGGGCCACTCGGGGGAGGTAGTCGAGAGGTGTTGACAGGTGACACGTCTGCCATGTGTGACGCACATCTGTGACGCACATCTGTTCAGAGAGCCGTGGCTCCTTAGCTGCTGGTGCTTCTAGCCAGCATGGCTCGGGGGCCCTGAGCTGCCCCCCTTCTACTCAGGCCCCGGCTGCCATGCCGTACCCCTCTGTAGAAGCAACGGCTCCTTCGCCCCTCCTCGCCCTTCGGATGCCCTGGACCCCAACAGTTCACTTCCACCCTCAGGACCAGCGGCCCCGTCCTCTGAGCCCGTGTCGAACAGTGACCGTGACAGGGTGTAGGACTCACGTCACACCGTCCCAGGAGCTGCCCCGACGAGTGTGATAACAGGCACACTAAAGGACTCTCGTGATTGCTGAAGGATGAAAGTTCTCCCCTCAGGGGTGGGGCAGGGAGAGGGTAGCGCTTTCACTTCTTCTTTCAGAGTCGACGGAAGACTGACCCCCCCCCCTCCAAACCCCCGTGCCTTAACACTGGTCTGAAGAGGGCTGTGTGTGTGTGTGTGTGTGTCAGTACTGGGAGAGCAGCGGGTGCCACAGTCCAAGACTGAGTTACACTGGCAGAGCTGTGTGTGTGAGTCCCAGTACTGGGACAGCAGCGGGTGCCACAGTCCAAGACTGAGTTACACTGGCAGAGATGTATGTTTCAGTCCCAGTACTGGGAGAGCAGCGGGTGCCACAATCCAAGACTGAGTTACACTGGCAGAGCTGAGTGTGAGTCCCAGTACTGGGAGAGCAGCGGGTGCCACAGTCCAAGACTGAGTTACACTGGTGGAGCTGTGTGTGTGAGTCCCAGTACTGGGACAGCAACGGTGCCACAGTCCAAGGCTGAGTTACACTGGCGAAGCTGTATGTGAGTCCCAGTACTGGGAGAGCAGCGGGTGCCACAGTCCAAGACTGAGTTACACTGCCAGAGATGTATGTGTGAGTCCCAGTACTGGGAGAGCAGCGGTGCCACAGTCCAAGACTGAGTTACACTGGCGGAGCTGTATGTGTGAGTCCCAGTACTGGGACAGCAGCGGGTGCCACAGTCCAAGACTGAGTTACACTGGCAGAGATGTATGTTTCAGTCCCAGTACTGGTAGAGCAGCGGGTGCCACAATCCAAGACTGAGTTACACTGGCAGAGCTGAGTGTGAGTCCCAGTACTGGGAGAGCAGCGGGTGCCACAGGGCAGGACCGAGCTACAATGGCAGAGATGTATGTGTGAGCCCCAGTACTGGGACAGCAGCGGGTGCCACAGTCCAAGAATGAGTTACACTGGCAGAGATGTGTGTGTGTACCAGTACTGGGACAGCAGTGTTGCCACAGTCCAAGGCTGAGTTACACTGGCAGAGCTGAGTGTGAGTCCCAGTACTGGGACAGCAGCGGGTACCGCAGGTCTAGACTGAGTTACACTGGCAGAGCCGTGTGTGGGTACCAGTACTGGGACTGCAGCGTTGCCACAGTCCACGACTGAGTTACACAGGCAGAGATGTGTGTGTGAGTCCCAGTACTGGGTGAGCAGCGGTGTCACAGTCCAAGACTGAGTTACACTGGCAGAGATATGTGTGTGAGTCCCAGTACTGGGACAGTAGCGGTTGCCACAGGGCAGGACCGAGCTACAATGGCAGCTGTGTGTGTCCTAGTATTGGAAGAGCAGTGGGGGGAAGGGGGAGGGAGGGGTGTGTGTGTGTGTGTGTGTGTATGTATGTCTGTGTGTCTGTGTGTGTGTGTGTGTGTGCCAGTACTAGGACAGCAGCAAGTGCCGCAGGCCAGGACTGAGTTACACTGGTGGAGATGTGTGTGTGAGTCCCAATACTGGGTGAGCAGCGGGTGCCACAGTCCAAGACTGAGTTACACTGGCAGAGCTGTGTGTGTGTACCAGTACTGGGAGAGCAGCGGTGCCACAGGCCAGGACTGAGCTACACTGGCAGAGATGTATGTGTGAGCCCCAGAACTGGGAGAGCAGCGGGTACCGCAGGTCTAGACTGAGTTACACTGGCAGAGCCGTGTGTGTGTACCAGTACTGGGACTGCAGCGGGTGCCACAGCCCAAGACTGAGTTACACTGGCAGAGATGTGTGTGTGTACCAGTACTGGGACAGCAGTGGTGCCACAGTCCAAGGCTGAGTTACACTGGCAGAGCTGAGTGTGAGTCCCAGTACTGGGACAGCAGCGGGTGCCACAGGCCAGGACTGAGTTACACTGGCAGAGCTGTGTGCGTGAGTCCCAGTACTGGGACAGCAGCGGTGCCACAGTCCAAGACTGAGTTACACTGGCAGAGCTGTGTGTGTGAGTCCCAGCACTGGGACAGCAGCGGGTGCCACAGTCCAAGACTGAGTTACACTGGCAGAGCTGTGTGTGTGTACCAGTACTGGAACAGCAGCGGGTGCCACAGTCCAAGACTGAGTTACACTGGCAGAGCTGTGTGTGTGAGTCCCAGTACTGGGACAGCAGCGGGTGCCACAGTCCAAGAATGAGTTACACTGGCAGAGATATGTGTGTGTACCAGTACTGGGAAAGAAGCGGTGCCACAGGCCAGGACTGAGCTACACTGGCAGAGATGTATGTGTGAGCCCCAGTACTGGGAGAGCAGCGGGTGCCACAGTCCAAGACTGAGTTACACTAGCAGAGCTGTGTGTGTGAGTCCCACTACTGGGAGAGCAGCAGTGTCACAGTCCAAGACTGAGTTACACTTGCAGAGCTGTGTGTGTGTACCAGTACTGGGAGAGCAGCAGTGCCACAGGCCAGGACTGAGCTACACTGGCAGAGATGTATGTGTGAGCCCCAGTACTGGGAGAGCAGCGGGTACCGCAGGTCTAGACTGAGTTACACTAGCAGAGCTGTGTGTGTGTACCAGTACTGGGAGAGCAGCGGTGCCACAGGCCAGGACTGAGCTACACTGGCAGAGATGTATGTGTGAGCCCCAGTACTGGGAGAGCAGCGGGTACCGCAGGTCTAGACTGAGTTACACTGGCAGAGCTGTGTGTGAGTCCCAGTACTGGGAGAGCAGCGGGTGCCACTGTCCAAGACTGAGTTACACTGGCAGAGCTGTGTGTGAGTCCCAGTACTGGGAGAGCAGCGGGTGCCACAGCCCAAGACTGAGTTACACTGGCAGAGCTGTGTGTGTGAGTCCCAGTACTGGGAGAGCAGCGGGTGCCACAGTCCAAGACTGAGTTACACTGGCAGAGCTGTGTGTGTGAGTCCCAGTACTGGGAGAGGAGCGGGTGCCACAGTCCAAGACTTAGTTACACTGGCAGAGCTGTGTGTGTGAGTCCCAGTACTGGGAGAGCAGCGGTGCCACAGTCCAAGACTGAGTTACACTGGCAGAGCTGTGTGTGTGTACCAGTACTGGGAGAGCAGCGGTGCCACAGGCCAGGACTGAGCTACACTGGCAGAGATGTATGTGTGAGCCCCAGTACTGGGAGAGCAGCGGGCACCGCAGGTCTAGACTGAGTTACATTGGCAGAGATGTGTGTGTGTGTGGCAGTACTGGGACAGCAGCGGGTGCCACAGTCCAAGACTGAGTTACACAGGCAGAGATGTGTGTGTGAGTCCCAGTACTGGGAGAGCAGCGGGTGCCACAGTCCAAGACTGAGTTACACTGGCAGAGATATGTATGTGAGTCCCAGTACTGGGACAGTAGCGGGTGCCACAGGGCAGGACCGAGCTACAATGGCAGCTGTGTGTGTCCTAGTATTGGGAGAGCAGTGGGGGGAAGGGGGAGGGAGGGGTGTGTGTGTGTGTGTATGTATGTCTGTGTGTCTGTGTGTGTGTGTGTGTGTGTGTCAGTACTAGGACAGCAGCGAGTGCCGCAGGCCAGGACTGAGTTACACTGGTGGAGATGTGTGTGTGAGTCCCAATACTGGGAGAGCAGCGGGTGCCACAGTCCAAGACTGAGTTACAATGGCAGATGTCTGTGTCCCAGTACTGGGAGAGCAGCGGGGGTGGGGGGGAGGGAGGGGTGTGTGTGTGTGTGTGTGTGTGTGTGTGTATGTCTGTGTGTGTGTGTGTGTGTGTCAGTACTAGGACAGCAGGGGGAGAGATGGGGAGGTGTGTGTGTGTATGCGTGTGTGTGTGTGTATGTCTGTGTCTCTGTGTGAGTCCCACTACTGGGAGAGCAGCAGTGTCACAGTCCAAGACTGAGTTACACTGGCAGAGCTGTGTGTGTGTACCAGTACTGGGAGAGCAGCAGTGCCACAGGCCAGGACTGAGCTACACTGGCAGAGATGTATGTGTGAGCCCCAGTACTGGGAGAGCAGCGGGTACCGCAGGTCTAGACTGAGTTACACTGGCAGAGCTGTGTGTGTGTACCAGTACTGGGAGAGCAGCGGTGCCACAGGCCAGGACTGAGCTACACTGGCAGAGATGTATGTGTGAGCCCCAGTACTGGGAGAGCAGCGGGTACCGCAGGTCTAGACTGAGTTACACTGGCAGAGCTGTGTGTGTGTACCAGTACTGGGAGAGCAGCGGTGCCACAGGCCAGGACTGAGCTACACTGGCAGAGATGTATGTGTGAGTCCCAGTACTGGGAGAGCAGCGGGTGCCACAGTCCAAGACTGAGTTACACTGGCAGAGCTGTGTGTGAGTCCCAGTACTGGGAGAGCAGCGGGTGCCACTGTCCAAGACTGAGTTACACTGGCAGAGCTGTGTGTGAGTCCCAGTACTGGGAGAGCAGCGGGTGCCACAGCCCAAGACTGAGTTACACTGGCAGAGCTGTGTGTGTGTCCCAGTACTGGGAGAGCAGCGGGTGCCACAGTCCAAGACTGAGTTACACTGGCAGAGCTGTGTGTGTGAGTCCCAGTACTGGGAGAGAAGCGGGTGCCACAGTCCAAGACTGAGTTACACTGGCAGAGCTGTGTGTGTGAGTCCCAGTACTGGGAGAGCAGCGGTGCCACAGTCCAAGACTGAGTTACACTAGCAGAGCTGTGTGTGTGTACCAGTACTGGGAGAGCAGCGGTGCCACAGGCCAGGACTGAGCTACACTGGCAGAGATGTATGTGTGAGCCCCAGAACTGGGAGAGCAGCGGGTACCGCAGGTCTAGACTGAGTTACACTGGCAGAGCCGTGTGTGTGTACCAGTACTGGGACTGCAGCGGTGCCACAGTCCACGACTGAGTTACACAGGCAGAGATGTGTGTGTGAGTCCCAGTACTGGGTGAGCAGCGGTGTCACAGTCCAAGACTGAGTTACACTGGCAGAGATATGTGTGTGAGTCCCAGTACTGGGACAGTAGCGGGTGCCACAGGGCAGGACCGAGCTACAATGGCAGCTGTGTGTGTCCTAGTATTGGAAGAGCAGTGGGGGGAAGGGGGAGGGAGGGGTGTGTGTGTGTGTGTGTGTGTATGTATTTCTGTGTGTCTGTGTGTGAGTGTGTGTGTCAGTACTAGGACAGCAGCAAGTGCCGCAGGCCAGGACTGAGTTACACTGGTGGAGATGTGTGTGTGAGTCCCAATACTGGGTGAGCAGCGGGTGCCACAGTCCAAGACTGAGTTACACTGGCAGAGCTGTGTGTGAGTCCCAGTACTGGGACAGCAGCGGGTGCCACAGCCCAAGACTGAGTTACACTGGCAGAGATGTGTGTGTGTACCAGTACTGGGACAGCAGTGGTGCCACAGTCCAAGGCTGAGTTACACTGGCAGAGCTGAGTGTGAGTCCCAGTACTGGGACAGCAGCGGGTGCCACAGGCCAGGACTGAGTTACACTGGCAGAGCTGTGTGCGTGAGTCCCAGTACTGGGACAGCAGCGGTGCCACAGTCCAAGACTGAGTTACACTGGCAGAGCTGTGTGTGTGAGTCCCAGCACTGGGACAGCAGCGGGTGCCACAGTCCAAGACTGAGTTACACTGGCTGAGCTGTGTGTGTGTACCAGTACTGGAACAGCAGCGGGTGCCACAGTCCAAGACTGAGTTACACTGGCAGAGCTGTGTGTGTGAGTCCCAGTACTGGGACAGCAGCGGGTGCCACAGTCCAAGAATGAGTTACACTGGCAGAGATGTGTGTGTGTACCAGTACTGGGAGAGAAGCGGTGCCACAGGCCAGGACTGAGCTACACTGGCAGAGATGTATGTGTGAGCCCCAGTACTGGGAGAGCAGCGGGTGCCACAGTCCAAGACTGAGTTACAATGGCAGATGTCTGTGTCCCAGTACTGGGAGAGCAGCGGGGGTGGGGGGGAGGGAGGGGTGTGTGTGTGTGCATGTCTGTCTGTGTGTGTGTGTGTGTGTGTGTGTGTATGTCTGTGTGTGTGTGTGTCAGTACTAGGACAGCAGGGGGAGAGATGGGGGAGGTGTGTGTGTGTGTATGCGTGTGTGTGTGTGTGTCTGTGTCTCTGTGTGAGTCCCACTACTGGGAGAGCAGCAGTGCCACAGTCCAAGACTGAGTTACACTGGCAGAGCTGTGTGTGTGTACCAGTACTGGGAGAGCAGCGGTGCCACAGGCCAGGACTGAGCTACACTGGCAGAGATGTATGTGTGAGCCCCAGTACTGGGAGAGCAGCGGGTACCGCAGGTCTAGACTGAGTTACACTGGCAGAGCTGTGTGTGTGTACCAGTACTGGGAGAGCAGCGGTGCCACAGGCCAGGACTGAGCTACACTGGCAGAGATGTATGTGTGAGTCCCAGTACTGGGAGAGCAGCGGGTGCCACAGTCCAAGACTGAGTTACACTGGCAGAGCTGTGTGTGTGTACCAGTACTGGAACAGCAGCGGGTGCCACAGTCCAAGACTGAGTTACACTGGCAGAGCTGTGTGTGTGAGTCCCAGTACTGGGACAGCAGCGGGTGCCACAGTCCAAGAATGAGTTACACTGGCAGAGATATGTGTGTGTACCAGTACTGGGAAAGAAGCGGTGCCACAGGCCAGGACTGAGCTACACTGGCAGAGATGTATGTGTGAGCCCCAGTACTGGGAGAGCAGCGGGTGCCACAGTCCAAGACTGAGTTACACTAGCAGAGCTGTGTGTGTGAGTCCCACTACTGGGAGAGCAGCAGTGTCACAGTCCAAGACTGAGTTACACTTGCAGAGCTGTGTGTGTGTACCAGTACTGGGAGAGCAGCAGTGCCACAGGCCAGGACTGAGCTACACTGGCAGAGATGTATGTGTGAGCCCCAGTACTGGGAGAGCAGCGGGTACCGCAGGTCTAGACTGAGTTACACTAGCAGAGCTGTGTGTGTGTACCAGTACTGGGAGAGCAGCGGTGCCACAGGCCAGGACTGAGCTACACTGGCAGAGATGTATGTGTGAGCCCCAGTACTGGGAGAGCAGCGGGTACCGCAGGTCTAGACTGAGTTACACTGGCAGAGCTGTGTGTGAGTCCCAGTACTGGGAGAGCAGCGGGTGCCACTGTCCAAGACTGAGTTACACTGGCAGAGCTGTGTGTGAGTCCCAGTACTGGGAGAGCAGCGGGTGCCACAGCCCAAGACTGAGTTACACTGGCAGAGCTGTGTGTGTGAGTCCCAGTACTGGGAGAGCAGCGGGTGCCACAGTCCAAGACTGAGTTACACTGGCAGAGCTGTGTGTGTGAGTCCCAGTACTGGGAGAGGAGCGGGTGCCACAGTCCAAGACTTAGTTACACTGGCAGAGCTGTGTGTGTGAGTCCCAGTACTGGGAGAGCAGCGGTGCCACAGTCCAAGACTGAGTTACACTGGCAGAGCTGTGTGTGTGTACCAGTACTGGGAGAGCAGCGGTGCCACAGGCCAGGACTGAGCTACACTGGCAGAGATGTATGTGTGAGCCCCAGTACTGGGAGAGCAGCGGGCACCGCAGGTCTAGACTGAGTTACATTGGCAGAGATGTGTGTGTGTGTAGCAGTACTGGGACAGCAGCGGGTGCCACAGTCCAAGACTGAGTTACACAGGCAGAGATGTGTGTGTGAGTCCCAGTACTGGGAGAGCAGCGGGTGCCACAGTCCAAGACTGAGTTACACTGGCAGAGATATGTATGTGAGTCCCAGTACTGGGACAGTAGCGGGTGCCACAGGGCAGGACCGAGCTACAATGGCAGCTGTGTGTGTCCTAGTATTGGGAGAGCAGTGGGGGGAAGGGGGAGGGAGGGGTGTGTGTGTGTGTGTATGTATGTCTGTGTGTCTGTGTGTGTGTGTGTGTGTGTGTCAGTACTAGGACAGCAGCGAGTGCCGCAGGCCAGGACTGAGTTACACTGGTGGAGATGTGTGTGTGAGTCCCAATACTGGGAGAGCAGCGGGTGCCACAGTCCAAGACTGAGTTACAATGGCAGATGTCTGTGTCCCAGTACTGGGAGAGCAGCGGGGGTGGGGGGGAGGGAGGGGTGTGTGTGTGTGTGTGTGTGTGTGTGTGTATGTCTGTGTGTGTGTGTGTGTGTGTCAGTACTAGGACAGCAGGGGGAGAGATGGGGAGGTGTGTGTGTGTATGCGTGTGTGTGTGTGTATGTCTGTGTCTCTGTGTGAGTCCCACTACTGGGAGAGCAGCAGTGTCACAGTCCAAGACTGAGTTACACTGGCAGAGCTGTGTGTGTGTACCAGTACTGGGAGAGCAGCAGTGCCACAGGCCAGGACTGAGCTACACTGGCAGAGATGTATGTGTGAGCCCCAGTACTGGGAGAGCAGCGGGTACCGCAGGTCTAGACTGAGTTACACTGGCAGAGCTGTGTGTGTGTACCAGTACTGGGAGAGCAGCGGTGCCACAGGCCAGGACTGAGCTACACTGGCAGAGATGTATGTGTGAGCCCCAGTACTGGGAGAGCAGCGGGTACCGCAGGTCTAGACTGAGTTACACTGGCAGAGCTGTGTGTGTGTACCAGTACTGGGAGAGCAGCGGTGCCACAGGCCAGGACTGAGCTACACTGGCAGAGATGTATGTGTGAGTCCCAGTACTGGGAGAGCAGCGGGTGCCACAGTCCAAGACTGAGTTACACTGGCAGAGCTGTGTGTGAGTCCCAGTACTGGGAGAGCAGCGGGTGCCACTGTCCAAGACTGAGTTACACTGGCAGAGCTGTGTGTGAGTCCCAGTACTGGGAGAGCAGCGGGTGCCACAGCCCAAGACTGAGTTACACTGGCAGAGCTGTGTGTGTGTCCCAGTACTGGGAGAGCAGCGGGTGCCACAGTCCAAGACTGAGTTACACTGGCAGAGCTGTGTGTGTGAGTCCCAGTACTGGGAGAGAAGCGGGTGCCACAGTCCAAGACTGAGTTACACTGGCAGAGCTGTGTGTGTGAGTCCCAGTACTGGGAGAGCAGCGGTGCCACAGTCCAAGACTGAGTTACACTAGCAGAGCTGTGTGTGTGTACCAGTACTGGGAGAGCAGCGGTGCCACAGGCCAGGACTGAGCTACACTGGCAGAGATGTATGTGTGAGCCCCAGAACTGGGAGAGCAGCGGGTACCGCAGGTCTAGACTGAGTTACACTGGCAGAGCCGTGTGTGTGTACCAGTACTGGGACTGCAGCGGTGCCACAGTCCACGACTGAGTTACACAGGCAGAGATGTGTGTGTGAGTCCCAGTACTGGGTGAGCAGCGGTGTCACAGTCCAAGACTGAGTTACACTGGCAGAGATATGTGTGTGAGTCCCAGTACTGGGACAGTAGCGGGTGCCACAGGGCAGGACCGAGCTACAATGGCAGCTGTGTGTGTCCTAGTATTGGAAGAGCAGTGGGGGGAAGGGGGAGGGAGGGGTGTGTGTGTGTGTGTGTGTGTATGTATTTCTGTGTGTCTGTGTGTGAGTGTGTGTGTCAGTACTAGGACAGCAGCAAGTGCCGCAGGCCAGGACTGAGTTACACTGGTGGAGATGTGTGTGTGAGTCCCAATACTGGGTGAGCAGCGGGTGCCACAGTCCAAGACTGAGTTACACTGGCAGAGCTGTGTGTGAGTCCCAGTACTGGGACAGCAGCGGGTGCCACAGCCCAAGACTGAGTTACACTGGCAGAGATGTGTGTGTGTACCAGTACTGGGACAGCAGTGGTGCCACAGTCCAAGGCTGAGTTACACTGGCAGAGCTGAGTGTGAGTCCCAGTACTGGGACAGCAGCGGGTGCCACAGGCCAGGACTGAGTTACACTGGCAGAGCTGTGTGCGTGAGTCCCAGTACTGGGACAGCAGCGGTGCCACAGTCCAAGACTGAGTTACACTGGCAGAGCTGTGTGTGTGAGTCCCAGCACTGGGACAGCAGCGGGTGCCACAGTCCAAGACTGAGTTACACTGGCTGAGCTGTGTGTGTGTACCAGTACTGGAACAGCAGCGGGTGCCACAGTCCAAGACTGAGTTACACTGGCAGAGCTGTGTGTGTGAGTCCCAGTACTGGGACAGCAGCGGGTGCCACAGTCCAAGAATGAGTTACACTGGCAGAGATGTGTGTGTGTACCAGTACTGGGAGAGAAGCGGTGCCACAGGCCAGGACTGAGCTACACTGGCAGAGATGTATGTGTGAGCCCCAGTACTGGGAGAGCAGCGGGTGCCACAGTCCAAGACTGAGTTACAATGGCAGATGTCTGTGTCCCAGTACTGGGAGAGCAGCGGGGGTGGGGGGGAGGGAGGGGTGTGTGTGTGTGCATGTCTGTCTGTGTGTGTGTGTGTGTGTGTGTGTGTGTGTATGTCTGTGTGTGTGTGTGTCAGTACTAGGACAGCAGGGGGAGAGATGGGGGAGGTGTGTGTGTGTGTATGCGTGTGTGTGTGTGTGTCTGTGTCTCTGTGTGAGTCCCACTACTGGGAGAGCAGCAGTGCCACAGTCCAAGACTGAGTTACACTGGCAGAGCTGTGTGTGTGTACCAGTACTGGGAGAGCAGCGGTGCCACAGGCCAGGACTGAGCTACACTGGCAGAGATGTATGTGTGAGCCCCAGTACTGGGAGAGCAGCGGGTACCGCAGGTCTAGACTGAGTTACACTGGCAGAGCTGTGTGTGTGTACCAGTACTGGGAGAGCAGCGGTGCCACAGGCCAGGACTGAGCTACACTGGCAGAGATGTATGTGTGAGTCCCAGTACTGGGAGAGCAGCGGGTGCCACAGTCCAAGACTGAGTTACACTGGCAGAGCTGTGTGTGAGTCCCAGTACTGGGAGAGCAGCGGGTGCCACAGCCCAAGACAGAGTTACACTGGCAGAGCTGTGTGTGTGAGTCCCAGTACTGTGAGAGCAGCGGGTGCCACAGTCCAAGACTGAGTTACACTGGCAGATGTCTGTGTCCCAGTACTGGGAGAGCAGTGGGGGTGGGGGGGAGGGAGGGGTGTGTGTGTGTGTGTGTGTGTGTGTGTGTGTGTGTGTGTGTGTGTATGCGTGTGTGTGTGTGTGTGTGTCTGTGTCTCTGTGTGAGTCCCACTACTGGGAGAGCAGCAGTGTCACAGTCCAAGACTGAGTTACACTGGCAGAGCTGTGTGTGTGTACCAGTACTGGGAGAGCAGCAGTGCCACAGGCCAGGACTGAGCTACACTGGCAGAGATGTATGTGTGAGCCCCAGTACTGGGAGAGCAGCAGGTGCCACAGTCCAAGACTGAGTTACAATGGCAGATGTCTGTGTCCCAGTACTGGGAGAGCAGCGGGGGTGGGGGGGAGGGAGGGGTGTGTGTGTGTGCATGTCTGTCTGTGTGTGTGTGTGTGTGTGTGTGTGTGTATGTCTGTGTGTGTGTGTCAGTACTAGGACAGCAGGGGGAGAGATGGGGGAGGTGTGTGTGTGTGTATGCGTGTGTGTGTGTGTGTCTGTGTCTCTGTGTGATTCCCACTACTGGGAGAGCAGCAGTGCCACAGTCCAAGACTGAGTTACACTGGCAGAGCTGTGTGTGAGTCCCAGTACTGGGAGAGCAGCGGGTGCCACAGTCCAAGACTGAGTTACAATGGCAGATGTCTGTGTCCCAGTACTGGGAGAGCAGCGGGGGTGGGGGGGAGGGAGGGGTGTGTGTGTGTGCATGTCTGTCTGTGTGTGTGTGTGTGTGTGTGTGTGTGTGTATGTCTGTGTGTGTGTGTCAGTACTAGGACAGCAGGGGGAGAGATGGGGGAGGTGTGTGTGTGTGTATGCGTGTGTGTGTGTGTGTCTGTGTCTCTGTGTGAGTCCCACTACTGGGAGAGCAGCAGTGCCACAGTCCAAGACTGAGTTACACTGGCAGAGCTGTGTGTGAGTCCCAGTACTGGGAGAGCAGCGGGTGCCACAGCCCAAGACTGAGTTACACTGGCAGAGCTGTGTGTGTGAGTCCCAGTACTGGGAGAGCAGCGGGTGCCACAGTCCAAGACTGAGTTACACTGGCAGATGTCTGTGTCCCAGTACTGGGAGAGCAGTGGGGGTGGGGGGGAGGGAGGGGTGTGTGTGTGTGTGTGTGTGTGTGTGTGTGGGTGTGTATGCGTGTGTGTGTGTGTGTGTGTGTGTGTCTGTGTCTCTGTGTGAGTCCCACTACTGGGAGAGCAGCAGTGTCACAGTCCAAGACTGAGTTACACTGGCAGAGCTGTGTGTGTGTACCAGTACTGGGAGAGCAGCAGTGCCACAGGCCAGGACTGAGCTACACTGGCAGAGATGTATGTGTGAGCCCCAGTACTGGGAGAGCAGCGGGTACCGCAGGTCTAGACTGAGTTACACTGGCAGAGCTGTGTGTGTGTACCAGTACTGGGAGAGCAGCGGTGCCACAGGCCAGGACTGAGCTACACTGGCAGAGATGTGTGTGTGAGTCCCAGTACTGGGTGAGCAGCGGTGTCACAGTCCAAGACTGAGTTACACTGGCAGAGATATGTGTGTGAGTCCCAGTACTGGGACAGTAGCGGGTGCCACAGGGCAGGACCGAGCTACAATGGCAGCTGTGTGTGTCCTAGTATTGGAAGAGCAGTGGGGGGAAGGGGGAGGGAGGGGTGTGTGTGTGTGTGTGTGTGTGTGTATGTATGTCTGTGTGTCTGTGTGTGTGTGTGTGTGTCAGTACTAGGACAGCAGCAAGTGCCGCAGGCCAGGACTGAGTTACACTGGTGGAGATGTGTGTGTGAGTCCCAATACTGGGTGAGCAGCGGGTGCCACAGTCCAAGACTGAGTTACACTGGCAGAGATGTGTGTGTGTGTACCAGTACTGGGAGAGAAGCGGTGCCACAGGCCAGGACTGAGCTACACTGGCAGAGATGTATGTGTGAGCCCCAGTACTGGGAGTGCAGCGGGTGCCACAGTCCAAGACTGAGTTACACTAGCAGAGCTGTGTGTGTGAGTCCCACTACTGGGAGAGCAGCAGTGTCACAGTCCAAGACTGAGTTACACTGGCAGAGCTGTGTGTGTGTACCAGTACTGGGAGAGCAGCAGTGCCACAGGCCAGGACTGAGCTACACTGGCAGAGATGTATGTGTGAGCCACAGTACTGGGAGAGCAGCGGGTGCCACAGTCCAAGACTGAGTTACAATGGCAGATGTCTGTGTCCCAGTACTGGGAGAGCAGCGGGGGTGGGGGGGAGGGAGGGGTGTGTGTGTGTGCATGTCTGTCTGTGTGTGTGTGTGTGTGTGTGTGTGTGTGTGTATGTCTGTGTGTGTGTGTGTCAGTACTAGGACAGCAGGGGGAGAGATGGGGGAGGTGTGTGTGTGTGTATGCGTGTGTGTGTGTGTGTCTGTGTCTCTGTGTGAGTCCCACTACTGGGAGAGCAGCAGTGCCACAGTCCAAGACTGAGTTACACTGGCAGAGCTGTGTGTGTGTACCAGTACTGGGAGAGCAGCGGTGCCACAGGCCAGGACTGAGCTACACTGGCAGAGATGTATGTGTGAGCCCCAGTACTGGGAGAGCAGCGGGTACCGCAGGTCTAGACTGAGTTACACTGGCAGAGCTGTGTGTGTGTACCAGTACTGGGAGAGCAGCGGTGCCACAGGCCAGGACTGAGCTACACTGGCAGAGATGTATGTGTGAGTCCCAGTACTGGGAGAGCAGCGGGTGCCACAGTCCAAGACTGAGTTACACTGGCAGAGCTGTGTGTGAGTCCCAGTACTGGGAGAGCAGCGGGTGCCACAGTCCAAGACTGAGTTACACTGGCAGAGCTGTGTGTGTGAGTCCCAGTACTGGGAGAGCAGCGGGTGCCACAGTCCAAGACTGAGTTACACTGGCAGATGTCTGTGTCCCAGTACTGGGAGAGCAGTGGGGGTGGGGGGGAGGGAGGGGTGTGTGTGTGTGTGTGTGTGTGTGTGTGTGTGTGTGTGTGTGTATGCGTGTGTGTGTGTGTGTGTGTCTGTGTCTCTGTGTGAGTCCCACTACTGGGAGAGCAGCAGTGTCACAGTCCAAGACTGAGTTACACTGGCAGAGCTGTGTGTGTGTACCAGTACTGGGAGAGCAGCAGTGCCACAGGCCAGGACTGAGCTACACTGGCAGAGATGTATGTGTGAGCCCCAGTACTGGGAGAGCAGCGGGTGCCACAGTCCAAGACTGAGTTACAATGGCAGATGTCTGTGTCCCAGTACTGGGAGAGCAGCGGGGGTGGGGGGGAGGGAGGGGTGTGTGTGTGTGCATGTCTGTCTGTGTGTGTGTGTGTGTGTGTGTGTATGTCTGTGTGTGTGTGTCAGTACTAGGACAGCAGGGGGAGAGATGGGGGAGGTGTGTGTGTGTGTATGCGTGTGTGTGTGTGTGTCTGTGTCTCTGTGTGATTCCCACTACTGGGAGAGCAGCAGTGCCACAGTCCAAGACTGAGTTACACTGGCAGAGCTGTGTGTGAGTCCCAGTACTGGGAGAGCAGCGGGTGCCACAGTCCAAGACTGAGTTACAATGGCAGATGTCTGTGTCCCAGTACTGGGAGAGCAGCGGGGGTGGGGGGGAGGGAGGGGTGTGTGTGTGTGCATGTCTGTCTGTGTGTGTGTGTGTGTGTGTGTGTGTGTGTGTATGTCTGTGTGTGTGTGTCAGTACTAGGACAGCAGGGGGAGAGATGGGGGAGGTGTGTGTGTGTGTATGCGTGTGTGTGTGTGTGTCTGTGTCTCTGTGTGAGTCCCACTACTGGGAGAGCAGCAGTGCCACAGTCCAAGACTGAGTTACACTGGCAGAGCTGTGTGTGAGTCCCAGTACTGGGAGAGCAGCGGGTGCCACAGCCCAAGACTGAGTTACACTGGCAGAGCTGTGTGTGTGAGTCCCAGTACTGGGAGAGCAGCGGGTGCCACAGTCCAAGACTGAGTTACACTGGCAGATGTCTGTGTCCCAGTACTGGGAGAGCAGTGGGGGTGGGGGGGAGGGAGGGGTGTGTGTGTGTGTGTGTGTGTGTGTGTGTGTGTGTGTGTGGGTGTGTATGCGTGTGTGTGTGTGTGTGTGTCTGTGTCTCTGTGTGAGTCCCACTACTGGGAGAGCAGCAGTGTCACAGTCCAAGACTGAGTTACACTGGCAGAGCTGTGTGTGTGTACCAGTACTGGGAGAGCAGCAGTGCCACAGGCCAGGACTGAGCTACACTGGCAGAGATGTATGTGTGAGCCCCAGTACTGGGAGAGCAGCGGGTACCGCAGGTCTAGACTGAGTTACACTGGCAGAGCTGTGTGTGTGTACCAGTACTGGGAGAGCAGCGGTGCCACAGGCCAGGACTGAGCTACACTGGCAGAGATGTGTGTGTGAGTCCCAGTACTGGGTGAGCAGCGGTGTCACAGTCCAAGACTGAGTTACACTGGCAGAGATATGTGTGTGAGTCCCAGTACTGGGACAGTAGCGGGTGCCACAGGGCAGGACCGAGCTACAATGGCAGCTGTGTGTGTCCTAGTATTGGAAGAGCAGTGGGGGGAAGGGGGAGGGAGGGGTGTGTGTGTGTGTGTGTGTGTGTGTATGTATGTCTGTGTGTCTGTGTGTGTGTGTGTGTGTCAGTACTAGGACAGCAGCAAGTGCCGCAGGCCAGGACTGAGTTACACTGGTGGAGATGTGTGTGTGAGTCCCAATACTGGGTGAGCAGCGGGTGCCACAGTCCAAGACTGAGTTACACTGGCAGAGATGTGTGTGTGTGTACCAGTACTGGGAGAGAAGCGGTGCCACAGGCCAGGACTGAGCTACACTGGCAGAGATGTATGTGTGAGCCCCAGTACTGGGAGTGCAGCGGGTGCCACAGTCCAAGACTGAGTTACACTAGCAGAGCTGTGTGTGTGAGTCCCACTACTGGGAGAGCAGCAGTGTCACAGTCCAAGACTGAGTTACACTGGCAGAGCTGTGTGTGTGTACCAGTACTGGGAGAGCAGCAGTGCCACAGGCCAGGACTGAGCTACACTGGCAGAGATGTATGTGTGAGCCACAGTACTGGGAGAGCAGCGGGTGCCACAGTCCAAGACTGAGTTACAATGGCAGATGTCTGTGTCCCAGTACTGGGAGAGCAGCGGGGGTGGGGGGGAGGGAGGGGTGTGTGTGTGTGCATGTCTGTCTGTGTGTGTGTGTGTGTGTGTGTGTGTGTGTATGTCTGTGTGTGTGTGTGTCAGTACTAGGACAGCAGGGGGAGAGATGGGGGAGGTGTGTGTGTGTGTATGCGTGTGTGTGTGTGTGTGTCTGTGTCTCTGTGTGAGTCCCACTACTGGGAGAGCAGCAGTGCCACAGTCCAAGACTGAGTTACACTGGCAGAGCTGTGTGTGTGTACCAGTACTGGGAGAGCAGCGGTGCCACAGGCCAGGACTGAGCTACACTGGCAGAGATGTATGTGTGAGCCCCAGTACTGGGAGAGCAGCGGGTACCGCAGGTCTAGACTGAGTTACACTGGCAGAGCTGTGTGTGTGTACCAGTACTGGGAGAGCAGCGGTGCCACAGGCCAGGACTGAGCTACACTGGCAGAGATGTATGTGTGAGTCCCAGTACTGGGAGAGCAGCGGGTGCCACAGTCCAAGACTGAGTTACACTGGCAGAGCTGTGTGTGAGTCCCAGTACTGGGAGAGCAGCGGGTGCCACAGCCCAAGACTGAGTTACACTGGCAGAGCTGTGTGTGTGAGTCCCAGTACTGGGAGAGCAGCGGGTGCCACAGTCCAAGACTGAGTTACACTGGCAGATGTCTGTGTCCCAGTACTGGGAGAGCAGTGGGGGTGGGGGGGAGGGAGGGGTGTGTGTGTGTGTGTGTGTGTGTGTGTGTGTGTGTATGCGTGTGTGTGTGTGTGTGTGTCTGTGTCTCTGTGTGAGTCCCACTACTGGGAGAGCAGCAGTGTCACAGTCCAAGACTGAGTTACACTGGCAGAGCTGTGTGTGTGTGCCAGTACTGGGAGAGCAGCAGTGCCACAGGCCAGGACTGAGCTACACTGGCAGAGATGTATGTGTGAGCCCCAGTACTGGGAGAGCAGCGGGTACCGCAGGTCTAGACTGAGTTACACTGGCAGAGCTGTGTGTGTGTACCAGTACTGGGAGAGCAGCGGTGCCACAGGCCAGGACTGAGCTACACTGGCAGAGATGTGTGTGTGAGTCCCAGTACTGGGTGAGCAGCGGTGTCACAGTCCAAGACTGAGTTACACTGGCAGAGATATGTGTGTGAGTCCCAGTACTGGGACAGTAGCGGGTGCCACAGGGCAGGACCGAGCTACACTGGCAGCTGTGTGTGTCCTAGTATTGGAAGAGCAGTGGGGGGAAGGGGGAGGGAGGGGTGTGTGTGTGTGTGTGTGTGTGTATGTATGTCTGTGTGTCTGTGTGTGTGTGTGTGTGTCAGTACTAGGACAGCAGCAAGTGCCGCAGGCCAGGACTGAGTTACACTGGTGGAGATGTGTGTGTGAGTCCCAATACTGGGTGAGCAGCGGGTGCCACAGTCCAAGACTGAGTTACACTGGCAGAGATGTGTGTGTGTACCAGTACTGGGAGAGAAGCGGTGCCACAGGCCAGGACTGAGCTACACTGGCAGAGATGTATGTGTGAGCCCCAGTACTGGGAGAGCAGCGGGTGCCACAGTCCAAGACTGAGTTACACTAGCAGAGCTGTGTGTGTGAGTCCCACTACTGGGAGAGCAGCAGTGTCACAGTCCAAGACTGAGTTACACTGGCAGAGCTGTGTGTGTGTACCAGTACTGGGAGAGCAGCAGTGCCACAGGCCAGGACTGAGCTACACTGGCAGAGATGTATGTGTGAGCCCCAGTACTGGGAGAGCAGCGGGTATCGCAGGTCTAGACTGAGTTACACTGGCAGAGCTGTGTGTGTGTACCAGTACTGGGAGAGCAGCGGTGCCACAGGCCAGGTCTGAGCTACACTGGCAGAGATGTATGTGTGAGCCCCAGTACTGGGAGAGCAGCGGGTACCGCAGATCTAGACTGAGTTACACTGGCAGAGCTGTGTGTGTGTACCAGTACTGGGAGAGCAGCGGTGCCACAGGCCAGGACTGAGCTACACTGGCAGAGATGTATGTGTGAGTCCCAGTACTGGGAGAGCAGCGGGTGCCACAGTCCAAGACTGAGTCACACTGGCAGAGCTGTGTGTGAGTCCCAGTACTGGGAGAGCAGCGGGTGCCACTGTCCAAGACTGAGTTACACTGGCAGAGCTGTGTGTGAGTCCCAGTACTGGGAGAGCAGCGGGTGCCACAGCCCAAGACTGAGTTACACTGGCAGAGCTGTGTGTGTGAGTCCCAGTACTGGGAGAGCAGCGGGTGCCACAGTCCAAGACTGAGTTACACTGGCAGAGCTCTGTGTGAGTCCCAGTACTGGGAGAGCAGCGGGTGCCACTGTCCAAGACTGAGTTACACTGGCAGAGCTGTGTGTGAGTCCCAGTACTGGGAGAGCAGCGGGTGCCATAGCCCAAGACTGAGTTACACTGGCAGAGCTGTGTGTGTGAGTCCCAGTACTGGGAGAGCAGCGGGTGCCACAGTCCAAGACTGAGTTACACTGGCAGAGCTGTGTGTGTGAGTCCCAGTACTGGGAGAGAAGCGGGTGCCACAGTCCAAGACTGAGTTACACTGGCAGGGCTGTGTGTGTCCCCCAGACTCCCAGTGCTGGGACGGCGCGGAGGTGCTGCAGCTTCACATTAGGTGCACTGAGTAAGCTATGAGTGAGTCTTAGTACTGGAATAGTAGTGGATGCCAGAGGTGTGTGTGAGTTTCATCCAGGAATGAGGTACTTTGGTAGAGCAGTAGGTGACATGTGGGGTCACAAACACAGGTATATTTCTGCAGCAGGTGTATTCACCCATTAAGAATGAAGCACCTGACCTGAGGTCACACACAGATCTCTGCTACGGGTATTTAAATTACATTCAAGTAGCACTTACTACCCCTGCCGAGGCGTCTAACAGAGTCCGGCGCTGTCGTACTAGTTTTCAAACATGTGACCTGGGGTTACACACAGATTTCTGTTTCGGGTATTTAAACTAAATGCATGTAGCACATACTACCCCGTGCCGAGGCGTCTAACTAGAAGTCGTGAGCTGTCGTACTAGATTTCAAATATGTGATCTGGGGTACACAAAGATCTCTGTTACGGGTATTTAAATTACATTATACAGCACTTACTACCCCTGTCGAGGCGTCTAACAAAGAGTCCTGAGTTGTCGTACTAGATTTCAAACATGTGACCTGGGGTTACACACAGATCTCTGTTTCGGGTTTTTAAACTAATTGCATGTTGCCATTACTACCCCTGCCGAGGCGTCTAACAAAGAGTCCTGAGTTGTCGTAATAGATTTCAAACATGTGACCTGGGGTTACAAACAGATCTGTTTCGGGTATTTAAACTAAATGCATGTTGCACTTACTACCCCATTCCGAGGCGTCTAACAAGGACTCCTGAGCTGTTGTACTAGGATTCAAACCTGTATACCGTGGGTTACATACATATCTCTGCTACGGGTATTTAAATTACATTTATGTAGCACTTACTACCCTTGATGAGTTGTCTAACAAAGAGTCCCGAGCTGTCGCACGAGAGGATTCAAACCTGCGGCTTGGGGTTACACACAGTTCGATGCACATTTGGCATCTACATTTACAAAGCAAGTAACGAATTATATTATAACTTACACATAAAAATACAAATAATTTAAATATTTTAATACACATACAACTGAATAATTATTTAACAAGACTTAAAAAAAACAACACAAAACAACAAAACTAAGACCAAGTGCAGAAGCAGTGCACAGACTCTGCTGCAGGTGCATAAACCCACCGAGTTATCTCATGTTGAGACTCCGAACCCTGCTTCAGGCGCGTTAACAGGCTGAGCTATCTTACCAGTTGTTCCCTGGGAGTGCTTCTGGCTGCACACCGTCCCAACTAGGAGGAGCAGCAGCAGCCAGAGAGAGGCCATGGATGAGCAGGGGGGCATCAGGCTGCTCGCTCGGAAACGGCGCTCTGGCTTTGCCACGGAGGGTCTCTCCGAAGATGTCGGTGTGAAGCGGACACCCCTGCACACACTCCCTCCGGCACCACCTCGGGTCAATTGTGCGCTCACACGGACCTGCCCACTTTGAAAACACTGGAGATGCGCCTCGCTGCACAAAGGCCACCTGGGCCTCTCTGGGGCCTCTGCTCGGAAAGACGGGGCGAGGTTCTCGTGCCATCTGGCTCGGCGATGCTCTCCTCCCCCTTCGCCCCCACAGACACCTTCCCGTGCTCCAGTGTGTGCCTGCACCAGACCCGACGGTAAACTTCATAATAGCGCCTTGTTTCTGTAGCTTTCTATAGAGCGCTGCGTAGTGCTCCAAACAGTGCTTTTATTGTCAGCCAAGCTACGTGTGCTCAGTTTATCGACCGTTGAAGGATGAAAAACTCTCTCCATACCGTAAGGTGGAGGCTCCAAACGGACCTCTGTGAAACCAGCATGAACTTGCAGAACTACCTCAGCGCTCTGTGCAGCTGCACAGGCACGTGTGGGCGCAAACAGTGGCACCGGGTGATCTTTGAAAGCGGTGGGCATAATACATGCCAGGTATACAGCCCTTTTGTCAAATTTCTGCCTTGAGAGTTCCCCATAAGTGAAGAACTGCCTTCATTGTGTCAATGCCACCATTGTGTTGTGGGCACCCCCTTATGCCAATGATGATATACAATATTCAATTGCCAGAATGTTGGCACTAGTATTTCCACTATATAGCATGGGTGGCCCGTATGCCAATATTACCTCCACTATTTCAGAGGAAGCATTTATCATGGTTTGCTTCCCCAGCCCATCCGCCCGTCCCCAGTATACCCTGACTGCTCTCTAAGGCAAACAAGCATTGGCATAGCCAATAGGTCTCGCCTTTGGGACCTTATAAGTGTTTAGCCATGCAACAGTCAGAGGCGCAACTAGAGCCAAATTTCGGGGGGGGGGGGGGGGCTGAGCAAAAATTTTGGGGGAGGCTGAACTTTAAGCAATCGGCAGAGTGGAGCTGCAGGGGCTCTTAGAAGGGGTGGAACAACAGCGAGGCCTCATTAACATGCAAATGGTCTTTTAAAGACCTGTGAAGTGCTCGGGTGCGGTTGCTTTTTTGCCCGGGAAGGTGTCTCATCCCGGGCTGCCACACACGGCGGGGGGGGGGGGGGGGGCTGAAGCCCTTTGAGTCCAATGGGTGTTGCGCGCCTGGCAACAGTTGCATAACTAAACACTTATAAGGTCCCAAAAGCGAGACCTATTGGCAATGCCAATGCTTGTTTTAACTTCTGCAATCTATTAAAGCGAGAACATCAAAGCGGCCGTGGGGCCGCGAAAGTGAAAGTAATCGTGGTAAAGAGCGGCGCGCGCGCCCGCGCACATGCACTGTAGCTCTAGGCTGGCCTGGTAGCACTTTTTGGAGCCCTCGCAAAATGTCTTGGCGCCCCACAGGCGCGCAACACCTTGGGCTCAACGGGCTTCAGCCCCCCCCCCTCATGTGTGTCAGCCCGGCTGAGACAGCCTCGTGGGCTGGCGTCCTTCTAATTGCAGCCGGATCCGAGTACTTCACAGGTCTTTAAAAGACCGTTTACTCGTTAATGAGGCTTTTGTTGTGTTTTCACCCCTTCTTACAGCCACTCTGCCTATGGCTGGAAGACTTAGCCCCCCCCCCCCCCCCGAAATATTTTTCAGCACCCCCCTCCCCTCCCCCTCCCCTCCCCCCGAAATTTGGCTCTAGTTGCCCGCCTGGCGCCCCCTATGGCAAACATTATTTCCAGTGCTTCAGTCAGGGCCGGCTCTAGGGCGGTGCGGACGGTGCCACCGCACCAGGCGCTGACTTGGGGTGGGGGCACCATGTTTATTGTTTTAAAAGCTCCAGTGCCACGATCCTTGTTCGAGCAATTTTCAAGCATCATTAAAAATGTCACGATAGATAACTCCGGTGATTAATGTTGTTCGTGGTGAGAGACCCGAGCTTCGTCTGGGGATAGTTTTAACTCATCATAGTCAAGAGGGTTAATATCCCTGCTGCAAAGAACTTCTCCCATTCTGCATACACTATATAAATAGGTCAAGGGGTTATCGCTTTTGTCAGCAAGATCCTCTTGTTGCTTGCAGGTTAAATGTTAAAATCCTAATATAGAGCAGTGATCTATTAGCTGCCATCAAAGAGCTCATGCAAACTGCAAGAAATATATTACAGCTACATGTTTTTTGCCCAGTCTTTACTTATCCTAGTATTGCAAAAATGTTTCATTTGGGTAGAAATCAACTATTATTATTAAAGAAAACCCCCAACAATAATGTTACATTTAAAATTCTTAATTTGTGCTTTTCCAGACGAAGGACTTTTAAATGATACCGTCTACCAGTATGAATGACAAGTGACTCCTGCACATTGTAGTCCTCTGTCTTAGGTAACATTACCTATACACTGATTTACACATGCATGATTGTCTCTGTGCAACGTATGTGTGATGTAAAGTGTTCTGAGACCCTAAACTGGTATGAGGGGTGGTAGGAAACGAAATGAATCTAAGAGACAGTGGTTATGGTGACTTGGGGGGCATTGTCAAATGGTGGTAGTGAGGGAATCCGTGGTGAGGTGGTCATGGGGGGGGCTCCAACAAACATTGTTGAAAAGGACGCCACCAGTACTAAAGCCGGCCCTGATTTCAGGGTCTGCATGTTGCCTTCGGTACCCTCTGTTATGCCAAGAATTACCTCCAATGTCCCAATTCCCATACTCCTCCCGATCAATCTCTTTTTACTCCCTCACTGTAACTCACACTCCCTCTATCACTTACTCATTCTCACTCATACTCACTCCCACTCACTGTTACTCACGCACAAGCATACTCATACTCGCTGGTTCTCACTTACAAACACACTCACCCTTTCACACTTGCTGACTCTGGGCTTTGGTGCAACTGCACATGCTGCACCATTGACAGCTACACCCCAAGCTCACATCCACACCCTCTCACAATCTCCATTCAATCACTCTAACACACTCATACTCCTTCACTCCCTGCCTCACACTCACTTTCACTTATTCGTGCAGTCTCTCAAACTCAGATTCACTTTCCCTCTCACTGAAACTCAAACATACTCACACACACACTCTCTCACTCAATCTCCCTCACATTGTCAATCACTCACAAACACATACACACACATGCACAGAGATACTACTTGATTTTTATCTTGCTTCCTCAGCTGGCAACTCAGAGGCTCCATGGTAGCAGCTGGGCAGAAATCTGGCCCTGGACAGAAGAACCAGCAAGCTGTGATTCCCAGTGAGGTGCCAGACAGAGCAGCAAGGTGAGGTTTGAGAAGTGTAAGAGCCACCTCCGTCCCTCTGCTTCTTGGTAGGTGTTAGAAATGGGGGTCTCTAGTTGGCAATGGCTTGCACCTTTGTCCTAGTAGGGACCCTTGCTTCTAGTCAGGGTAAGGGAGTTAGGCCCTTAGACAACCCCTGCTGACCCCCTTGGTAGTTTATACAAGAAAAACAGGAGCAAGCCCGTTAGCCCAGCTGAGACCGGGTATATGTAGTAGCAAAAAACAATGTCTCAACAGGGAAAATGAATAAGAGGACCAATCAATACATAATTCAATCAGAGGAAGGGAAAAATTGAGAGAGATCCAAGGATAGAAAGGGAACAGATTTAATAATTAGATACACAAATGGTATATACAATTCAAAATAACCATAACTAACACATATGCACTGACAAGGAAGTGAAAAAGTGAACGGCGCAGTGACAAAAGTGTGGAAGTGACAACAAAGTACGGCGAAATGATTTAAATAAATTCGAGGTCAAGGAGAGTTATATACAATGGGTAATTTACATGTGATCATGAAGGTCTCACAGGACCCTGTAGTTAGCCGTAAGTAATGCTGTCTGGTCGACGACGTTTCAACCTCCTTACGTTGAGGTCATCATCAGGACTATGGTTATTGCAATATTCTAAATACCTGTGCCCGTGGTCATAAACCACTTCAATGTTAATTGCAGGGAATTGTGGAACAATTAATTATGGTCCGTCACACTTAGAGGGGGATCATCAAATGTCTGTGAGTAACAACAGGGAAATGAAGGCCAATAGGAATGATTAAAGGTATCCTGGTTGTGTTTAAAAAGCGGCCATCAATAGGGGCATTTCGTCAAGTAAGACGTCTTACTTGTTTGGACGCTGAGGCCCTATCCCGGACTAATCCCGATGATTGGCAATTGACGAGCCTACTCCAAGTCCTGAATTTTTCAAATATTGCGGATTATTTACCGCTGGATGCCTTCTCGTTACTTAACGAAATGCCGGGAAATGCAGGTTGCAGCGTCTGGTGGCAGAGAGGCTCGGTGCTAAGTCAAAACCAGTTCTGTCCTCTCTGGTACAGCTTACCAGCAGGAGGTGGAGACAGCATTGTCTAAGGCAGACCAGGCCTATTCAGGTGCATGGCAATCTCCTCCCACTACTCTAAATGCAGCCCTGGTCTATTCAGCCTAGCCCTGACTCATTCAGGAAAGGCAGGACATACCTCAACCCCTCCCCCCCCCAGTAGCTGTCTACTGTAAATGCACATCCCCAGCCCCTGTCAGTCCAAAGCCAGACAGTCAGTCCACAAACCAGCAGAGGCACACAGGATGGCTAAGCAAGAAAATATCTACTTTCTAAAAGTGATATTTTCAAACCCACAATATAAAAATCATCTTTACTAAAAGATGCATTTTTTATATTCTGAGTTCAGGTATAATAAACTCCATCTTTTTATCTTGTCCTAATGGGAAGTTATACTTATAGGATGTTATAAATAGACTCCCGTTCTATCCTATGGGACAGATAGCCTTACAATAGTGAAAAACGAAATACACTGTGATTCACTATAAGGACATGTTACACACATCAGTACATGTCCTACCTTTCACTTACACTGCACACTGCCCACAGGGGTACCTAGGGCCTACCTTAGAGACGACTCACATGTAATAAAAAGGGTGATTCACATATAAAAGGGAAGGTTAGGGCCTGGCAAGTGGGGACACTTACTAGGTTGACATGGCAGTACCAGACTGCACACAGACACTGCAATGGCAGGTCTGTGAGCCCTTTGAAGGGCTGCTTGTGCGGGTGGCTCAATTAGTGCTGCAGGCCCACTAGCAGCATTTGACTTAAAGGCTCTGGGCACACACAGTGCACTGTACTAGGGGCTGAATAGTAAGTCAAAGAAGCCAATCACGGAAACACCAATCCATAGTCACAATTTATAGAGAGAGCACTTGCACTTTGGCACTGATCAGCAGTGGCAAAGTGCCCAAAGCACCTAGACCAGTAAAAACGAAATACAGCACAGCATAAAAAATACAGGAGGTAGAGGCAAAAAAGACAGGGGAAAACCACGCCAGGTCTAACAATAGGACTGGATCCTGACCCAGCTGCACAGTGTGGCTCCTCATTGGCCTCAGGACTGCACTGATGCACACACGCCAACAGCCCCGATTCAGGCAGGAGACTCCTGATTTATAAGGCAGGAATCTGCCCCTGGACATTAGAACTAGCTCGCCATGCTTCCCAACGAGGAGCCAGACAAGGCAGCAGGGACAGGTTTGAAGAGGAAAAGGCCCACCTCAGTCCCTCTCCCAGTATCATGATAGACCGGTAAACACAGCCCTCTCAGAAGCTGGGACAGTGCTGGGGGTCCTGCCCCTCCTGCTCTGGGTGGCTTTCATTGGCCTCAGGATGCACTGACGTGCACCCTGACTGCCACATTTAGTAGATATAATGCACTGCTTGAGGCACCCGCAGGATGTCTGCTAAATAAAATACTGACCCTTGGTGAGGGGATTGAAGTTTAACTACGTAGCGTAGCCAGTATGTCACAGGCCCTAAAACAAGGAAGGAAATGGGCCCTCTAGCTGCTGTTTGAATTATATCATACAGTAATAAGCAGGGTTCAGCGGGCCCCTCGGACCGCTACTGCTACTGCACCTGCTGCACCAATGGAAGTTACACCCCAAGACCCTCACTTGCACAATCCAGACATCCACCTACAAAAAGCTCTGTAGCTGGATCGTGCCTTCTCCTCCTCCTCCTCCTCCTCCTCCTCCTCCTCTCCCTCCCCCACCTCCCCCTCCTCCTATCATCACAAGGCGTAGAGAGACGACCTGCCCACTGCCCTTGTTTATGAAACAATGAAAGTTGTGTTTACATGAACACTGCTCAGTTGCATCAATAGCCGCATAGGCAAGGGGTAGTAGGTAGGTCCTCACAGGAGGCAGGAATGAGCCCTGAAGCCCTTGATGAGGATCCGCCACTTGTGAAAGAGCTTTGGTTCTATCAGCAATGCCCTCCCAAGCCACACTGGTGAAAGGGGGGCATTTCATGTTCACTGTAAGCTTGGCAGTCTCTGGAACCGCACCCCTGCACCACCCTGCTCTGGAATTCATCAGTTGGGTGAATCTGGTACTGGTGCCTGCTCTGGGAGCTCCTGTTATGCCTCCGCCTCCCCCATATACTCCATGTACCCGAGAGGGGTACATTGTACTGGATCAGGGTGTCCACAAAGTGAACTCCACCCCTCCATGAGAAGTTACCGCCCCAGTCCATGTTACAAAGAGGCTGGGAGTTACTTGCAGTTTCATCGGTTCCCAGGACACAGAGCCTTGTGGCCAGGAGTCTCCAGAGACAGGCAAGTACTGGCTGCTTGAGGTTTCCACTCTCCCCCCCACTCTCAATTCTCCATGCACAAATAAGAAGAGTGCACGTGCTGTAGTCACAAGAAGGCAGGTGCCAACAGAGAACGCTTTCTAAGCCTCTTGTGTCCCTCTTTACCAGCCCAACTCCTCCACAGCAACTGCTACCCATTCATCCACCCCCCCTGTCCTTGACAAGGTGCATGCAGAACCAAGCCTGTACTCTGCCCTGCTCAGACAAACTCGCTGCAGCACCAGCAGTAGACTCTGATTTGCTGAGGACTGCCTACTGAGTGTCCACAAGCTACTGTGAGTATTATGGGATGCCAGGTTCTGCAAGATCGTCTAATTGTAGCCCTCTTCCTCATCCATTGTTCTGGTTTTTGGTTGAGATCCCTTCCGCCTTCCCTTGAGCCTTCCTTGCATTTGAACCCCTTTTTAGGTCTTGCCTGGCGTTAGCAGCGCGCATGCGCTGCCCTCGCCATGCAAGGGCTTCTTGGAATCAATACGATTCCAGAAGCTCGCTTTCTGCTCCGCCCTTGTTTTGCATTGGTGCGCGTCATTTTTTGTCACCAATTATGCAAAACCGGGTGTTATGATTGTCCGGGAGGCTTTTTAGCCCCTCCTGGTTACCACCCTGTCTACTTTTGGCCCCACGCACCAGGATTGCATCTGTTACTGGCGGCGGGAGACAGTGTCTCCTAATTAGCCGCTACGCACTTTTTTGTTCCCATTGGGCTTTGGCAAAAGCAGCCGCGTGTTTATTTTTGCATCGCGCTTTCACTTAAAGTGAAAGCGCGATGCAATTAAACAGGCGGCTGCCTTTGCGCAATGCGAGAGCTTGTTATTTATTTTAGTTAACTCGCTTGTCAGGACAGCAGTATGTTTCGTGAAGCGGCCGCTGTATTTATGAAAGAAAGCCGACCAATCGCTTATTCCAATCGACCATTGTCCGTCACCATATTTACATTCACGTGCTGCCAATGAATTGCTAGTTACAATTTTTAATGTCTATTGCCCTAATTTAAAATGGTGGATGTTTAATAAAGCGCATATGGCGGCCGCGCAACTTTATTATCGTGTGCACTGCCAAAAGGCTTTTCTTTTCAAATTTATATGCTTTTATAAAGTGCGGTACGCCAAACTTTGTAGTCATGGCGGCCGCACACTTATCTCCCGCTACGGCGTTAGTACGAGAGTTTCCCTGGCTCAGCATGGCCCCTGCCGCTTCACGGAAGCCGGGTCTCCTCTCCTCCCCCTGCTCTTGGGCTCCCTGGTATTGCCTTTCACACCCTCTGCTCAGGCACTGCCTGAATGCTCCTTCCCCCTGCTTGTTTTAATAGCTATTGCCCTCGTATTTTTCTTTTTTATTCATTTTAGTTAACTGGCTTGTCGTCGGGACAGCAGCGTGTTTCGTGAAGCGGCCGCTGTGTTCTTGAAAGAAAGCCGCCCGGTCGCTTATTCCAATCGGCCATTGTCCCTCACAGTATTTACATTCACGCGCTGCCAATGAATTGCTAGTTGTGATTTTTAATGACTATTGCCCTAGATTAAGATGGTGGACTCACCTGATGACTTCATTAACGTTGTAATGTAACTATCTTGGTTTCATAGGGGTGCACTTGAAAAAGTCAGTAGGGCCGGACTCTGATTATCCCTGCTTTAGAGAATGCTTCTTGAGCATGGAAACAAAAGAAGAAATTTGACAGCGTACCTATGTATATTTTAAAAATCTACTGTATTTTGAAAAGCTCTCTTTAAAATGTAAACCTCCCATGGGAGATGTGACACCATTAGTTGCAGTTACTTAGTCCCCTCTGTTATTATCAACTGGACGCGAGGCAGTTGAAGATAGCAGCCAGGCTGGTCAGATCCGGATCGCGCGCTAGTTTGCACAGCTGTGTGCAGCATGTAGCTGCCACCCCACTTGTTTTTACTACACATTATAGCTACACGCGAGGACAGTTCACCTTGCATGTAGTCAGATTACCTCGCATGTAAGCAGCAGGCAGCGCAACCATCTCAACGTTGCTTCTGTGTATGCATACATTTTGGCTCCGAAAGTAAGCGTTCTATGGCTGAGCCCGAAATGCGCACACACAAGATCACTTTTTACTGTTCAATATAAGCATCTCTGGAGGATGAGGTGACCCCTTCCCTGCCGCTCGTTTTTAAGTCAGGAGCGAACCGAAGCTCCGTCGAGGAGAGTTTGTAAAAGTTATGAGGGGACGGAGACCGCGGTGACAAAGGTCTCAGCAAAGGAATGGCGGGAAAAAGGGAAAAAATGCTGTATCTCTCTGTTTGGCACCTTTCCCTTTGCCGCGCTGCACTCAGGGGTTTGTGAAGGCTCCCACCGACTTGCGCAGGTAGTTTTGCGGTGAAAGTGAAATAAAGGCTTCCTGCCCTGTGATTTAAAAGGGGAATCCTTGGCTCTATAGCGTCTGCCGCTAGCCACCGTCTCGATTGAAAACAGGGACGCAGACTCACATTACTGATGATTCCCGGCTCCGGCTCGGCCCCAGTGTTGCCAGATTTTTAGACCCGTCCTAAGCCCAAAGCCGCTCAAATATAAGCCCAAAATAAGCCCAATCAGACCAGTTCCAGCCCAAATTAGCAAGTCTCCAATTAAGCGCAAATCGACATCAGAAACAATTTTAACGACAAATATACATTCTATTCAATATACAGATGGTGGGAGGGTGTTAACTGGGCACCTGCCTTAATGCTACTCATTTTTAAGACCAGTTCTCCCTGTGACTTTGTCATGTGAAACAGGCACTGCTCAGAATACAATAGTAGAAAACAAAGAATAAGCAAGGCAGAAATAGTGGTCTGTGCAATTTACTGCTCCCTCTAAATTGGATTTGTAATAAAGTCTGTAAAACTCAGTGTCTTCATTATTCATTACATTACACATGTTCTCGCGGTGGGGGTTTAAAGATTATGCACCCTATTTTGAACAAGCATTGACATAGCCAATAGGTCTCGCTTTTGGGACCTTATAAGTGTTTAGTCATGCAACAGTTGATGTTGCACCAAGGATATTGTGCTGCATAACTAAATACTTATGATGTCCCAAAAGCGAGACCTATTGGCTATGCCAATGCTTGTTTACTTGTGGTATTCTATATCTGGATACAGTGACAGAAGCAGCAAAATACCAGGTGGCACACTATGCTATGCATAGATTTTCAGTTTACGTGTTTCTGTGACACAAACAAATACATGATCAAATGTCTTTAAAGTTAAAAGAATGCATTTCTGTAACATGTAGGCACATTTCAGAGCTTTCCAAACTTGTGCATTGTGTCCAGGTCCGGTTCTAGAGGGTGGGCACCGAGTAACTTTTGCCTACCGTCCTGTGCTGCGTGGATATTTCCATTTCTGTTCAGCATTTGAAAAAAGAAGTTTGTTAATTCTCATTCACCTTTCCTGACTACTGCAACTGCAGTTACAACTTACACACAATACACTTTACATGAACCTACATTGATAAGGAATGGGTAGTGAAAAGAATTGGGGCCCACTGTCCTGAAGAAGTTCATAAGCCTAGTGTGTAACCTTTTTACAAGCGACTGAAGCATTTCAGCCGGAACATCGATATAGAGGATAATGCCTAGCCCTTGAGTTCAACATTTAAACAGACAATGCTCCTCCAGAGACTCGCTGGAAAAACTATTCCTATATAAAATACCGAAAAAGTACATTAATGCTATCATCATTAGCCACTTACGTTGCATAATTAGATGCTTTACGGTCAAAGGGGTCAATCTTTTGTTTAACTGTTTTTCGCACACTTCCATAATATTCTGAGATTTATGTAAAATGCAATGAATTCCACTGCTCTCACCGTGCCGCCCCAGTTCTGCAATGATAGACCCTGGTTCACATGACCATGCCGCTAGTGCAGCAACACCATACTCGTTTACTAGGCCAGCGACGCTCTCCTCTTTTTAAATAAGGTTATTATTTGTTGCTAATTGAGAAAAAATAATTGAGGAAAATACACAAACACTACTGTTGTAAATACACTACAGATAAAATTACTATACACAGTGACTAAAGTTACTATAGGCAAGATGAGCTTACAGTGTAAAACTATACTTCGAAAATAACACTAATAAAAGTCCACAGAATGAATAAAGTAATCTATGTGCCCTCCCCCACCATACCCATCCGCATTTTCTCCAATAATAAAATCCAATCTTACCTGGTCCTGGTCGGAGGTCGGTGGTGAGTCACGCGGCGCGGTCACTGGTGGTGGGGCTGGCAGTGGACTGAGGAAAACTAAAGCTGGGCCTAGGCGCTGGCGGGCCTGGGGGCTGGGGCTGGGGCGGACCTGGGCGCTGGCGGGCCTGCCTGGGCGCTGGCGCCGGCGGGCCTGCCCGGGCGCTGGAGTGACTAACCCTGGGGGCTGGGGCTGGCCGGCTGGGGCGAGGTGGGCCTGGGCGGCTGGGGCTGGGCCTGGGCCTGGTGTGAGTGCACAGTGCACACTCGTCGGAGTCGAGGTCTCGTCGTCGTCGACTCGTCTCCAGTCCTCCTCAGTCTCACAGCCAGGCTGAGGCAGCACAGTGACAGACCGTCCGTCCGTCGTGACTCGTCGTCGTCTTCTTCTCTTCTCTTCAGTCAGACAGACTCAGCCACCAACCATCACAGTGATCATGATCATGATGATCAGATCACTTCACTAATCACTGTCTGACACTACACTGAGAGAGAATCGCCGGCCCGCCGCCGCCGCGCCCCGCCGAAAAGACCGCTCACCTCAGTCAGCCCCCGCATATATGGGAACCGCGGGGGCTGACCTAAAAATAATTCCCAGGGCTGTCATTGGTAGCTTTTTCGCGCCCTACAACATGACGGCCCTGGGAGACCCCCACATTGGCTTAGCTAATTATTTCTTTGCCTTCAGTAAATAGGTACTGACTCTGAGAGGTAAACGGTAAAGTGAGGTGGTGACAGTAGAGTGTGTGTGCACTGTGCTGCTGTGCAGACTTGGTGGCAGGCAGGTGCTGCAGCCACAGCCGGGCCCGGTGCAGGCTGCAACAATGTAACAGGGGCCGGGAGGTGGGGAGGATTTGATTGACAACAACAACTTTGATTGACCGCCAGTCCGCCACCACTGGCGGCGCGAAGTAATAGGCAGAGGCAGGCCCCCAACTTAGGACGCGTCACGCGTGCTGACTGAGCCAGGCTGAGCCTGCGCCTGCGCTCTGAATGATTTGCAATTGCCAATTTAATGCCAGAGTCAGTGCGATGATGTGATCTCATGTGGCGATGGTGGGCGCCTGCCCCAGGCCACTATTTCCCGCACAACCACATAAATCCAACCCAAAAACTGGGAAAAAAGTCGCCCAATTGTGCGGGAAATAGCCCAATCTGGCAACCTTGCTCGGCCCTCTAGTGATGAAGGGAGGAACTGCAGCTTGGTTCCACAGGCTTTTCCTGGTGCAGTTTCCTTCGTCGGTCAGGGGGGGGTCAGCTGTAGGGTCGTCCGGTGCATGTTCTCGCTCTCATGGGCGGTGTAGTGACACCTCTCAGGTTTGGGGTGCAGGAGGCGACGTCTCTGTACACCAGCGTCCAGTGATTCTGGAGCCTCTGGTCAGCTTGCGAGGTGCGCCGTGGCTGGAGGTACAGGAGTTCAGCCGTAGGGTTTTGCCTTGCACTCTTCCCGGTTCCTGCCTTAGGGGCCCTGGATGGATTCAAGCCCCGAATGGGCTTGCAGGAAAAATTATTGGAGCGCATATTAAAAGTGACCCTGCCTGGCTCACTACCAGGGTCTCCTCGATGGGGTCGGCTCCCCCCTCCCTCTCAGCGGCAGCAGGTTTAGTTAAACTGGTATGTTGACAACGGGGGTTCACATTGGCTCAACATCCTGTGATTCTGTGTAAATCCCTTAATCTCCCGGTTCCTAGAATAAACAAGGATTAAAAATGCAATAGGTCTCGCCTTTCATTAAGTTAAAGCCATTTGCTTTGCTATACAATACCATTAGCAAAGCAAATTGCTTTAACTTAATGAAAGGCGAGACCTAATGCATTTTCAATGCTTGTTTGCCCTTGTTTTTGCCCACCACTCCTGGACTCCGCGCTGGATTATTGATTGAGTGTTACAGGATCTGGCGTCTGGCTTACCTGGTTAGTCTTCTCCACAGCTTCAGGAGCCTGGAAATGTACTGTGCCTTTGGGGTCCGTACTGCTCTTGGCAGCGATTCTTGGTTGATTGTGCTTCAGAGCTTTCCCCGATGGGTTATCGCAGCTTGAATTTGCTGCACTGCAAGGGCTGAGGCTAAAGGGCCCCTCGCTCATTTGGCACCAATCGTTGGGCTCGGTCTCTACCTCCCAGACCTCCTCTGGAGCAATTCCCCCTCTTAGCCTAGAATTCCACAGGATATTAGCGGAGGGGAAACAGGATTGGTTTCTCCTTCAGGTCTGTATAAGGAGGCGGGTCAGCTACTTACACGTGTACGTGTTTGTGTTGATGCCTCATGCTTGGTTGGTTTCATGGCCATGGCTTCCAGTCTGAGGTAAGGAGATCGGTGCAGTGATCATTCTCTTGGATGATACTCTCAAGTAGTGCAAGCACTGAGCTCAAAACCCATTCCAGTGAGAACGGGGAGCTGGAGATTATATGGCCTTGACCTGGGTGGCCAGGAGGGCTCTGAGAGATGAGGTTCTCTGTTGAGGAGGAGTCTAGATCTGGGGACAAAGAAGGTGCAACGCTAACACCCAGCGTCTAATTGATGGGCGTCTTGGGAGTTGGAAAGTAGCCCATCTTTGCTACCGGGATGTTTGATTCCTGATTTATTGGTCTTTTGGTCAGTATATGGAGAGTGACAATAGTTGTAGATTAATTGTACTGCTTTCCAAGAAGGGCCAGAGCAACGTTGTGATGTTACTCCACTTGCATTTGCTTTTACGTCTCTTGGTATATGGGCCGTTCCCACGGGTGGAGTGTTGGGTGATATAGGGCACATTGGTCTTCCGGATGGATTTACATGCATTCTGGCTCCAACAGTCTTTAACGCCTGGTCCTTCGTTTGATCTGTGGCTTTTCCACTCCTTCCACTCGAAGCATGACTACTTCGACTATCCAAGGCCTGCACCAAAGGCTTGCAAGCCGGACAGGGCATTGCCATTATTCCAGCCTCATGCCTCGGAAAACTGTCAGGCGCAGGACGGGTAGTGCCAGGGAGCGACGTGTTTTGGAACCACCCTGTTCACTGTAGGGCTATGTGGGGGCTTCCTGGCTCCACCGCGTCTGGGAAGGATGCGGTTATGCTGTGTTTGATCCTAGCTTGGTGCCCTGTATTGGCTCGGTGCCCTGTATTGACTTGGTCCGCTGCCTGTCGGGTTGGCATTGAGGAATGAGGTATGAGGTGAAAACAATGCTTCGCTTTCTTCTCCACCATCTCTTAAGGTCTGTGGTTCCTTTGCCACTTCTCTGCTGATTTCACTACTAGCCTGGTGAAACTCAGTGGCCTCCCTTTCCGAAGCCCTCTTTCTTCTGCCATCATTACTGTATTAGTTTACTTTACCCTTTACCATTCTTTGTAACAAGTCAAAATATCTTCTTCTGGTTGTGAATTTAGAACTGTTGACCATCATACAACAAGCACCCTAATATAAGTTGGTTGTCTGCGCCACATAA
Source organism: Triturus cristatus (assembly GCF_964204655.1). Classification (NCBI taxonomy): domain Eukaryota; kingdom Metazoa; phylum Chordata; class Amphibia; order Caudata; family Salamandridae; genus Triturus; species Triturus cristatus. The sequence continues at coordinate 55,771,935 of NC_140590.1, read as the reverse complement.
TCAGAAGTGTGCGCTTTCATTTACCAAGATTGTTCTCAATATTTTACACGATAAATTTACGCATGAACACTATTTCTATGGAAATGTATTGTAACCTTGACTGCCCATCAACAACTTTAGCAAAAATGTTATCCTTAGGGTTGTTTAAATAAAATAGGCCCACCAGGTGGGACTTTTAACTTCTATTTGTTTGTAGTTTGTGTGCTCCAGAATACATGTTATAGTTGAATATTATGTTGGAAAGGTTTATGTTTTATTCAAGGGCACACAAGGGAGGGACATTCATCGCCCAGTTAATTGCAGTCCTGGAGGCCATTGACATCACACCTGACGTATCATGAAGTGTTATTGGACCAGAGGAGATTATGTCCAGGGAATGAAATACCTTTGATAAGGGTCCTGGAGGCAGCCAGAGTGTGGAGTTGTCGGAGGTACGCCAAGGAAATGTGGAAAGAACTTGGGTCCTCGTGTGCAAAGTCCTTTTGTGCCTGCAAGCACCTGTGATTTTCAAAATTAAAGGGTTTGCAAATCCCTTTTATGAATTGGAAAATTCTTTCATTGTAGTTAAATGGCTTTTCCGAACCTATCTGAATCGCAAATTGCCTATTGATGCGCCAGAAAGGAATGTTTCAGTGGTTGGGGGCCCCAGTTCCCATTGCACACCATTGATTAGACACTTGCGCCTCAAAGGCGATGGTATTTGATTCTCAAAACGGAAAGGGCCACCTTTCAGCCACTTACCCATTGGGAATCGTGTAAAAAATTCAGGGGAGTTCGCAGTGTTTCCATGGATCCGATCCGTGAACCACTGCTGACTGTTAGTAATACATTTTAAAAAAGCAAGACTTATTTAAAAAATCCAGTCCTATTTCCTGTAAGGTAAGCGCACGGCATTTATAAAATAGTTTTGTTTATTTAAACGCAATCATAGACATGGTGATGATCTGCTGTCCCTTGCAGGCCACCATCCCTGTGACTGTGGCCAATCACAGGGGAGTGGAAATTGAATATTCATTAGGCAGGTTGTTCTGGATCCTCTGTCATTTGGGGTTTTGCGAACCAACCGAAAGTGTACCTAGGTCATAAAATCAGAATTGATTCTCAAAAAGTCCACTCGCAATTTGCGACCATGTTTTGCAAATCGATTCTTAGTACCTGAGGCTCTTGATCCTATCGGGGAGTGAATGCCATTCACAGGAATGAAAAGGAAGAAAGGGGAGTTGCAAGACAAGTGATAGTAAATACAGCACAGAAAAGGATGCATGCTCCTGATGTGGAGTACAGGTCACTGGGATAATGCAAAGGCATGTATGTGCTAAAATGTAGGCAGGCACGTGAATTGTGTTACTGATGGAGATGAGGGTGTTAATGGTAATGATGTGGCATTGTGCTTGATAAGCGAATTTGTTAAGAAAGAAAAGAAGGGTCTACCTAGATGTGAACTCTTGATTGATGGGAAGTGTGTACATTCTTGGCGGGATTTGTGTGTGGGGCACATCATTACTGGAAATAATTATTCGAGAAATTATGGACAAAGAAGATGACGATGTACAACCTAGTGGGTGCACTGTTATCAATATTGACATGGCAGGGTTCTTTTGGGATCATTTGGAATTTAGGAGAGAAGAAGAGATGGCAAAGTTTATATCTGCCATGAGAGGTGAGACAATCTTTGGTGGCCACATCAGGAGGCAACAAGCATGAATGGAAACCCAAGACATGATCCTCCAACATCTGTTATCAGCGAGGCGTTTGAGTGTGTTATGGTTGATAATGAAAACAAAAACTGCATATGTTTAGCAATGGAGATTCCTGAGATTTTAGTGGTTACTTGTAAATTGTAACTTGACAGGATGTGAATATAAGATTGTGATGAAGAAGAGTGCCAATCCAGTTACACAAGGCATGAGGAATATGCCTTTGAACTTGAGAAGCTAAAAGATATTCTTAAAGACTTGTGTGTGAAGAACATAAATTAACCAATAGAATATTCCGACCAGATATTGCCTATAAAAATGTATTTGAAGAGCGTTGACGATTCAAGGCTGTTTGTGGGTTTGAGTGAAGCCGTCTGGATGGATAGCTCCCACATCTGCATCAGACACTTACCCTGTCTGGATCTATTTTATATTCAAGCATAGCTTTCACCGATGCTTTTCACCAGGTTGAGCTGGATAAAGGATCTAAATACTTTACGGCTTTTATTACACCAGAAATAATCTTCCAATAGAAGAGAATGCTGTGTGGGTTAGCAAGTGCCTTGGCTGTACTTCAGAGAATTATGTTGAAAACTCTGGAAGGTTTGCTGTGCGCAATGTTTTCAAAGATGACATCCTGGTATTTGTAGTAGACTAGAAAAAAGCATGGTGATCATTTAATCAGAGTAATTTCTGCCTTTGGAAAAGTTGACTCAACTATCATGAGTAGGCCAGGAGGAGGCACGGAATCTGCCCTCATCGCCCTCTGGGATGACCTTGAATACACAGTAGAGCGCAACGGGGTTGCTGCTCTACTTCTCTTGGACCTTTCAGCTAGCTTCAGCACAGTAGATCACAACACTCTAATCACGACACTGTAAACCAAAGACTCAACGACGCCAGCATAGAGAGGACTGATCTCAGCTGGATCACATCCTTCCTTCAAAACAGAACTAGTGTCATCAATTCTCCCCCTTTCTCATCCAAACCGTACTTCACAAAGTCAGGGGTGCCTGAAGACTTTATCATCTCACCCATGCTTTTCAACATCTACATGAAGTCATTACCAGCAATGATCAATTCATTTCAGCTCACATGCTATAACTATGCAGATGACACACAAATACTTCTTAAACTGGAAAGCCCCAAAGACATCGGAAACTCAAAAATCTTCAGTTGCATCAGAGCTGTTGATCAGTGGATGACATGGAGACATCTCAAACTGATAGCATCCAAAACTGAAATACTCACATGTGGCGATTGGAAAAATGGTGACACACTCTGAGCCTGGCCTGATGACATGGGACCACCTCCGAAAGTAACCAAGGATGTAAGAAACCTTGGAATTACCATGGACTCCAAGCTACTGATGAATGCCCAAGAGGATAACTTAGCAATATAAAGCTTCATTTCTGCAACGCATTTCCCCCCACCTGGGATTTCCACACAAGGTCAAAGCTACTATTTCTCTTGTTCTGTCTAAACTTGGTTACGCCAATGGCCTCTATGACGGATCATCTTTATCAACTATGACAAGACTGCAGTGAAAATAAGAACTCTGCTGCCAGACTACTCCTACATGTATAGACACAAGCCCACATCGCTCCTTCCTTGAGGGGCCTGCACCGGTTACCAGTTCCCAGAAAATCCACCTTCAAACTGCGTTGTATCTCCCACAGAGCGATACATCGAACAGGAACACTTTCATCAGGAATAAAATCACCAAATACATACAAACAAAAACTCCGCTCCAGATTACCACCGCCCCTCAAAACCCCAAGCATACAATAAACAAGCATTTACAATGCAATGGTCTCGGCATTGGTAAAGTTAGAGCTATTGGCATTGCTCATGACATTATTTTTGCTTATGTTTTTTGGTTTTAAAACATTTAAAGAAACGCCATTGTCATGAACAATGCCAATAGCTCTAACTTTAACAATGCCGAGACCGTTGCATTGTAAATGCTTGTTTCTGTCTCTTCCTGCTTATGTCATGTTGTGTTAAAAGCGTTTATTAAGAGCACATATGCATGATCCTCTTGGTGCTAAGGAGTTTAACAAATCTACGACAATAACTAAAGCAATAAGATTATGTATTCATTAATTAAAAAGACATTTTTTAGATGAATCTTAAAAAGTGATAAATAGAAGAGATAAAAGTCGCGAGTTCCACGATGTTACAGATGAAGAGGAGAATGCTGCCACCGGAACACCCTCGGGGTGTTCTGTAGACTCATGGGAGGCTGGTGTTGTGAGCTATGGACTCATCGGAGGCTGGTCTGGGGAGCTGTGGACTAATAGGGGGCTGGTCTGGGGAGCTGTAGACTCATGGCAGGCTGGTCTGGGGAGCTGTGGACTCATCGGAGGCTGGTCTGGGTGGAGGTACAGAGAGAGTTCATAGACTGGCGAGAAGGAAGCTTGTTTCAGGATCATGCCACTATCAGTGGGTACCAGGACACCTGGGGGTTGCCTCATGTCCTGCTGACTTTGCTTTAAGGATAATTCTGTTAGGTGTGGGGCAGAGGCAGGTGGCCGGAGCTGCGTTATCCGGTCTTGCCTGAACTCTCGCCAGTATGACAGGGATATGAAAGTCCGGGTCCAACACAGACGTTTTTCCAGAATGTTTGAGCTGAAGAAGCCAGTGGTCATCCACCTTGGAACCTGATGACTGGGAGAAAGGGAGGACTGGAGATGAGCCTCCAGACTTTCTACAGAATTTGAGGGGACCTATTACAGCAGCCGGGAGATCTCATATTTGATCCCGAGGGGTGCCAGAACCTCACTCTTCAGTGGATTCATTTAGGAAACTCCAGGGACACCCCTCGTGGAGGAATGGCCAGCAGCAGTGCTTTAAATGGAAAAGAATAAGTGCAGGTACTCACAAAAAAAAAAGTAGTGGATTGAGGGCGGAGTTTGGGGCGGGGCTATGTTTTCCAATAAATCGCACACTGACGAATCCGTACTAGTGCTGCAGTTTTTTTAAAAAAAAGCATGAATGCATTGATGTAATCTAGAGGGCCGGGATTGTGTTTCATGCAAATCCCTCTCATTTAAATTGTTGATGGGCGAAGATGTGCGTGGGATTAAAACAATGGGCATACTAACAAGCTGTGTCCCTGAACAATGTGGCCCACGCTCGCGCCAATCAGGTTTTTTTGTCACCTTTAGACCCCCTCTGAAAGGGACCCTTCAGGGATACTCGACCTTTCACTCCAGAGATGCACACGCAGCTCTGTGTCCTACTGAAGGCAGCTGCTCTGCTGGCGCTTTTGAACCAGTGCAGCCCAGGCTTCAGCTTGGTTCGAAAGGCGCTTTAACCCATTCTAGGCCCTGCAGAAAGACCTACCAAGGATGAAGCGCAGCACCAACCGCACCAAAACCGGGCGTAATGAGTACCGGTACTCTCCTTTCCGGTACTCAAGGGGAGAAAATATAAAAGTGCCGGTACTCCTTACCGGTGAGTACCGGCCCATTTAAAGCACTGGAGCAGTGACCCAGTCCGCCAAGGATGAGGCCTGGTGAGAGAGGCTTCTGGAATCTGGGGGAAGGAGTCATGGTAAACATGAACTGCATACATGTAAAAACGTGTCTGTGTTGATGGAGTAGTCCGGCTAGCGGGAGCGTGTAGCGCCTGACTTCATGTTTGTGGATAGTGCGGCTCGATACTCAGGGATATGTTCTTAATGATAATATCAACTCCATTTTCATCTTTAACAAGCATATGTGTGTTCAATAAACGTAGCCATGTTACACGGCTGTGTGTTTACTAGTCTGTTTGGCGGGTGGGAGGACTGCTTAGCGCATGTGTGGCCGAATTTAGCGCTCTAAAATGACTGCATACCTGAACTCAGCGCTATACAAGACTTCTTAGTAAACATATACACGAGACACCAGAGGCGCAACTAGAGCCAAATTTCGGGGGGGGCTAAGAAAAAATTTCGGGGGGGGCTGAATCCTTAAGCAATAGTCAGAATGGAGCTGCAGGGGCTCCTAGAAGGGGTGAAACAACAGCGAGGCCTCATTAACATCCAAATGGTCTTTTAAAGACCTGGGAAGTGCTCGGGTGCGGCTGCGTGTGCGCCGGGAATCGGTCTCCTCCCGGGCTGCCACACACGACGGGGGGGCTGAAGCCCTTTGAGTCCAATGGGTGTTGCGCGCCTGCGAGACACGCATAAGAAGTGAGGGTTAAATGGCTTCCTGGTGGCAGCTTTGAGTTTAAGATTCCTGAACAATGCCAGACATGACAGGATTGCTGGATTGGGGTAACGGGACGAGGCGCCCTGAAGCACGCAATGAGCCCTCGCCACAAAAAGGGAACACGTTCTGAGGAACATATTAAAAGAGGGAAACGTGAAGATTGGTGATGTGATAAGGGATTTAACAATGTGTCACTGAGAATCTCCTTCCCAGGGAAAACATGTGTTCTCTGGCTAAACTACTGCCCGGACCTCAGTTTCAATCTGGCGCCCTGCGTAACAATCCCAGCTCCGGCACTAGACCAACCAGTCGTATGATCTGGGGCACATCACTCTGTGCCCTGCTTCAAATTCTAAATGTGAAAAACGACAATGTGCTGTCTAGTAGTGTTTCAGCTCCTCGTCTCTTCTGTGTCCCGACTAAACCGGTCTCCCGGGGTACCCCCACACACCATCCTGCTCCTGCTGCAATAAAAATGTTCTCTCTGCAGCCCCGCGCTGCCCCTCGAGGCCTGTCATCTTTATATGAAATACCTGAAGCAAGTAAAGGGCTATTAGTTCTATAAGTACGCTCACGCCCAGAGCAAATGCTCTCGAAAGATGCGTGAGACTTGTTTATTTATAATCCCTGGTGCCCACGGCTCTTTGAACCATGCCATTCACTTTCGATAACCGGGTGAATAAAGCTTACGCTGCCTTTTTATGTCTCGGGCAGACTCATTACGGCTGTTTGTAGTGAAAAACGATGACACGGCTGAACGAGAGGGGCGAGAAAGCACAACGCCGCGCGCGCTCGGTTTCACTGGAGATACGGAGGGTATAAAATCGCTCATTAATCGGTGCGACTTCACAGAGCTAAAAAAACAATAATGAAAATAACAGGCTCGCTGGGAGGAGGGGGGAGAGAGACAGAGAAAGAGAAGGGAAATAGAGGAGGAGAGGGAGAGAAAAGGAGAGGAGGAAAAGAATCAAATGGATCGAGCAAGGGAAGCAAGAGAAAAAGAAAGACTGCGATAAGGAGACAAGAGAGAGGAGGGAGAAGTGAATGGGGAGGGAATGAAAGAGCAGGAGAACGAGGAGAAAGAAAGATAAAAGCGACATAAAAGATGATGGTTAACTTAACATAACATAAAGAGCAAGAAAAAGAGAACGAGAAAGAAGAGGACGAGATAGTGCGAGAGAGGGAGAGGAAGGTGTAGAAAGCGGGCAACAGAACCACATAACGAGAGAAACGAGATGATGGTTAACTTAACATAACGAGCAAGAAAAAGAGAACGAGAAAGAAGAGGACGAGATAGTGCGAGAGAGGGAGAGGAAGGTGTAGAAAGCGGGCAACAGAACCACGTAACGAGAGAAACGTGAGAAAGACAAATCTAGAGATAAAGATAGAGGGTGCGAGAGGAACCGACAGAAGGGCAGAGAGAGAGAACGAGACAAAAGAAAATAAGACAGTGTCCCGGTATTTACCTTCTTAGGCTCGCCGCCACCAGTCAGTCTTGCCTGCAGCTTCTCCAGCGTTTCCAGCACCCCCACGGCCGCCATCTTTAACTCAGGCAGGGCCGTAACAGGAAGTGACTTCCAATGATCCCACCCCCCCCACCGTGCTGGACAAGGTCGCCATCTTTCTTATGGGCATGCGATTATGACCCAGAAGCAGAAGTGTCAGCTGACCCTGTTTGTTTTGGCATTTACCAAGGGATGACTATTTCCGACACCGGAAAAGCCGCCATTTTATCCGAAGCCAAAAATCAGAACGCCTGCGCGGCTCAGGCTGGCATTAACTGAGACACTTCACTTGTGTTCTTTGATGTAAACAAGAGAAACAGCTGCTAGTCTGAAGCCATCATCCTCTGTATATGTTGTGATGTTTACAGTTAGAATGAAGACTACCATACCTGCCACATTAACAACAAGACTTTAAGGTGAAAAAACACACGGGGATACTACAGAGGAAATCTGATTCGCGATAGAGAGAGCATTATCGATTTTTTTCTACAAGGCTTTTTACCATGAAAGACTGCATGGGTAAGGAATCAACTTCTGCTGGTAGGAGACACCACCGCCTTTCTCCGAGGCAGAGAAGAAATGCCTCGGAGAAACGCAGCGTCGTTTTCGGATTCGGGGGTGTGTTTTGCTGTTGTCTCCTCCCTGAGACTTTTCGCAAAAAACACGCCCCCGATCCGAAAAGGACGGGGCCTAAATGGAGTGACTGACCTCTTCTCTAGTGGCTGGCAAGCATTCAAGAGGCCAGCCAATGGAGAACAGGGGAGAAGAGGGGCGGGTGCAAGCCCCTCTTCTCCAAGTCATTAATTCTCGCGAGCGAGACTGCGCAAGCGCAGCCTTCGCTAGCCGAGACCTAAAAAACAATAGGTGGGACATTTTTCTCTGTTAAAGCAGCCAAACTTTGGAATTTGTTACCCCCAAATAGAAGAGCTACGGATAAATATTTTATTTTCAGAAGACTAGAGTTGGCTATTTCATGGATGATGACCATTCTCCTGTGTATGTAAACATGTATAATTCGATTACATCTATGTATTTAGATATGTGCATTCCTTTTTACAAAATATATATACTACTTATGGTTTAAAAATATATAGATATTCTTATAGGTCTTCTTATATACTTATAGTGAAAATATATGTATATATTATTCATGCTTAACATATATATAGGTCACTGCATAGTTTACAAATACATTATTTGATTATATGCTTTTGGGTCTCTGCTTTATTTATTCTATCTATCACAATGTGTGACAAGTTATATAAGTTACTTGATTAGAAGCTTATGGGTCTCTGTTGCATTATATTCTATCTATCACAATGTGTAAATATAATCAACAATTGTATCTATTAGTGATTCATTATTACTGAAATATTGGGGAAAATATAAAATAACAATAAATAAATATAAAGGAATAAACAAAAAATGCATAGAATTTCCCCCACAAAAACATACTACAAATAAACAAATTACAATTAAATGTACAGCAACACTTGAAAGTCTGTCCGAGTTTCTTTTATCCATTCATGCACATATGGGACTTTATATAATACAACTTTATATCTCTTTAAGATTTTCCATACATGTATACCATTCTATGAAGTTATGTATATATATATATTTATTACTTTACTACTACTGTAGAAATAAAAGAAACGCCTTCAACTCTCTCAACGCACTACTCTCGATCTCACCCTATTCCTCTCTCAATATATCCTCTACCTCCACTCCACTCTGACTCATCCCAAACATCATTGTACTACTATGATCCCCCTAATAACCCTTTCAAGATTCTTCCCTCCTTTGACTCATCCCCTGCCCTCACATATCCCTCCTTTGCGTGAACCCAAGACTTTTCTTTTCCACAATAACACTTTCTAGACTCCTCCTTCTTCTATCCCGCCTTTATCCTATTAAATTCAACTAAGAGACTCACATGTACACCGCTTGAATTAAAAACTTATATTTCACTATATTAATCCGCCACTAATCCATTTTGGGTTCCAGAGTAGCGTGCTACTCACCGAAAAGCGCTTTCATGCTTCGCCAGGGGTAGTAAGCGCTATATAAATACAATTACAATAAGTACTAAGTTTAAGTGTGGACAGCGTGAAGAAGAATGTCTTGGACATAAGATCTCAAAAGAAAGGGTGCAACCTAAAAAACAGTCACGTAGATGCCATTCTGAAAGCACCAGTGCTGGAATCAAAAGAACCAATTACAATTTTCATCATCGCTCAACTTCCTGTGATTCTGAACAAACCAGTTAGTCTCCCTGTGCCTATAAAAAACAAGCATTGGCATAGCCAATAGGTCTCGCTTTTGGGACCTTATAAGTGTTTAGCCATGCAACAGTTGCATAACTGAACACTTATAAGGTCCCAAAAGCGAGACCGATTGGCTATGCCAATGCTTGTTTTAACTGCTGCAATCTATTGAAGCCTCACGGAGAATATCAAAGCGGCCGTGTGGCCGCGAAAGTGAAAGTAATCTCGGTAAAGCGCGACGCGCGCGCCCGCGCACATGCACTGTAGCTCTAGGCTGGCCTGGTAGCACTCTTTGGAGCCCTCACAAAATGTCTTGCCAGACCAGCGCATGCGCTGGGTCAGGCGAGACCTAATGAATGTGACCTTGTGTAATGTGACTGGTGCTCGTGGAGAGTGCACCATTACCTTCAAGTCCAGTTCTCGCAAAAAAAAAAAAACTGCACTAAGAGGTCAAAACAAAATATTAACATTAAAAAAAAATGAAATACATTTCATTCACACACATCTGTGGGCATGGACTGGCCTGCAAAGAAACATGCTGGTGGCCCCGAAAGGCGAATGGGCTGGGACAAAGTCTGTCGATTGGCAGGAGACAATTCAAATATGCACTCCTTTTATTTCACAAAACGCCAATAAGGACTTCAGGTCCGATGTCTCGATCTAAAATCAGAATAAAGTCTAGTAGATGATACAAAACTCACCTAATGCAAAGGAGAGCATGATGCCTGACGTGATCAGGCTTCCGACTTGGATATATTTGCGTAGAAGTAGTGTATATGTGTGTTTTTATGACACAACTTCAGCACCACTGTGAGCGTGAGTGGGAGAACGCGATTGACTCCACAACGTCGCATTTGTAAAGAAGGGGCATATTATCAACGGCCAGCGATAATTATCGCTGGACGTTCATAGCGATAGAAAAATTATCGCCAGCTATCGCTGAATATTATCGCCATGATAACGCTATATTTACAACGCATAGCGCTATGGCGATAATATTTCAGCGATAGTGGTGTTTTCAATGGAACATCGCTGGTTTTCCAGCGATGTTCCATTGAAAACAGCGATAACATTGCTGATAGGACCCTGTAGTCCTATCAGCATAATCCATATCCCATTAAAAATATGCCTTAGTCAGGAATTTAACAGGTGTTAAATTCCTGAGTTAAGGCTGAGGTAGCGCGATTTTTTTTACCGCTGCACCTCCTTGTTAATATCGCGAAGCTGCCTTTACGATATTAACATGTGTTGTTTTCACAGCCATGCCTCTTTTGCATCTCATTAGTGATGCGAGGCAAGGCTGTGAAAAAACGGGCTCTACATCAAGGAAACACACGCTAGCGTGTCCATAATGATATTGCGATATATTTATCGCAGCTTTTCGCCCAAAAACGGACGCTAAAGCGGCGATAATTATATCGCCAGCCCTTGCTAATATGCCCCTTAGTGAGTTAATATGTGAGCTAACAGTTGGGCACTTATCTTTGGCACTTTTAGTCTCTGATTTGCACAAACTGAACCAGAAAACCTGGAAAAATCACGGTTTCCCTTCTTAAATTGTGTGATCTTAGGCAAATATTCAATTTTACCAAAATTCTGTTTTCTTCATTATCCGGTAATGAAAGCACATTCAAATATGTGAATTCAAGAATACTAGGGGGCATATGTACAAGCCCCTATCGCCCCCACAACGTCACTTTTACAGACGTTGTGGTGGCGATAGGGGCTGAGCCTTATGTACAAGGCAGCATTAAGCCACTTAATGTGGCTTAACGCTGTCTTATACATAAGGCCCCCTTTCACGTTATGGTTAGCGTGAAAGGGGCGTGCAGTAGATGTTGTGGTAGACATTCCACCGCAACACTCATTGTATTTGACGCTACCCCCTATGTACAAGGGTGGCATACATAGGAGGCAGTGCCAAAATAAAGACCAGGAAGACCCTGGTATTAAGTTGGCAAAAGAGGAGAAATTCATTTTTTCTCTTAGTTTTTGCTTTTTCCATGTGTGCTGCCTTGTGCAGCACACATGGAAAAAGCTAAATGCCATGGTTTGTTTATGTACAGGAAGGTGTCCCTACCTGTACATAAACAAACCTTTAAAAAAAAAAAGCAATTTTATCACTTTCATGTGTGCTGCATAAGCAGCACACATGAAAGTGACAGAATGGCATTTTAGGATTGTTTATGTGCAGGAACGGACACCTTCCTACACAGATAGTTTTTAAACATGGGCTTTTTTAGTGTGCTTCCTTCCATCACATTGCTAAGACTAGAGAGCCACTGAATTCAGAAAATTTACATTTGTTGATTATCTTTCCGTGATGCACAAGTCAAGTAGAAACTATGGGGTATATTTACAAGAAAGTGGCGAAGCGTGTCGTTAAGCCAAGAAGACACGCTTCATCACTTTGGAAACGCAGGGCTGCACCATATTTACTAGACTATGGTGCAGCCCTGCGTTTCCCACTACGCTGGCACTAAATTTAGCAGTCTAGCGCCAACGCAGGCACCCTTGAACCATAGTGCAAAGGTGCCTATGTTGAGGGGAAGATTGTTTATGTTTAGGAAGGTCCCCCTTCCTGCACATAAACTATCTCTAAATGCCGTGCTGTAACTTCTATGTGTGCTGCTTAATGCAGCACACATTGAAGTTTTTTTCCCCCGTAGTTTTATATAGCGCGAACTTGACCCAAAGGTATCAGGTATCAGAGAGCTTTACATGAGCGCCAGTTGCATTACACAAAAACACATTATTTATTGTTAAGCACAATTCGATTAAGTGTTTTGCCCAGGATCACAGGATGTTGAGTGTCATTGCCGAGACTCGAACCCAGTTCCTCCAGATTTGAGATCGACCGCCCTAGTCGTTAGGCTACATCCTCTCCCAGAAATGGCATTTTTTAAAAACAATTGTTTATGTGCAGAAAGGGTGACCATACTGCACATAAACAAGCATTGGCGTTTTGCTGTTTCTGTGTGTGCTGCCCAAGGCTGCACACATGGAAACAGCAAAAACGATGAGAAATAAAGTATTTCTCCTCATTTTGCCTGTTTAAGACCAGGTTTTCCCTGGTCTTAATTTTGGAGCTGCCTCCAATTGACACTGCTCTTGTAAATACGGTACAGCATCAAAATCAATGGGTGTTACGGTGGAATGCCCACCACAACACCCATTGCATGCCCCTTTCACGCTAAATGTAGCGTGAAAAGGGGCCTTATTTACAAGGCAGGGTTAAGCTACATAAAGTGGCTTAACCCTGCCTTGTAAATAAGGCAAAGCTCATATCACCATCACAACGTCACTAAAAGTGACTTTGTGGTGGTGATAGGGGCTTGTAAATATGCCCCTAGAGCTCATCTTCCAGAAAGTGAATTGTGATGAAACTTGAAGTAGGTATTCAAGTCACAGGGAGAGTTGTTACTGAACATGTGCTTATTGGACTCATTCTTCGTATGTTTTGCTTTCAGGAACTACGGGCCCGATTCACAGAACTAACTTAAGACAAAATCCTAAACTTACTACCATTTTGGTATTCACAGAAGGCACTTACTCATTTTGGTATTCACAGAAGACACTTACTCACTTCCGTATTCACAGAAGTTAGAAGTCCAACTTTAGGACTCCTAAATGCCTTCTGTGAATACCGAAAGTCTTAAAATTAGGATTTTTCTCAGTTTAGGAGTCCTAAAGTTAGGACTCCTAACTTTACTACTACTAAACTGAGAAAAATCTTAATTTTAAGGCTTTCGATATTCACAGAAGGCATTTAGGAGTCCTAAAGTTAGGAGTCCTAACTTTACTACTACTAAATTGAGAAAAATCCTAATTTTGAGACTTTCGGTCATCACAGAAGGCATTTAGGAGTCCTAAAGTTAGGAGTCCTAACTAAACTACTACTAAACTGAGAAAAAGCCTAATTTTAAGGCTTTCGGTATTCACAGAAGGCATTTAGCAGTCCTAAAGTTAGGACTCCTAACTTCTGTGAATACCAAAATGAGTAAATTCCTTCTGTGAATACGAAAATGGTAGTAAGTTTAGGATTTTGTCTTAAGTTAGTTCTGTGAATTGGGCCCTACAAGTTCCAAAGTACAGAGGGATGGTTACACAGATGTACTTTTAAGGAATACCTGTTGGCCTTTACAGCTGAAGCATATATGGCAAGTTGGTTAAGATATCTCTTTGCCTGTTAGATATCCACTGTGTGGACTCCTTGGACAACAGAAGTGACTGGTCAGAGTGGTGGCGATTTACTCTCTTGTCCCATGCCCCTTTCCCCCTTTCTAGCACAGACCCTCAGAATACCGTGTATGTGGTCAATGGTGGAGGCTGTGAGGGACAGAAAAATGCATCACTTCTATAGGATTCTGGTCAATATGTTAGTGCGTCTGACTCTTTCGCTCTACCTCTCACTTTCTATCTCTCTATCTCTTTTATATTCTGAAGCTTACAAGAAGAATGAAGATTGTACAGTAAAAACAACAAATCTCCTTGACACACCTGGGGCGCAATCTCCGCATACACGTCTGACGCTCAAATAGGATGGGAGGCCAGGCATCCAGACTATGAGAGATAGCAATGGCACTTAGAAAAAATAATGCCAGCATCCTTGATTAACGTGTGCGATAGACGCATGCACTGGGGACAGGGATCACTCAAAAATAAAAGGCAGGCCGCTACAGGTGAACCAGGGCAGTGATCACAAGCTGCAAGGAGGTGTTTGAACAGGTAGCCCACGTGAATGCAGGCAATAGCAATTCCCTACACAGGTTGTGCATTAAGAAATGCAGAGCAGTTACAAACGCGCTGCAAAAGCTAGTTCATAATCGTCCGCAATGGACAGGTGCACAAACTGTAGTACGGGCCCGAAAATTTCAAATACAAAACACTGCAGGTCTCATATAAGGCATTAACAACCCGCATTGTCTCATATAAGGCATTAACGACCCGCATTGTTTCATATAAGGCATTAATAACCCGCATTGTCTCTAATAAGGGATTAACAACCCGCATTGTCTCAGTTAAGGGATTAACAACCCGCATTGTCTCTTATAAGGGAGTAAAAACAACCCGCTTTGTCTCATATAAGGGATTAACAACCCACATTGTCTCATATAAGGCATTAACAACCCACAATGTCTCATATAAGGCACTACCAACCCGCATTGTCTCATATAAGGCATTAACTACCCACATTGTCTCAAATAAGGCATTAACAACCCGCATTGTCTCACATAAGGATTAACAACCAGCATTGTCTCATATAAGTCATTCACAACCCGCATTGTTTCATATAAGGTATTAACAACTCGCATTGTCTCATATAAGGCATTAACAACCTGCATTGTCTCATATAAGGCATTAGCAACCCTCATTGTCTCATATAAGGCATCAACACCCTGCATTGTCTTATATAAGGCATTAAAAACCCTCATTGTCTCAAAAGGCATTAACAACCCTCATTGTCTCATATAAGGCATTAGCAACCCTCATTGTCTCATAAGGCATTAACAGTAAAATAATACGTTTCTGCTTACACTACTATCCAAACCGGCATAGCTTGTCTTGAGTGGCATTGTTGCCTTCACTGTGAGGAGTGGAGTAAATGCAGACTCTGGTATTTTTGCCCGAATCCGGATTACAGTTTGAGTATTAATTTCAAACGCACCAGTTTTTCCTGCACACATTCTACCAGGTTTTACATAGAGGTATTCGAGGAGGGAAACAGGTTGAAATGATGGAAATGGTGTGAAATTTGGGTGAGGTAAAACAGATTCTGTACGCTAGCACTCATTCCGACCTGTAAAACATGGAATATGATGTTAAGAATACGCTCACGCTTAGATGAAGCTGTAAGTTCCTTTAATTAACATGAACCAACACATGCTCCAGAAGGGAGGAGCGAATGACGACTTGCAGTGTCGGCGATCAGCTGTCAACTGTCAGTCGAACAGTTGGACAGCTGATGACCTCAAAGGTATGGTGTCCGCGCAGGGACACACAGGGGCAAACTAGGACGGTGTCCCAAGTAGGACATAAGAGGAACGTAACACATCTTCCCCCTTTGAGATCAACGTAAAAGTCTGGAACCTATGGAAAGGTTGACAGGTCTAAAAGAGGTGAGTATCATTCACAAACAAAGTCCTTGAGCTTCATGGGTGCCCCCAACAACCTTCCCGCACGTGTTCTGCGGACTAGTGGTAAATCTCCTTCAAGCGGTGTGGGTGGCAACTTGCGCCGGTTTTCCTTAATGGCCTGAGTGTCGTTTATCGTTATAGATGGATCCATGGTTGTTCTTGTATCGCTTCTTCCCCCAGTCACGGGTGTAGCAGGGAACTCATAGTCAGACTCGTAGTCTGAAAAGTCCATGGATGTTTTGTTGTCTTTGGCGGCAGTACCTTGATTATCCCTGTAGCTTTCCGGAACGGGATCCTCCTTGGACTCAGCTTCGGGGTTTGCTGGATACTTGTACGCTGACAGTGCTGAGAAATGCCACACTCTTCCGTCGCTCAAACGTGCTGAGTTGCTATAAATGTTCCGTACTGTCAAGGGTGGGGTATATCTATTCTGCGTTTTCCCCACGTGACCACTCCTTCTCACCTTGACAAGATCTCCCACTTTGATTTCTACTTCCTTGCATCCGTGTTTTTTGTCATAGTAAACTTTTGTTTTGTGCTGGGCTTGCCTAAGTCTCTCTTGGATTGCTCTTGCTGACCACTCCACTCTTTTGGCAGCATTTATCCACCCCACGTTGTCCTTTGTTAGTGGCGTTCTGCCGCGCATAAGTTCAAATGGGCTATGACCCGTGGTGTCACTTGGTGTAATGCGGTAAGCCCACACAGTTTTCAACACTTCTTGTTTCCAGTCGAGGTTATTGCTCGCTGCCAGTTTGATGGTCCCTTTCAACACTCTATTAAATCTTTCGACTGCCCCATTGGCAGCGGGGTGATATACAGATGTGGTTTTATGTTTTATATTGTGTTTTTGTATATAATTTTAACAAGGTTGTGCGCATCTGGCTTACTGGTTATTTTTACTTCCGGCCATTTGCTGAAGTGATCCTTAATTACTATCACATACCATTGTTCCTGCGTTTCCGTGATGGGTCCCATCCCATCCTCGTCGCCAAGTTGTTAAGAATACGCTCACGCTTAGATGAAGCTGTAAGTTCCTTTAATTAACATGAACCAATACATGCTCCAGAAGGGAGGAGCGAATGACGACTTGCAGTGTCGGCGATCAGCTGTCAACTGTCAGTCGAACAGTTGGACAGCTGATGACCTCAAAGGTATGGTGTCCGCGCAGGGACACACAGGGGCAAACTAGGACGGTGTCCCAAGTAGGACATAAGAGGAACGTAACATATGATATTGGGTTTTAAAACATAAATAAAAGGCATTGTCATTTACAATACTAATAGCTTAAACTCGCAAATACAAGACCTATTGCAATCCAATAAAGGGCCTTCTCGACCGCTTGTTAGATTGTAGATATCAGAGGATGAGACCGACCTGCGACGTCTTCAAAGTAGTGATAAATAGTGCAGTGAAGAAGATGTGTAAGTGTCGTAAATTACACAGACACAAAGGGTGAAGTGAGAGTTACATATTATCAGAGCTAGAAACACTAAAAAAGCGCTCCAACACATTTTGCTCTGTGATTACACTGCCGCGGGTCAGGAGGAAGAGTGGGGGAGGGGGCTATTTCCTGCCCTCACCGTGATTTGAGTGTGCAGTTCAGCATTGCGTAGTGTCATTGCTATCTTTGGCCTAATAAAAAACACTCCAGCTGTAGTTGGACATTGGCATTACCTCCTGGTGCAGGGCGGGCTGTGCTTTATGGCAGGCATGGAGGGAGGGAGGGATGGTCTCGGCTGCAGCTTCGGCCTCGTACAGTGCCCCTGCTATTACTAGTGAGTGAGAGGCGCTGCGGTGCGTGGTATTGGTGGTGGTGGTATTGGTGGTGGTGGTATTGGTGGTGGTTGTGGTGGTATTGGTGGTGGTGGTATTGGTGGTGCTGGTCTTGGTGGTGGAGTGGTGGTGGTATTGGTGGTGGTGGTGGTGACATTGGTGGTATTGGTGGTGCTGGCGGTATTGGTGGTGGTGGTATTGGTGGTGGTGGTATTGGTGGTGGTGGTATTGGTATTGGTGGTGGTGGTACTAGTATTAGTGGTGGTGGTATTGGAGGTGTTATTGGTATTGGTGGTGGTGATATTAGTGGTGGTATTGGTGCTGTTGGTGGCATTGGAGTGATTGGGGGTGGTGGTGGTATTGGTGGTGGGTTATTGTTGGTGGTGGTATTGGTGGTGGTGGTAATAGTGGTGATGGTGGTATCGGTGGTGGTGGTGGTATTGGTGGTGTTATTGGTATTGATAGTGGTATTGATACTGGTGGTGGTGGTATTGGTGGTGGTGGTATAGGTGTTGGTGGTCGTATTGGTGGTGGTGGTATTGGTTGTGGAGGTATTGGTGGTGGTGATATTGGTGGTGGTGATGGTATTGGAGGTGGTATTGGTGGTGGTCGTGGTAGTGGTATTGGTGGTATTGGTGGTGTTTGTGGTGGCATTGGTGGTGGTATTGGTGGTGGTGGTTGTAGGAAGCTGGCTCTGTATATACTATACCAACGTGAGGTATAGTGTGCACAGAGTTCAGTGGAACCCCAATGGTAGGCAGAGGTAAAGTTAGATAGCACCTTACTCTCTATTTGTGGTAGTGTGGTCCAACAGTAAGGCTTTATCAGAGGACAGTGTTAAGCATTTGTTGTACACACTCAGTCAGCAAATGAATTCACACACTCAAAGACTGAACTTCAGACCAATTGCTTTTGTATAAAAATATTATTTTAGTTATTTTATTTTCTAGAACCAAGCAAGCCTGGCACAGGTAAGCAATAAATACATTACAGTAGTAATGAAGTTTGTAAATAGTTTGAGTTGCAATTGTAAATGTATTTTGATTTGATTACAGTAGTGTTACTGATAATGCAATGCTTTTCAGAATACAGTACTTATACTTTGTATAGGATGTTTAGTAAAATTATAGGTGTTACTTTTGAGATGACTTTTCTTACACAGCGCTGTATTCCCGGATACTGCACTGTGAAATTTCCTGTAAACAGGTAAGTAAAAGTGTTTTTGTTAATTAGTACAATTTAAGAACAGTCAATGTTATCCTATAGAGGAAAATAGTGTTATCGGTTTAACGGTAAGTACTTTGTTGTGGGAAATGGTATTCTAGGGTTAGACTCAGGGTCCCCCAGGGTCAAGGATGAACTCTTATTACATCCTCAGCGGCACTAGGGCGGCCGGGTGCAGAGTACTGAGGCCCAATGTTATCCAATGGGGGATAGGGGGCCTCCGGTTGGTGGCTGCTGACGATTAGGCCACTGGGTTGTGGGAGCACAGCTCCTGGACTTAAGCTTAGGGCAAATGGGGGTTTAGGCCAGCACAAAAGATACACCCTCAGCGGCACAGGGGCAGCCGGGTGCAGAGTGCTGTTTTGGCATCGAAGCCCTGTAGCTTTCAATGGAGAGTCTCCGGTTTGCAAAAGCACTGCAGGCTCAGGGACAAAGGTCTTCTGAGTGCGACCACCACTTGGAGAGGTAAGTTGGAATGTTGGGGGTTGGTTAGGCACCGTTGGTTGGGCCCCCCAAGGCCATGGGGCATCGGGTGCAAGTGTGCCTTTTAGGGTTGGATCTTCTTACCAGCTCCAGGTCGTGGTTGGGGGGACCTTCCGGTTTGAGGCTGCAGGTGTCGGCTGGAGGCTTGAGGCAGGTCATGGGTCACCGGATCTCGGGTCAGGATCGCCGTGGAGACCTCCTTGTGGTGTTTGCGCACTCGAGCTTGGCCTGTGGACGGCGGATGCAGAGTGGTGCTGATTCGCGGTTTTCGGCCGGAGCCAGAGGTTATTGATGAACAAATCCTGTGTTCACGGGAGACACAGTCTTATTGGTTGAAGGCAGGCAGGTCCTCCGGGGTTTTGGAGGTTGCTGGCTGCAGGACGCACCAGGACTTTGCAGGAGCAGGTTCGAGGCCAGTAGGGCTGGGGCCAAGTCAGTTGACGTCTTCCTCTTGTTAGCTTCAGCACAGCTGTTTGGTCCTTCTTCTTTTCTTGTAGTTGGTTTTTGTCTGACTTCTTGGTTCAGGGCTGCCCCCTAAATACTGTATTTAGGGGGCGTTTTCGGAGTCTCGAGGTCAGTAGCCAGTGGGCTACTGACCTTAGGGTGACTACACCCTTGGTGTGCTCATCCCACGTGTGGGTGTGAGCCCAATCCCTAATCCTGATTGGGGAGTGCCTGCCATCTGCAAGATGGTGGGCACTGAAGAGTGGGCTTCACCTCGCCTCCCCTACCTGAGGGGAGGAGTTGGCAGAGGTGGGCACACCTTCAGGGCTGGCTAATTTTTCCCACCTGTCTTCCCGCCGAAAAGGAGGGGAGACAGGAAGGGGGCCTGCTCCTGAATGAGGAGAGGCTGGGGGTCGCATTACATAGGCTGCAAGGACGTTGAAGCTCCCATGCCACAGATGGCTCTTCCTGGCCTGGGGGAGGTGTGAATAACTCGCCCAGGAAAGGCTTTGTTTGAATTTGTCTGAGTTTGTCTGGGCTCAGGGAGCGAAGGCGTCCACCCTATGGGTCCAGAAACATGTCTCATGGTGGCAAGCTGGTGTGTACCAGTCAGGGAACCCATGAGGTTGGTCGTTTTTCAGAGGGCATCTATAAGATGCCCTCTGAATGCAATTTTCATTAAATCCCACACTGGCATCAGTGTGGGTTTAATGTGCTGAGAATTTTGATACCAAACTTCTCAGTTTTCAGTGCAGCCATTATGGTACTGTGGAGTTCATAATGACAAACTCCTAACACCATATACTCTTAACGGCAGCACTGCACTTGCAATGTCTAAGAATTGACTTAGACTCTGTAGGGGGGGCAGGGCTCATGCACCTGTACCCTCACCAGTGGTATAGTGCACCCAGCTAGAGGGGTGACTGATCGATGCCAGGGCAGTGGGTTGTAGCCATGGCACACAGGGATGTGTGCCATGTTGACCCTTCAACTTGTTCTGCACCAAAACACGGAGCCTGCAAAGCCAGGGTGTGAGTGTAAAGGTACAGGACCTCTAAGGGTAGAACAATAAGTGCTGCAGCCCTCAGAGGCCTTCCCTGCTCACAGTGCCTTGGGTACCTGTGGTACCGTTTACCAGGGGCTGACATGTGGCCCGAGAGTGCCAATTGGGTGTTCAAGGTACAGTTTTGGGGAAAGAACACAGGCCCTGGGAGCCTGATTGGCAGGTACCCAGGACACATCAAGTCAAAGTGCATCAGTAGTCTGCCAAAAAGTGGGGGGGTTACTGCAACGGAAACCCAACTTCTCACAGTGGTGGTATTGGTGGTGGTGGTGGTATTGGCAGCGGTGGTGGTGGTGGTATTGGTGGTGGTGGTGGTATTGATGGTGATATTGATGGTGGTATTGATGGAATTGGTGGTTGTATTGGTGGTGGTGGTATTGGTATTGCTGGAGGTGGTAGCATTAGTGGTGGTATTGGTGGTGGTGGCACTGGTGGTGGTGGCATTAGTGGTGGTGGTGATATTGGTGGTGGTATTGGTGGTGGTGGTGGTATTGGTGATGGTATTGGTGGTGGTGGTATGGGTGGTGGTGGTATTGGTGGGGGAATTGTTGGTGGTGGTATTGGTGGTGGTGGTAGTATTGGTGGTGGTATTGGTGGTGGTGGTGGTGTTATTGGTGGTGGTATTGGTGGTGGTGTTGGTGGTGGTGTTGGTGGTGGTGTTAGTGCTGGTGGTATTGGTGGTGGTGGTGGTATGGGTGGTGGTATTGGTAGTAGTATTGGTGGTAGTGGTATTTGTGATGGTGACACTGGTGGTGGTAGTATTGGTGGTTGTGGTATTGGTGGTGGTGGTGCTATTGGTGGTGGTGGTACTAATGGTGGTGGTGGTATTGGTGGTGGTATTGGCGGTGGTGGTGGCATTGGTGGTGGTATTGGCCGTGGTGGTGCTATTGGTGGTGGTATTGCTGGTAGTGGTATTAGTGGAGGGGGTGGTGTTGGTGGTGGTGGTATTTGGTGGCGGTGATGATGGTGGTGGTGGTAGTGGTATTGGTGGTGTTGGTGGTATTGGTGGTGTTGGTGGTGGTGGGATTGGTGGTGGTGGTAGTGGTATTGGTGGTGGTGGTGGTGGTATTGGTGTTGGTGTTATTGGTGGTGGTGGTATTAGTGGTGGTGGTACTAGTGGTTGTGGTGGTATTGGTAGTGGTGGTTGGTGGTATTGGCAGTGGTGGTGGTATTGGTGGTGGTATTGGCAGTGGTGGTGGTATTGGTGGTGGTATTGCTGGTGGTGGTATTGGTGGAGGAGTGGTATTGGTGGTGGTGGCATTGGTGGTGGTGGTGGTATTAGCAAAGGTGGTGGTATTGGTGGTGGTGGTATTGGTGGTGGTATTGGTAGTGGTGTTATTGGTGGTGGTGACATTGGTGGTGGTGGCACTGGTGGTGGTGGTATTAGTGGTGGAGTTGATATTGGTGGTGGTATTGGTGGTGGTGGCATTGGTATTGGTGGTGGTGGTATTGGTGGTGGAATTGGTGGTGGTGGTATTGGTGGTGATGGTAGTATTGGTGGTGGTCGTATTGGTGGTGGGGGTGGTATTGGTGGTGGGGGTGGTATTGGTTGTGGTGGTATTGGTATTGGTGGTGGTGGTTTTGGTGGTGGTATTGGTGATGGTGGTATTGGTGGTGTTGGTATTGGTGGTAGTGGTGGTGGCATTGTTGGTAGTAGTGGTGGTGATGGTATTAGTGGTTTTATTGGTGGTAGTAGTATTGGTGGTGGTGGTATTGTTGGTGTTGGTATTGGTGGTGGTGGTGCTATTGGTTGTGGATTATTATATTCAGGGTGGTGGTGGTAGTGATATTGGTGGTGGTATTGGTGATGTTGATGGTGGTTGTGTTGGTGGTAGTATTGGTGGTGTTTATGGTGGTGATGGTGGTATTGGTGGGCAGTGGGCAGTGGTATTGGCAGTGTGGTGGTATTGGTGGTGGTAGTGGCGGTGGTGGTAGTATTAGTGATGGTATTGGTGGTGGTGGTGGTATTGGTGGTGGTGGTATTGGTGGAGGGGGTGGTATTGGTGGTATTGGTGGTGGTGATGGTATTGCTGGTAGTGGTATTGGTGGTGGTGGTATTGGTGGTGGTGTTGGTGGTGGTGGTATTGGTGGTGGTGATATTGGTGGTAGTGGTATTGCTGGTGGTATTGGTGGTGGTTATATTGGTAGTGGTGGTGGGTATTGGTGGTGGTATTGGTGGTGGTATTGGTAGTGGTATTAGTAGTGGTATTCGTGGTGGTATTGGTGGTGGTGGTATTGTTGGTGGTATTGGTGGGGGTATTGGTATTGGTGGTGGCATTGGTATTGGTGGTGGCATTGCTATTGGTGGTGGTGGTAGTGGTGGTAGTGGTGGTGGGAGTGGTATTGGTTGTGGTGGTGTTGGTATTGGTGGTGGTTGTATTAGTGGTTGTATTGTTTGGTAGTAGTATTGGTGGTGGTGGTATTGGTGGTATTGGTAGTGTTAGGATTGGTGGTGGTGGTATTGTGGGTGGTGGTGGTAGTGGTATTGATGGTGGTATTGATGGTGTTAATGGTGGTGGTATTGGTGACGTCGATGCTGGTACTGGTGGTGGTATTGGCAGTAGTGGTGGCATTGGTGGTGGTATTGATGGTATTGGTGGTAGTGTTGGTATTGGTGGTGGTATTGGTATTGGTACTGGTGGTATTGGTATTTGTGGTGGTGTTGGTATTTGTGGTGGTATTGGTGGTGTTGGTATTGGTGGTAGTATTGGTGGTGGTGGTATTGACATAGTATTGGTGGTGGTGGTGGTGGTATTGGTGGTGGTGTTGTTGTTGGTGGTGGTGGTATTGGCGGTGGTGGTATTGGTGGTGGAATTGATGGTGGTGGTATTGATGGTGGTGGTATTGGTGGTGGTGGTGCTATTGGTGGTGGATTATTATATTCAGGGTGGTGGTGGTAGTGATATTGGTGGTGGTATTGGTGATGTTGATGGTGGTTGTGTTGGTGGTAGTATTGGTGGTGTTTATGGTGGTGATGGTGGTATTGGTGTTGGTGGGCAGTGGGCAGTGGTATTGGCAGTGTGGTGGTATTGGTGGTGGTAGTGGTGGTGGTGGTAGTAATGGTGATGGTATTGGTGGTGGTGGTGGTATTGGTGGTGGTGGTATTGGTGGAGGGGGTGGTATTGCTGGTATTGGTGGTGGTGATGGTATTGGTGGTGGTGCTAGTGGTATTGGTGGTGGTGGATTTGGTGGTGGTGGTGGTGGTATTGGTGGGGGTGGTGCTATTGGTGGTAGTGGTATTGCTGGTGGTATTGGTAGTGGTTATATTGGCAGTGGTGGTGGGTATTGGTGGTGGTATTGGTGGTGGTATTAGTGGTGGTATTCGTGGTGGTATTGGTGGTGGTGGTATTGTTGGTGGTATTGGTGGGGGTATTGGTATTGGTGGTGGCATTGGTATTGGTGGTGGCATTGCTATTGGTGGTGGTGGTAGTGGTGGTAGTGGTGGTGGGAGTGGTATTGGTTGTGGTGGTGTTGGTATTGGTGGTGGTTGTATTAGTGGTTGTATTGGTGGTAGTAGTATTGGTGGTGGTGGTATTGGTGGTGTTAGTATTGGTGGTGGTGGTATTGTGGGTGGTGGTGGTAGTGGTACTGGTGGTGGTATTGATGGCGTTAATGGTGGTGGTATTGGTGGCGTCGATGCTGGTACTGGTGGTGGTATTGGCAGTAGTGGTGGTATTGGTGGTGGTATTGATGGTATTGGTGGTGGTATTGGTATTGGTGGTGGTATTGGTATTGGTACTGGTGGTATTGGTATTTGTGGTGGTGTTGGTATTGGTGGTGGTATTGGTGGTGTCGGTATTGGTGGTAGTATTGGTGGTGGTGGTATTGACATGGTATTGATGGTGGTGGTGGTATTGGTGGTGGTGTTGTTGTTGGTGGTGGTGGTATTGGTGGTGGTGGTGCTAGTGGTATTAGTGGTGGTATTGGTGGTGGTGGTGGTATTGTGGGTGGTGGTGGTAGTGGTATTGGTGGTGGTATTGGTGGCATTAATGGTGGTGGTATTGGTGGCGTCGATGGTGGTACTGGTGGTGGTATTGGCAGTAGTGGTGGTATTGGTGGTGGTATTGATGGTGGTATTGGTATTGATGGTGGTATTGGTACTGGTGGTGTTGGTATTCGTGGTGGTATTGGTGGTGTTGGTATTGGTGGTAGTATTGGTGGTGGTGGTATTGGTGGCGGTGGTGGTTGTATTGACATGGTATTGGTGGTGTTGGTGGTGGTATTGGCGGTGGTGGTATTGGTGGTGGAATTGATGGTGGTGGTATTGATGGTGGTGGTATTGGTGGTAGTGGTATTGGTGGTGGTGGTGCTAGTGGTATTAGTGGTGGTATTGATGGTGGTGGTGTTGCTGGTGGTGGTGGTATTGTTGGTGGTAGTGGTGGTATTGGCAGTGGTGGTGGTATTGGTTGTATTGGTGGTGGTGGTATTGGTGGAGGCCGTGGTATTGATGGTGGTGGTATTGGTGGGGGTGTTGGTGTTGTTAATAAAACAGGCTTTTGAAAACAACCAGTCAGATGGCTTTAGTACAGATGACATGTAACACAGATGTGCTGTTGTCAGCTTCAGCCCATTAGCACACGATTATGTGCTACCTAAAGACCTCCACTTGGCCATTCTACCTCTTTTGTCGCTGATCATAAATGAATCTCTACTGTAGGGGAACATCCCTGATTGCCTCAAAATCAGGTAAGTCACTCCCATCCCTAAGAAGCCTAACTCAGATTTATCTGATCCCAACAACTTCAGGCCTATCACAAACATCATGACGTTAGCCAAACTTCTTGAGAAATGCGTCCACAAGCAGCTCTGCAACCATATAGAGAAATTTCAATTACTGGACCTCTATCAATCCGGTTTCAGAGCAGGGCATAGTACTGAAACTGCACTAACTCACATTGTGGATGACGCTCTGAAATTCCTTGATCATGATGTCCCTTGTCTTCTGATTCTTCTGGACCTGTCTTCTGCTTTCGACACCATCAAACATGAAACCTTGATTAATCTTCTACAATGTAGAATGGGTTTAGCGGGTCCGGTCCTAACGTGGTTTACCTCTTTCTTACACAACCACACTCAAAGGATTAAACTCAACCAGTCCCTTGCTTCCAGTACCCAGGTCAGGATGGGAGTTCCGCAAGGATCCACACTCTCACCCACGCTCTTCAACCTTTTTATGGAGCCACTCACTGTCATTCTAAACCAGTCTAACATTCATTACCACATGTATACGGATGACACGCATCTTTACTTGAAAATCTCCTCTCTAGATGACATTAACACTTTAAATGAGTCGCTTTCGCAAACTCAACAATGGTTAGCTGTTAGAAATGGGATTTCTGGTTGGCTAAGGCTTGCGCCAAAGTCAGGCAGAAACCACCACTCTAGTCAGGGCAAGGAAGTTACACGCCAAAGATAACCCCTGCTCACCCCCTTGGTAGCTTGGCACGAGCAGTCAGGCTTATCTCTGAGGCGATGTGTAAAGCGTTTGCGCGCGCACCCAGCAACAACACCCAAGGCCCACCACAAAGGAAACTCCACACAAGGTTATAACAACCGTAACCTCTCCAAAATCCTGTCCCGTATTTCCATCCGCTCTAGAGCCTGGAATAACCTGGATCATTCACTTCTCTCCCAGACTCTAGCAGACTCCCCGTATGAGGTCTCCCCTAATCCCAGCGTAACGTCCAGCAGATATCAGGAATGGATTTCTGACGCAGTGAACCGTGTGGTTCCGGTGAAATCTTTTATTTCTAATAGGGTATCACCATCTGCTCCATGGTTCACGGATGGTCTCCGTTTACAGCGTCAATACTGTAGGAACATAGAAAGGCGATGGCGAAAGCATTATAATCCTGTTGATAGGCAGACTTATAAAGATGCCCTTGCACTATACAAAAAATCCATTGTAAAATGCAAAAGTATTTTATTTCTGGCCCAAATTGAATCAGCTCAAAATTCAGCCAAAAAGCTGTATCAGGTAGTTGACACCCTGTCCAACCCTCCTACAGGCCCTCCGACGGAACCCTCTCAAGTCCTGTGCAATGCGCTGGCTACTTTCTTTTTTACCGAGGTCTCCACGATCTATTCGTCATTTTCCCTCCCTACATGTCCCGTTGCCCTTGATCTTCCTTCTCATACGCCTAAGTTCACCAATTTTCTTCCTGTTTCATCCTAATACATTGGTAGGTTGGTTACTTCCATCAAGTCCGGCTCTCCTTTTGACCCATGCCCCCCGCGATATTGAACACTCTCACTGAGGTCATAGTACCTCCTCTAACGGACCTTTGCAACTCCATTTTTCAATCAGGCATTTATCCGGAAATCTGGAAAAAGGCAGCTATTAAACCATTATTGAAAAAACCATCTTTAGACCCCACCAAATCAGTCAGTTACAGGCCTATTGCTTGCCTACCAATTCCGGCTAAAATATTTGAGTCAGCTATGAACCTGCAATTATCCGAGTTTATTGACCATCACAATCTTCTGGATGATACGCAGTTCGGATTTAGGAAATATCATGGCACTGAAACGGCTTTGATAAAAGCTTCTGATGAGATTAGGACCATCATGGATCGGGGGGGCGGCGGTCCTGGTGCTCCTTGATCTGTCCGCCGCATTCAACACGGTCGACCATTCCATCTTGGTCGACCGTGTCGCATCCATGGGGGTAACTCACCATGCAAAAGATCTCATCGCTTAGTTTCTTACCAACCGAACTCAAGCGGTGAAGTTGGGTAATTTCTACTCACCTACTTTTACTCTCCCTTGCGGGGTTCCTCAGGGATCCTCGCTAAGCCCCACATTATTTAATATATATGTGGCGGACCTGGCGAAGGTTATAAAAGCATACAGGCTGCGGCTAACCACCTATGCTGACGACACCCAACTGGTGCTGTCTATTCAAAAAGACGGTCCCGCAGTCGCCGCCCAATTCCAGGAAGGGATGATGGCCATTAGCTCGTGGATGGCGGATAACAGTCTAAAATTGAACTCGGACAAGACCGAGATGCTGACCTTTGGTAGGCTCTCTCCAGAGTGGTCTGCGACCTGGTGGCCCAGTGATATGGGTCTCCCTCCCACTCCAGTAACCAAGGTCAGGAATCTCGGCATCATGTTCGATAATAAACTGTCTTTTAAGCATCACGTCAACGCTGTGGCGCCATCTTCCTTTTATATGCTGAGAAAGATCAAGAAGTGCCATACCTCCCTTCAACTGCAGGAAAAACTTTAATTACCACACTTGTTTTCTCAAAAATGGACTATAGCAACGGCCTCTTCCTTAATGCTCAGGAGCAGGTTCTAGCCAAGCTGCAATCAGTACAGAACGCGGCAGCTAGACTAATGCTTGACGTTCCTGTTCGTCACCCTACATCTGCGGCCATTCACCAGCTGCATTGGCTGAGAGTAAAGAGTCGGATAAAATTCAAGGCTCTATGCATTGCTTATAAAGCCATTCATGACTCAGGACCTAAGTTCCTGAAGGATGCTTTTCGGATTTATGTTCCCAATAGAACTTTAAGATCAGCCTCTACACATCTGCTCCCGGTGCCATGCACCAGAACCTCCACATGGGGAGACAGACGTTTTTGGTAGCAACTCCTAGGTTGTGGAATTCCCTCCCATTTGCTATAAAAACTGCCCCTACCCTTATCATGTTCCGTAAGCTTTTGAAGACTTGGTTATTCAACCAGTGATCCCTTCAGATGCCTCTGTTAGTAGGAAGTTCTGTATGCGCCGAGACACCATAGGGTATTCGTGCGCAATAAAAATCGTAAAAACATAAACATAAACATAAACATATATAAAAATAGCCTTTGTATTATACCAAAACACATTAGATAATATTCACACAATTTACACTGTGTCAACTGGCACGGGCAGAATTTTACAAGGGATTATATGTACAGGGGACAGGGCCACATGGACCACTGTCAGGAATTAGCACTTTTAGAACGTAGCACTTAGAACATAGGATATAAAATTACTGTAGCACAAAATAACACATATAGCACACAACCAGTAACTACTGGTAACAGGTAAGTACCACCTACGCAACCCTAACCACCTTAGGAAAATATCGCGCAGGGAACTAGGACCTCACTAGCACCACCTGTACTAGGAGAAAACAACCACCTAAGTATCACAATACCTGTAGGGGTAAACGCACATTACACATGATGCATCACAACACATTCAGAGGTGTAGGGAAGGAAAACACATGATGCATAAAATACATTCAGCGGTGTAAAACAAGGCACATTCAGAGGTGCAGGTTAGGAACCATAACGAGAAACTCACATAAGCCACCACTTGTGGCAGTCCCTAGGCCAACTGGCCTTGTTGGGGCTAGGACGCCCTGTGTCCCAGTGTCAAGGCAAGACTGCGCACGCAGTCAGGGCAAAGCGCAAGGGGCCCCAACCTAAACGTTGCAGCTGCCCACTAAGTGCTTGGCAGCTGTGGAAGGAACCTGGGCACCACTGTGCCTGTACATCGATTGTGCAGCGCGTAGGGGGGGGGCTCGTGGGCTTTAGCTCACCCAAAGAGAAATACGCCCCAAATCATTGGAGCGGGCCGCTCTTATCACACTGAAAATGCCCCGTAACGTTGGAGCCTTCTCGGGGCTCGTGAGCCCTCCCCAGCTGGAGCCTCACTGGGTGCGTGCACAACGCTGCGGTGCGTGGGAGCCTCGTGGGCTCCACACACCAAAGAAATGCCCCCGGTTGTGTAGAGCGTCCTCGCTCTTTAAGGCAAAGAATACTAGCCCCCGTCTTTGGAGTCCCTCTGGACTCTGAAACACAATGGCCCCAACCGTTGGAGCGCACTCGCGCTGTTAGCAAACTCTGTCCCCCAAGCGCTGCCGCTGCCCACTGTCAGGCGGGGCAGCGGGAGGGAGGAATGAGCACTGCGCCCGCAGTGCTCGACTTCATTACGGGGACGGCACCGAACGACGCGCCTCACCACACCCCCAGCCACCCAGCCACTGAGCCGCACTCACCGGCTTACGGGCAGACAACACACGAAGGCGGGGTGGGCTCCCGGTCCTCCTCTCGACGGAGCTGGGGGCAGTCACGGCGCTTCCTCTGGCAGCGGCCGCCGGTTCTTCCTCGGTGCGGGAGCGCGGGGTAGGCTCCCGTCCGCTCTCACTCTCTGCACCGCGGGGCTCCCTCACGCTTACGGGAGCCCCGCTTGGACTTCCGGGTTGCGGTCTTGCGCCCCGCCCTCTTCCGGGCTCGCACTGCTCGACTTCCGGGTCGCCGCGGGCAGCGCGGCGGCCCTTCGGATTCTTCCTCGCTCCCTCTCCTGGCAGCAGCACGGGGTAGGCTCCCGTTGAAATTGCAAGAAAGCGGCAGGAGGCGGGGTGGGCACCCGCTTCCAAGGTACCGATGCGGGGTGGGCTCCCGCTCGGGTTTTCCCAGCGCCGAGATGCAGGGTGGGCACCTGCTTGTTACACACAGCGAGGTGGGCTCCCGCCTCCAGTCTCCGCAACAAGAGGGGGAATCCTTACGCCGGGGATTCCCTGGCCCTGCAGAGGCGACCCGGAGCGCTGTAGAAGCGCTGGGGCACCAGATAAAGCGCTTCTAGCGCTATATGTAAAATAAGAGCGCTTCCAGGTGCTTGGAGCAAGTCCAGCCACCAAGTCCTGGTAAAGTCTTTAGGAAGGTAGGCAGGGGGCAAGGCTCACTGGGCCTCCAGGCAGGGAGGTAGTCCAAGTGGCGGTCCTCTGGCCCAGCAGCAGCAGCAGCCCCCCTCAGGCAAGATCCTGGAAGAGAACAACTCTGTGGGGACGCAGCCCCATTTTTATACACCTCTTCCCTTTGTTCTGGGTTCAGGGTGAGGGGAAAAACCAGTCGCAGCTGGTTGGGGGGCACCCTTGATGTGCTCAGCCCCTCACTCTATTCACTGGCAGGGCTAGGGTCATCAGTCGCACCACAGGGGGCGGAGCCAGCATTGTGTGGGGAAAGCCCTGCCCTATTCAGGTCCAAGGTGCACTCCTCCCCAGCCATCAGCATGCTAATCTCCCTATTCACCACTGGGTGACTCCTCCTGACTCTGGGGATTTCCCTAGCCCGTCACATGACCTCAGTCAACCAATCACGCGACAGGCAGTCACTGCACATTTATGCCAGCGTCTAGAAGTGGCACTTCCACACTAGCTACATGCACGCCGCACACATCATCGCGCAGCATTTAATCACACGAGTCCGCACATACCAGACTCGACCCTGCACACCCCACGCATCAGGAACTACTAGGGACACCTACATTCCCCATGCATTCCTACGGGAGGGCAGGCCTATCTCACCACATGCACTCAGAGTGCGCACGCACTTTACTCTGGGACCCAGGGAAAGTGCGCAGAAACCAAAAGTCACTATCACCAAGTCACCAATAAAAGCAAAAAGTTTAGGGGTGAACCTGCCAGAAGGGCAAAGTCCAACATTAGCCCAGAACCATTTTTTATTGAATACCCTCAAAACTGAATTCCTGCTGATTGCCCCCCCCCCCCCACAATCACTCTGCACCTACCCTGGACTGGCTAAAGCAACTCACAGCCCTTAACTGCACCCCTGACGTGGTTGATTCCGCTTAATGTAGGCATTACCTTGGACAAATTACTTAATATACAAGCTCACTTCAGTGCCTCTATAAGGGGGGCCTACTTTCATCTTAACACCCTCAACAAAATCAAACCTTTCCTTTCGACTGATGATATACAACCTGCAGTACAATCCCTGATGATCTCACGTCTTGAATATGGGCTGGTGACCCTGGCAGGGCTGCCTAAAGCGATCCTGGCCCCACTCAGAGCCACTCTCAACGCATCGGCCAGGCTCATCACAGGCTCCAAAAAATACAATCACATTACACCTGACCTTGTGCAGCTTAACTGGCTGTCTATTGAAGCGAGGATTAGTTTAAAAATAGCCTGCCTCATGCATAAAGCCTTGCATTATAACACTCCAGCCTATCTGGCGAGCAAGCTCGTTCTTTCTGGCTCAAGTCGGAACTTCAGAAGTACGTCCACACTTCTCTTGAAAACGCCCAAATTTAAGAAGAAAAGTACGTACAAACATGCTTTCTCTGGCCTTGCACCTAGAATTTGGAACGCTCTCCCTACTGAGATTAGAGTCAATCCTTCCACTGTCTATTTCAAGAAACAAGCCATACTGATTTTCCTGAATGATCATTAACTGCATCATCGTGTTGTCTTTTGCAAGTCTCCTTGTTGACAGACCTGACATTTATCCCAACATAGCGTTCCCCATTTATTTCATGTTTGGTGGTTAATTACTATTTTACCCGAGGGTCCTCACCCTACAGTTTTGTCAATTGTTTTACTATGTTGTATCAAGTGCACTTTTGCTTGTTTTGCTGAATGTTACAGGAAATATTTTATACCTTAGGAGACATCGGATCTAGTGTGGCCTACTACCAGGTCCCTGATCTTGAATGTGTACTCCTTGTGGTGTCACTGTGCTGACCTCTATTGTACAGAGTTTAATCATGCTTCCGCCGTGTGTACAGCACTCTGACACTCGCAAGGGTCATGTTCGCGCTTTGTAAAACTTTCTAAATAAATAAATAAAATAAATAAATACCTGGAATTCTCATGACTTAAGTCGCTAATAATTTCAAAATCTATTTTACTTGGGTGGTTGAAACAGACATGAGATAATGCCCGGTTAAAGTGATTGAAAGTGAGTGCCCGTGGTACGGGGGCAGCCGTGTCGCTTAATAAAACACAAGTGGTTTCAGCTGAAGCAGCTCATGTCCAGCCAACAGTAAGAGAAACTCAATAAAGTAAATAATGCTTACAGACTAAATGACAGGTCCGGTGTAAGTAAAAGGGATGGTCGCCATGTGGGGGTACAAATGAAGACAAGGCCGTACTAAGATGAGACTAAAAAGGCTATTAACGAATCCAAAGGCAGCATTTCCGAAAGACAACAACACAATCCAATGAAAAATATGGGAGGCGAGTGGGTGTGGCTTCTCTTCCATACTCTACTACAGCAGTCTCACTAGGCTCGACCTAAAAAGGTAGTACGGTTTTGGGTCGTGTGATCTGGCGGTGTTTTCTTTGACTCTGGTATAACAGTCTCTTCCTTCCATATCTTAGGGACACAGCCTGCTTTCATCGAACCATCCTCTCAGCTGTCTCCACTGACCCAAGGTCAAGTTGCCATGACCTTGTCCTACAGGCGGAGCTCCAAAGATGGAGAGCTCAGTGTGGTGAATTACCTCCTTGTCCAACTTTCCCAATCCAGTCCTTAAATGTGAGATCACATCTCCTCCTTGAAGATATTGTTCCCTAGCCAACTCCTAAATACTTCTCCCAACATGGCCACCATTACCCAGCTGCCACTGCAAAGGAGAAACAGTCACTCCAAACATCTTGTAGTAGCAAGCAAACCACATAAATAGAAACTTCATATAATCGATTCCCTGGGGACTGGAGGGTGGGAATCTTAGGACTGTATAAGGGAAGACTTGGATTCGGAGTAATGATGATTACCGGTAAGTACCCAGCGCAGTACTGGAGATGGTCCGGATCATATCACTCATCTCATATGAAATGCTTCCGACAGGCTAAGAGCGGAGACCTGTGAGGGAGAAGCTCGCGTTTGCCCTCAAGGGGGCTGTGCCAACAATCTCTGGCTGGAATGGATGCTTTTGTGCACTGAGGAAGTGAAGTGCATGGTAATCTCATCGTGATATCGTGATCTTTCTTCTGGACACTGAAATCAGCAGGCCGGTGCCTTTCAGCTGACTGTAGTGCCTTTCTGGTGCCTTCGATGCCTTTCTGGTGCCTTCGATGCCTTTCTGGTGCCTTTGATGCCTTTCCTTAGCCTTTGATTTCCTTCTGGTGCCTTCTGTGTCTTTCTGATGCCTTCGATGCCTTTCTGGTGCCTTCGATGCCTTTCTGATGCCTTCGATGCCTTTCTGGTGCCTTTGATGCCTTTCCGTAGCCTTTGATTTCTTTCTGGTGCCTTCGGTGTCTTTCTGGTGCCTTCGATGCCTTTCTGATGCCTTTGATGCCTTTCTGGTGCCTTCGGTGTCTTTCTGGTGCCTTCGATGCCTTTCTGATGCCTTCGATGCCTTTCTGGTGCCTTCGATGCCTTTCTGGTGCCTTCGAAGCCTTTCTGTTGCCTTCGAGGCCTTTCTGTTGCCTTTGATGTCTTTCTGGTGCCTTTGATGTCTTTCTGGTGCCTTCGATGTCTTTCTGGTGCCTTCAATGTCTTTCTGGTGCCTTCGATGCCTTTCTGTTGCCTTCGATGCCTTTCTGTTGCCTTCGAGGCCTTTCTGGTGCCTTCGATGTCTTTCTGGTGCCTTTGATGCCTTTCTGTTGCCTTCGATGCCTTTCTGTTGCCTTCGAGGCCTTTCTGTTGCCTTTGATGTCTTTCTGTTGCCTTCGATGCCTTTCTGTTGCCTTCGAGGCCTTTCTGGTGCCTTCGATGTCTTTCTGGTGCCTTCGATGCCTTTCTGTTGCCTTCGATGCCTTTCTGGTGCCTTCGAGGCCTTTCTGGTGCCTTCGATGTCTTTCTGGTGCCTTCGATGCCTTTCTGTTGCCTTCGATGCCTTTCTGGTGCCTTCGATGCCTTTCTGTTCCCTTTGATGTCTTTCTGGTGGAATAAGCCCATCAGATTACCATGGCTCTTCAGTCCTTTAACGAAATAACCTTTATTTCAGCACGAATTTAACAAGGGATGACAATTCCATTAGCTGAATTAACTGGCCATTTCTTACCTTGATAGTTCTGGTCTTACATATATTACTAAACAGCATATCTGAATGTGCTCTCATGTAGCCCCAGTGCCTTGGACCGAGGCAAGGATCCGCGACTCCCAGAACCGCGGAGTCGCTGCCTGCGGGCTCTCACATCTCCCGTCCTGGCCGCCTGCCCTCTGCCCTCTGAAAGACACTTTATGGCCCTGCCCACCACACTCCCGGCCTCCCTAGGGAGGTCTTCAGGCGCCCTCGGCAGCTGTCCACACTCCAGGACCTGGACTCCCAGCTGGCGGTGCCCGTCTGCCATCACCAGCGGGCACCATGCCACCTGCTGCGGTCTGAATTCCCGATGTTAGCACCTCACCCTGACAGACTGCTGCACCCCTTCTCTCAGCAGTTACATGAGGTTTGTCTCACTTTGCAGCTCCTTGGCCACGTCTAGCCTCCTTGACTAATCGCCAAACTAGGGCAGACAGCAGAGGATAAACCCCACCACTCCCCAGGGGCCAGGCACCCAGGCAGACACGGCAGGAATTATCAACAGAGACAGAAGAGGCCACGGAACGGCTCCACAGGGGTAGGAGCCGCGTCCGGGCGAGTCTCCTCCTGCAGGGCCGCCTGACGCGTACCCCAGCGGACACCCCAAGCATCGAGTGCGGACGAACACTAAACATGGTACACATTCCCTCCATCTCCCAGCAGCCCTGCCACCCTGGTGCCCCTGTCATGCGTCAGATGCAGGCTGTGAGGGCGTGCCAGTCCGTTGCCCTCTCCCATCTCCCAGAAGCCCTGCCACCCTGGTGCCATTGTCACGCGTCAGATGCAGGCTGTGAGGTTGTGCCTGTCCGTGCCCTCTCTATCTCCCAGCAGCACTGCCACCCTGGCATTGGCTATGAGCAGTTTGTGCCCCCATTGAACACCTCTAGGCCACACCGACACCACAGAAGGTCAACTTAGTGCTGTAGGTGCTGGGAGAGGGGACCGCAGCTCCAGCAGGGGGCGCTGTGGCTCTGTGAGCTGAGATACAGAACCATAGGCCCAGGACCGGGGCGAGGATACCCTGCGTCCCTCCCGGAAGAGCTCACCTCCTGGGGCGCCTTGCACAGTAAACAGTCATTTCCGCCTTTCCTGCTCCATTGGTGGAACCAGGGCCGGTCTTTAGCATGGGCGAACTGGGCCCAGGCGCAGGGCAAGAATGCCCAGTGCTCCAGGTAGAGTTCGCCTGCTGGGCACCTTACACTGGAAACCCTCATTCCCGGCCCTTCCTTTTCCGTTGGCGGCACCACCAGATGGAGGTGGGCTACCACGACATTAATAGGTGAAGCCGATCCTGGGGTCTGGCTTGGCAATACGAACCATCAACAGATTCGCATCTAAATGGTACAGCAAAGATCCCATTACAATCATTTAAGATTAAAATAGACTGTTCCTTGAATGATTGCATTTTTTCTTAAATCCATAGATTTTATGACGGAATTGGCAACTTTTAAAAGTTATAGTTTTAAAGCATGAACTTCTGCCCACTTCTAGTGCCCAGACAGCACTGCCACGCGTGAACCAAGAGATGTCCGTTTGTATTGTGCACTGTATTATGGGGAAAATATTTTGGGGCAGATTTATCAAGGTTCGCTCTTGAGCTATGCATGGGGGCGCAAGGGTGATGCAAAACCTAAGTGAGATTTATCACGGAACGCTAGGCCATCTTCGGCGGCCCCTTCCCCGCGTGGCTTGATAAATCCAGAGCAATACAACGCAGCGCAAATCGCTGCGTTGCGTTACTCTGCCCCAGGCAGGCGTTCCATGGGTGGCGCGCGGGTCTTCCCAAGCACTCACCCATGGATTCTGACTATTTCCTAATTTACCATTAGTAGTCGACCTAGGAATGCGTCAAAATGCTATGGTGGGGATGAAACAAGGAGAAATATATTTATTTCTATATTTCTCCTAATTTCCTTCTCTTTCTACGTGTGCAGCATTCTGCAGCACACGTAGATTCTCTTTCTACGTGTGCAGAATTCTGCAGCACACGTAGACAGAGGAAATTAACTCTCAGGATTGTTTTTGTGCAGGAAAGTGTCCCTCCCTGCACAAAAACAATCCTGCCTGCAACGCAGGCACCCTTGCAACGTGACACAAGGGTGCCAGTGTTGGGGCTACGCAGCCAAAAGTGCGCCCAGGGAAGGACAGGAACGCACTCTATGGGGCAGATTTACAAGCCCCATGCGCCACTTTTGCGTCACTTTTCCCATGTTAAAAGTGACGCAAAAGTGGCGCAAGGGGCTTGTAAATCTGCCCCTATAATGGTAAATACGGCACATTCCAGCCTTTTCATGCCGCACAGCGAGGTGGATTGCTGCGTTGCGCTGCGCAAAAGATTGATAAATCTGTCCCAGTTGGTGTGCACCAAAGCTATTTCTGTAAAACCAGTCTAAAATGAGGTACTTCTGGCGCCCGCATCCTGAATTGAATTCTTCAAAAGGTGTCAGATTTGACACAATTCTAATGAAGGGCAGTGAAGTTAAGTGGC
This sequence comes from Triturus cristatus, assembly GCF_964204655.1. Taxonomy (NCBI): domain Eukaryota; kingdom Metazoa; phylum Chordata; class Amphibia; order Caudata; family Salamandridae; genus Triturus; species Triturus cristatus. The sequence goes on along the minus strand of NC_140590.1, from coordinate 55,734,885 downwards.
CTTCATAGGATCACACAATTTGTGGAAGCCGGGATTTAATCCTATGTTTCCTGATTAAATGTTGGGCAGGTAGGCTCCAGGGTGAATATCTCCTCCTTGCTGCCCCTTATCAAGCCAAACTGTCTTTCTTGAAGAAACAACACGTTAAGTGTAAGGGAAGGCGGAACACATTTCTATTTTAACAGCCCTGCCTCCCCCTGACTTAAACAACAACAAGGATGTGGGTGAGTAACTCAATGACTAGCAGAACAAAGGAGACTGACTTCCCGCATGTCTTTGGTGTAGTTAAGTGTCATATGTCTCTTAAAACTGCTGTAGAACCAGAAAAATGTAGTCCATGGGTTCCTAGGCTCGGCTTTATTTCGGCTCTCCTTCCACGGGACAAGGGCCGAGCCAGAGTGGGTTATTAAGCTCGAGTCAGACTTGAGGCCTGCTTGGCTTTTCCACTTCTATTAGGTGACCTCACATTACAGAAGAAGTCCCCCTGTTTCAACCCCACAAGCGCCCCCATCCTCACGGTATTACAAAATGTTGGAACTCCTCCTCCAGGGGTTACGGAAGAAGTCAAACTCCTTCCCTCGGTACGGTTGATCACTCCATCTGTACAGTCCGCTCAGGGTATTTTACATGCTTTTTTCAAATAAAAAGATTTTAGGTCTAGCCTGGGTAGCGCATGCGCTGCTCTGCGAGGCATGCTGTATTCGGGTCAGGACTTGAAGCTCCACCCACTCTCCGGCCATGTTTTTAATTGGATTGTGTCACTGTCTTTGGTAAATGCTGGCTTCTGATTCGGTGATAGGCATGTGAGTACCTCCTTATTACCGCCTTGTCTTCATTTGTAACCTCCCATGAGGACTGGTCCTTTTACTTCTGTTGTTACAGGTCTCTTTTATCTACAGTCTGTGAGCACTATTTTCTTTAATGAGCACGATATGCTTTCCTGCAACTGCACTTTGCTTGCACAAGTTGTCGGACGCTGCTTTCACAATGTCGGCCGCTTCTTGTTAGCTCTGTGTTTTAATGCCAGAAGCTAGCACGCTCTGCTGAATTCAGAAACTCTGCTCTCAGTACACTGGAATTATTTTGTACAGAAGTGTCTGTCTTTTGTTTCTTAGCACTTGTGGGGTTTCTGTCGTTAACATTCAATTCAAAGCTCCACGTGCTTTCTTTCGGTCAAAGAGCAGAGGAACTTACAATTCCGAAAATAATTGCTTCCTCACAGACAGAAACATGTCAGTTGCTCGGTTGCAGAAGAACTGGGCTATTCTTAGGTCATTCAAAAATAACACTTCCAGTCGAAAAGTAGTGCATATGCTATTTAGATAGAGAGAATGTACGGTCTGCACAAAAAATCACAGAACGCTTGTCAATGTAGAATCGTTTTGCGCACTTAACTACCAGCCCATGTGCAAATAAAGAACAGGATATGCATTTCGAAGTCTCCTCCTAAAAAGACTCTACTGTTACCGGGTTCGTGCAGAGCTCCTCGTGGGTGCGATTCCCTGCGGCAGAACCAAGCCGCTACAAATCCATACACAATCCCTCCGACCGGAGAGACAAACGGGACACACTCTCTCAATCCTTTTGCACTTTTTAAATTAATTTTTAATTAATTTTTGTTATCCTTCATTAGCGGGATGCAGGCAAGAGCAGATCTACACGTTTCGGTATACCACGATACCTTGCTCACAATCAACTGTTCACTTAGCACCGCCCATACACATATTCAATCAGTTGCTACATCATTTCATGACGGTGTCATAAGGGCCCCTTTGCATTCTGGAGGGTGTAGTTTTTTTTACTCTCTGGATATAAGTCGTGAAAATGAAAGTTAAAAAACAAAACATAGTGTTGTCTTTTTTCAATTATAAACATTGGTGAAAATATGTGAAAAAAGTCAGTGCAATTTTCAAAGTTGATCGCGAGCAAGGTATCGTGGTATACCGATACACGTAGATCTGCTCTTGCCTGCATCCCGCTAATGAAGGATTAAAAAAATGTATTAAAAAAATTAATTTAAAAAGTGCAACAGGATTGAGAGAGCGCGACCCGTTTGTCACTCTGGTCGGAGGGATTGTTTATATATATATATATATATATATATATATATATATATATATATATATATATATATATATATATATATATACTTCAAAAATAGAGCCCCACTCCGACTTCTGTGCAAACACAAGACTTTATTCGTCTGAAGCAGCATATATATAACTCAAGTCCTGACCGGTTTCGGCGTCACCACGCCTTGCTCACAGGTGAGTTCAATATTTACCATGTGGTCACGAGGCCATAGGATCAACTACAGCCCCCAGCATGCATCATCGTTGCTTTGTAATCACGAGGCATTGCTTAGTATTCATGTTTTGCCCAAATAGCGTTTTATGAACAATGTCCCAACAACGTACCAAATTGTAATGTGCACGCATTCCTTCACACAGCAAGTGCACTTTTATGCTGCCTCTGTCCATGATAAGGGTTAGCACTGCGGAGCTTCCAAGAGGAGAAAACTCCCCTATTCCCTTTCTCTCTGATGCGCTACCAATACTTCTGGCAGTCCTTCGTTTGGTGCGCGAGAGCGTGTCATGCCCCCTCCATAAAATCCAGCACAACATCCTCCGTTTACTGGGGGCCACCGACTCTGCAGGGTGGGCTCAAAGGTTGCAGGAGCGGAGAAGCCTGCATATTCAATGCTTCAAAAATAGAGCCCCACTCCGACTTCTGGCTTCACTTCGAATAGGTTTCCTGTTGTTGTGGATTTAAAGGCGGCCCTTACCCGGTCGCGAAGAGGAGCCCACCGCTGTTAGCGGGTCTTTGGCGGCACCACGCTGGCGCTGCCATACTTGGAACGAAGGGAACTGGAGCCCTTACAGGGAGGGAGCCAGTTCGAAGGCTCTGGTTGTCAGCCACAAGGTGGGGCAGGTCCCACCTCGGACATTTGCATTTCATTTTTTAGTTGTAACTACGAGACTGTGACATTGCACCCACTAGGGTAAAACCAAGAGCACTACATCACCCAGAAGGCCACGAGGAAGGTCATGCCCACTGAGGCAGGTGCTGTAATCAAAACGGTGCTCTCAGCTGCACTTCCAGTCGCTGTGCAACAAACGCCACTGAAGAAAGGTTTACCTCTGAAACGCGTCTGGCGTACTTGTATTGAATCCTGTTGTCCTTGGATGTTTCCTGCTGGCAGGCTGTCTACCTATTAAAAAGAGCGTCAATTTACCTCCGTGTGGCTTCACTTCGAATAGGTTTCCTGTTGTTGTGGATTTAAAGGCGGCCCTTACCCGGTCGCGAAGAGGAGCCCATCGCTGTTAGCGGGTCTTTGGCGGCACCACGCTGGCGCTGCCATACTTGGAACGAAGGGAACTGGAGCCCTTACAGGGAGGGAGCCAGTTCGAAGGCTCTGGTTGTCAGCCACAAGGTGGGGCAGGTCCCACCTCGGACATTTGCATTTCATTTTTTAGTTGTAACTACGAGACTGTGACATTGCACCCACTAGGGTAAAACCAAGAGCACTACATCACCCAGAAGGCCACGAGGAAGGTCACGCCCACTGAGGCAGGTGCTGTAATCAAAACGGTGCTCTCAGCTGCACTTCCAGTCGCTGTGCAACAAACGCCACTGAAGAAAGGTTTACCCCTGAAACGCGTCTGGCGTACTTGTATTGAATCCTGTTGTCCTTGGATGTTTCCTGCTGGCAGGCTGTCTACCTATTAAAAAGAGCGTCAATTTACCTCTGTGTGGCTTCACTTCGAATGGGTTTCCTGTTGTTGTGGATTTAAAGGCGGCCCTTACCCGGTCGCGAAGAGGAGCCCACCGCTGTTAGCGGGTCTTTGGCGGCACCACGCTGGCGCTGCCATACTTGGAACGAAGGGAACTGGAGCCCTTACAGGGAGGGAGCCAGTTCGAAGGCTCTGGTTGTCAGCCACAAGGCGGGGCAGGTCCCACCTCGGACATTTGCATTTCATTTTTTAGTTGTAACTACAAGACTGTGACATTGCACCCACTAGGGTAAAACCAAGAGCACTACATCACCCAGAAGGCCACGAGGAAGGTCACGCCCACTGAGGCAGGTGCTGTAATCAAAACGGTGCTCTCAGCTGCACTTCCAGTCGCTGTGCAACAAACGCCACTGAAGAAAGGTTTACCCCTGAAACGCGTCTGGCGTACTTGTATTGAATCCTGTTGTCCTTGGATGTTTCCTGCTGGCAGGCTGTCTACCTATTAAAAAGAGCGTCAATTTACCTCCGTGTGGCTTCACTTCGAATGGGTTTCCTGTTGTTGTGGATTTAAAGGCGGCCCTTACCCGGTCGCGAAGAGGAGCCCACCGCTGTTAGCGGGTCTTTGGCGGCACCACGCTGGCGCTGCCATACTTGGAACGAAGGGAACTGGAGCCCTTATAGGGAGGGAGCCAGTTCGAAGGCTCTGGTTGTCAGCCACAAGGCGGGGCAGGTCCCACCTCGGACATTTGCATTTCATTTTTTAGTTGTAACTACGAGACTGTGACATTGCACCCACTAGGGTAAAACCAAGAGCACTACATCACCCAGAAGGCCACGAGGAAGGTCACGCCCACTGAGGCAGGTGCTGTAATCAAAACGGTGCTCTCAGCTGCACTTCCAGTCGCTGTGCAACAAACGCCACTGAAGAAAGGTTTACCTCTGAAACGCGTCTGGCGTACTTGTATTGAATCCTGTTGCCCTTGGATGTTTCCTGCTGGCAGGCTGTCTACCTATTAAAAAGAGCGTCAATTTACCTCCGTGTGGCTTCACTTCGAATGGGTTTCCTGTTGTTGTGGATTTAAAGGCGGCCCTTACCCGGTCGTGAAGAGGAGCCCACCGCTGTTAGCGGGTCTTTGGCGGCACCACGCTGGCGCTGCCATACTTGGAATGAAGGGAACTGGAGCCCTTACAGGGAGGGAGCCAGTTCGAAGGCTCTGGTTGTCAGCCACAAGGCGGGGCAGGTCCCACCTCGGACATTTGCATTTCATTTTTTAGTTGTAACTACGAGACTGTGACATTGCACCCACTAGGGTAAAACCAAGAGCACTACATCACCCAGAAGGCCACGAGGAAGGTCACGCCCACTGAGGCAGGTGCTGTAATCAAAACGGTGCTCTCAGCTGCACTTCCAGTCGCTGTGCAACAAACGCCACTGAAGAAAGGTTTACCCCTGAAACGCGTCTGGCGTACTTGTATTGAATCCTGTTGTCCTTGGATGTTTCCTGCTGGCAGGCTGTCTACCTATTAAAAAGAGCGTCAATTTACCTCCGTGTGGCTTCACTTCGAATGGGTTTCCTGTTGTTGTGGATATATATATATATATATATATATATATATATATATATATATATATATATATATATATATATATATATATATATATATATATATATATATATGTATTTGTATATATATATATATAAATATATATAAACACACACAAGCACTTGCAATGCAATAAGTCTCGCATTTGCGAGAGTTTGGACTTTTGGCATTGTAAATATCTCAAGGCACTAAGGGGTTTCGGGAATGCTGCTACTGTTCGAAGAGCCAGGTCTTGAGGAGTCTTCTGAAGGTCAGTAGGTCATGGGTCTGCCGTAGGGGGATGGGGATGGTGTTCCATGTCTTGGCGGTGAGGTGGGAGAATGATCTGCTGCCGGCGGTCACTCTTCGGATGCGGGGGATAGTGGCGAGGACGTGGTCGGCAGAGCGGAGCTGGCAGGCGGGGGTGTAGAAGCTGAGTCAGCTGTTGAGGTACGCTGGTCCGGTGTTGTGGAGTGCCTTGTGTGCTTGGTGAGGAGCTCGAAGGTTATCGTCTTGTTGATAGGGAGCCAGTGCAGGTCTCTCAGGTGGGGTGTGATGTGGCTGCGGCAAGGGATGTCGAGGATCAAGCGTGCGGAGGCGTTCTGGATACATTGGAGCCTTTTCAGGAGTTTGGCCGAGGCTCCTGCGTAGAGAGCGTTTCCGTAGTCCAGTCTGCAGCTGACGAGGGCCTGGGTGACCGTCCTTCTCGTTTCGGTGGGGATCCACTTGTAGATCCTGGGGAGCATGCGGAGGGTGTTGAAGCAGGAGGAGGAGACGGCGTTGACCTACTTTGTCATGGAGAGAGTGGAGTCGAGGATGACCCCTAGGTTGCGTGCGTGGTCGGTGCGCATTGGAGCTGTTCCTAGTGCGGTCGGCCACCAGGAGTCGTCCCAGGCCGAGGGGGTGGATCCGAGGAGGAGAACCTCCGTCTTGTCCGAGTTCAGCTTCAGTTGGCTGTTTCTCATTCAGTCAGCGACGCCCTTCATTCCCTCATGGAGGTTGGTTTTGGCGGTGTGGGGGTCTTTGGTGAGGGAGAGGATCAGTTGAGTGTCATCGGCGTAAGAGATGATGTTGAGGTCGTGTAGTCAGGCAAAGTGGGCGACCGGTGCCATGTAGATGTTGAACAGCGTTGGGCTGAGGGATGAGCCCTGGGGTATGCGGCAAATGATCTTGGTGGATTCGGAGCAGAAGGGGGGGAGGCGAACGCTTTGTGTTCTGCCGGAGAGAAAGGAGGTGGTCCAGTCCAGGGCCTTCTCTTGGATCCCGGCGTCGTGGAGGAGTGTTCGTAGTGTGCGGTGGCAGACTGTGTCGAAGGCAGCTGACAAGTCCAGGAGGATGAGGGCCGTGGTTTCTCCGTTGTCTAGCAGGGTCCTGATGTCGTCGGTGGCGGCGATGAGGGCAGTTTCGGTGCTGTGTTTGCTGCGGAACCCGGACTGGGACGGGTCCAAGATGCTGTTCTCCTCAAGGAATCTGGTCAGTTGTTTGTTGACAGCCTTGTGTTGGTTTTTAAAACATAAATAAAAGGCATCGTCATTTACAATGTCAATAGCTTAAACTCTCGCAAACGAGACCTATTGCATTGCAAGTGCTTGTTCTCTCATATAGAATGATAGCGACACCTACAGCTTATCAACACTAGGGGGCACTGCTCTACTAACGATAGCAGAGAGCATTATTTCATTAGCAACTCCAGTAGGCAGCCACCAAGACAGCGAACACGCACACACCCACAGACACTTATGATCACAAAGTCCAACAACAATGCGGGTCTCAGCCCTCAGCGACCACCACTGAAGCAAAAACCACATAGAGCAGGGCATCAGCATGAGGAAGGGTGTGTTTCTCAGTGCAGCACAAGTGGTTCTGCATATGGGGAGGTGCAGCAGCAGAGGAAGGGTGTGTGCCTCAGCACAAGGGGTGCTGCATACGGGAATGGTTTGAGTCTTAGTGCAGCACACGGGGCTCTACACAAGTGGATGTTGAGAGGATGTGGTCCGTCGGCTAGACTGCCGACTCTGGTGCTGGAATTCGAACCTCGGGGTCGTGTCCACATCCTGTGATTCTGGGCAAATCACTTAATCTCCCCGTGCCTGAATGTGTCATGGGAATACGGTGCTCGTGTAAAGCGCTCCGATACCTTGGGGTCGAGTTCGCGCTATATAAAATCTGCAAAAAAAAAAAAATGTGCTTCAGGAGATGAAAGACATGTGCCTCTGTGCTGCACACGGTGTTATGCATTAGGGGATGTGTAGCAGGAGAGGAAGGGTATGTGCCTCGGTGCAGCACACAGAGTTATGCACAAAGAGATGTGCAGCAGGAGAGGAAGGGTATGTGCCTCAGTGCAGCACAAGGGGCGCTGCACAGGGGTTAGTGAAGGAGGAACAGCATGTGCCTCAATGCAGCACAAGGAGTTCTGCATAAGGGGATGTGAAGCAAGAGAGGAAGGGTAGATGCCTCATGGGGTTCTGCATAAGGGGATGTGCAGCTGAAGAGGAAGGGTATGTGCCTCAGTGCAGCACACGGGGTTCTGCATAAGGGGATGTGCAGCTGAAGAGGAAGGGTGTGTGCCTCAGTGCAGCACATGGTGTTCTGCACAAGGTGATGTACAGCAGCAGGAGGAAGGGTATGTGCCACAGTGCAGCACAAAGGATTCTGCACAAGGGAATGTGCAACAGGACAGGAAGGTATGTGCCTCAGTGCAGCACACGCTGTTCTGCATAAGGGGATGTGCAGCTGAAGAGGAAGGGTATGTGCCTCAGTGCAGCCCATGGTGTTCTGCACAAGGTGATGTACAGCAGCAGGAGGAAGGGTATGTGCCACAGTGCAGCACAAATGATTCTGCACAAGGGGATGTGCAACAGGACGGGAAAGGTATGTGCCTCAGTGCAGCACAAGGTGTTCTGCATAAAGGGACATGCAGCAGGAGAGAAAAGGTATATGAATCAGTGCAGCACAAGGGCCTTTGCATAAGGGAAATTTGTTGGAAGCTGTCTCTCTATATACTATTCCAAAGTAAGGTATAGTGTGCACAGAGTCCAGTGGAACCCCAAAGGTAGGCAGAGGTAAAAGTAGATAGCATCTTACTATCTATTTGTGGTAGTGTGAGCGAGCAGGAAGGCTCTATCAGAGGGTAGTGTTAAGCATTTAATGTACAGACTCAGGCAAGAAATGATATCACACACTCAAAAACAGAACTCAGACCAATTTGTTTGTATAAAAATATTATTTAGTTATTTTATTTCTAGAACCAAGCCAAACCTGGTAAGTGAAATTATACTTTGCAAAATCTTATGCAGTGATTTACAGTTGAATGCAGTTTCAAATGCAGTTGGTTGAATTAGAGGTAAGTCAACAGTTCGAAATTACTTTTCAGTTACTTTACAGATTACCATGCACGTTACTTTTTAGATTACTTTTTAAGCTACTTTTGCTAATCAGTGTGATATGCGTGGTTATCACACTGGGACATTTCGTGGACAAAAGGTAAGTAATTCATTTTTCGTACATTTGCAGTTTTTCATTGTTTCATACAAACCAACTCCACACAAATGTATTGTCAAGGAAAAACAGTCAATGCAATCCTATGGAAGGAAATGAAGTTAACGGTTTGCAGGTAAGTACTTTTTTGTGGGAGTTGGTATTCTTTGGTTAGAACCAGGGTCGAGGATGCACTCTCAAAGCACCCTCAGCGTCACTAGGGTGGCCAAGTGCCGAGAGTTGAGGCCCAATGTTATCCAATGGAGGATTTAGGGCCCCCAGTTGGTGGCGGCTTACGAGCAGCCCACAAGGTTGTGGGAGCAAAGCTCCTGGTGTTAGGCTCGGGTAAAGGGGGATCTGAGTTAGCACCCAAAGTACACCCGCAGTGGCACAGAGCCGGCTGGGTGCAGGGTGCTGTTTTGGCGTCTGGTGCCCTGTTGCTTTTAATGAGAATTCTCCGGTTCCACGAAACACGGCAGGCTCGGGGACGAAGATCTTCTAGAGGTGACCACCGGTTCGACAGGTAAGTTGCGGTGCCTGGGGATGCTGAGACACCCTCGGTTGGGCCAGCCAAGGCCGTAGGACATCGGTTGCAAGGGTGTCTTTAGGCGTCAGGTTTTTCTTACCGGCTCCAGTCGTGGTTGGGGGGATCCTCCAGAAAGGGGCTGCAGGTGTCGATTTGAGGCAGGTCAGAGATCACCAGATCTCAGGTCAGGATCGCCGGGGAGACCTCCTTGTGGTGTTGGGCCACTCGAACTCAAGCTGTGGGCGTCGGATGCAGACTCACGGATTTGGCTAGAGCCAGAGTCTGTGGGTGAGCAAATCCAGTGCTCACAAGAGACAAAGTCTTGATTTAGGAAGGCAGGGCAGGTCCTCCTGGTTCTTGGGGGCTGCTAGCTGCAGTACACACCGGGATTTCGCTGGAGCAGGTTCGAGGTGAGGACAGGCCAGTAGATATGGGGCCAAGTCAGTGGGCGTCCTCCTCTTCATAGTTCAACACAGCTCCTTCGGTCCTTCTTCTTCTTTTCTTCTGGTCGGTTCTTGTCTGAGGAGGCAAGGTTCATGGTTGCCCCTAAAGTTTAGATTTAGGTGCGTTACAGGTAGGAAAAGGTCAGGACCAATAGGTCCCTTCCTTGGGGTGGGTGCACACCCTATTATGCCACCCTCCAGTGGGAGTGGGGCATATGCCTCACTCTGGTTGGCTGGATCCCCCCCATATGCACGGTGGCGGGGACTGAGAGTTGTGCTTCACCTCCCCTCCCCCACTTGAGGGGTGGAGATGGCAAAGGTGGGCACAACTCCCTTCCTCACTTGGTTTTCCCGCCGATTCTCCTTCCCAAAGTGGGGGTCAGAACCAGTGGGGGACAGTTGCTGGAAGCAGCAAAGGCCTGGGGAAGCTCACAAAGGCAGCATGCCTTTGAAGCTTCCCCTTCGTGGACCCTGCCCATCCTGGGGGAGAAGGCTTAGTACCTCGTCCCAGGATGTGCATTGTTTCAGACCCCAGAGAGCAGCAGGCTCTCGACCCAGGGGTCCAGAAACATGTCTGGTGGTGGCAGCTGGCGAGCAGCCACTCAGCCTGGACACTAGTGTTAGGTCGTTGTTCAGGGGGCATCTCTAAGATATCATCTGTGTGCATTTTTCATTAAATCCCACACTGGCATCAGTTTGGGTTTAATGTACTGAGAAGTTTGATACCAAACTTCTCAGTTTTCAGTGTAGCCATAATGGGGCTGTGGAGTTCATAATGACAAACTGCGAGCACCATATACTCTTAATGGCATTACTGCACTTATAATGTCTAAGAATTGGCTTAGACACTGTAGGGGTAGTGGGCTCATGCACCTGTATCCTCACCAATGGTATAGAGCACCCAGCTAGAGGGGTGGCTGAACTATGCCAGGGCAGTGGGTTGTAGGCATGGCACACAGGGATGTGTTCCATGTCGACTCTTCACTTTGTTCTGCACCAAAACACGCAGCCTGCAATGGCAGTGTGTGTAAAGTTACAGGGCCTCTAAGGGTGGCAGAATAAGTGCTGCAGCCCTTAGACGCCTTCCCTGGACACAGTGCCCTTGTTACCTGTGGTACCATTTACAATGGACTGACCTGTGGCCAGAGAGTGCCATTTGGGTTTTGTATCAATGCAGTTTAAGGAAAGAACATCGGCCCTGGGTACCTGATCGGCAGGAACCCAGGGCACACTCAGTCAAAGTACATCAGCCGTTTAGCAAACCATGGGGAAAACCATGCAAAAAGATGGCACTTCCTTACAGATGTGCAGCAGGAGAGGAAGTGCATGTGCCTCAGTGCAGCACGCAAGGTTATTTTTTTATTTTTTTTTAATGGAGTTTGATATAGCGAGAACTTGACCCGAAGGTATCAGGTATCAGAGCGCTTTACATAGCACCAGTTGCGTTACATGAGGACACATTCATTTTTTTGTTAGGCACAGGAAGATTAAGTGATTTGCCCAGCATCACAGGATGTTCAGCATCATTGCCAAGACTCAAACCCAGTTCCCTAGATTCGGGGTCGACCGCCCTAGCCGTTAGGCCAACTCCTCTCCTTATGCACATGGAGATGTGCAGCAGCAGGAGGAAAATGGGTATGTTCCTCAGTGCAGCACAAGGGGCTCTGCACAAAGGGATGTGCAGCAGAAGCCGGAAGGTATCTACCTCAGTACAGTACAGGGGTTTATGCACAGGGGTATGTGCAGCAGCAGGAGGAAGGGTATGTGTTTCTGTGCAGCAAAAGAGGCTATGCACAAGGGGATGTGCAGCAGAAGAGGAAGGTATGTGTCTCAGTGCAGTACAAGAGTTTATGCATAAGGGGATGCACAGAAGTAGGGCAGGAGGAAAGATATGCGCCACAGTACATTACAAGGTGTTCTTCACAAAGGGATGAAGGGTAGGTGCCTCAGTGCAGGACAAGGAGTTTTGCACAAGGGGATGTGCAGCAGTAGAAGGAAAGGTATGTGCCTACGTGCAGCACAATGTGTTAAGCACAAGAGGATGTGCAGCAGAAGGGGTAAGTGCATGTCACTTAGTGCAGCATAAAGTGCTAGACAAAAGGGAATGTGCTGCAGCAGAAGGAAGGGTATATGCCTCAGTGCTGCACACGTTGTTCTGCACAAGGGGATGTGTAGCAGGAGAGGAAGAGTGTGTGCCTCGGTGCAGCACTAGGGGTTCTGCACAAGGGGGTGTGAAGCAGCAGAAGAAAGGGTATGTACCTCAGTGCAGCACAAGGGTTCTCCATAACGGGATGTGCAGCAGCAGAGGAAGGGTAGGTGTAGGAAGCTGGCTCTGTATATACTATACCAAAGTAAGGTATAGTGTGCACAGAGTCCAGTGGATCCCCAAAGGCTTACATAGTCTTAACCAGATAATACTAAAAGCTCTATTTATGGTAATTTGGTCGAGCAGTTAGGCTTTATCAGAGGGCTGTGTTAAGCAATTGTTGTACACACTCATACAAGAAATGATTACACTGCCTCAAAGACTGAATTCAAGACCAATTGTTTTGTATAAAAAGTTATTACTTTGTTATTTTATTTTAGAACCAAGGGGAATTCGTTTGTATGTTAGTAACAGTTTCAAAGATAGCAATACTTTTCAAATGCAGTAGGTATTGTGCTGTAAAGGCCTAGAAATACTTTACAAGAGTATTAAAAATACTTTAGCAATGTCAATCAAGCAGTAGCAAACTTAGCAAATGTTGGAGACAGGCATTTAGCGCAATAGACAGAAATGCAATGCAACCCTTTGGAAGGAAAATAGTTATATGCAATTACAGGTAAGTACTCGACTTACACATCAGGTCTTCAAGGGTTTGGACCAACACTGGGCAAGGGTCAGATCGTGGTAGGTATTGCACCACCAGCGGCACTTGGGTGGGGGGCGGGTGCAGAGGTCACTGGGCCCAATGTTAGTCAATGGAGATTGGGGCACCCACAGGAGGTGCAGATTGCAGGTAAGTACCCGCAGTTTCAGGGCACAGACCCCAGGGGTTAAGGCAAGCACAGGTGGGCCACACAGTGGCACCAAAGCTACATCACCAGTGGTATAGGGGCGGCGGGGTGCAGGGTGCAAACACAGCGTCAGGCGTCCAATGCAATCCTAGGGAGATTCTTCCTTTTGGAAAAAGTCTGCAGGTGTCGAACCGGAGGGTGCAGGCAGAAAACCAGCGACAGCACAGGCAAGTTGGGATGTTGAGGGTCACAGAGGCATCACTGGTCAAGCCCCCCAAAGCCCAGGGGCTGCGGGTGCAGGGGTGTGTTTGGACGTCAGATTTCTTCTTACCAGCGAGTCTCGGTTAGGGGGACCCTTCGGATTCGCACTGCAAGCGCAGCCGTGGAGGTCAAGAGATGTCAGCGAACGCTGGATTCAAGGTCAGGATCACTGAGGAGACTTCACTGGACAGGTGAGTCATTGGCGCCGTGGGCATCATGTGCAGAGTGGACAGGACTCGCGGTTCCAGAGGGCACAGGGGTCCTTGGAGTTGATTTCTTCTGGACAGATCCTAGGGAGATTGGAGTATTTTTTAAAGGCAGCAGTCCTCCCACAGTTTCCAGAGGTCACTGGCTGCAAGACAGGTCGCCTTTTTGTTGCAAGCTCTTCGTAGGTGGAGACAGGCCGGTAGGGCTGGGGCCAAGGCAGTCTTTGTCTTCAGGCTTCCTTGCAGGGTCGGCTTCAGGGATGTCTTCTTTCTTCTTAGATCGTCGCAGATCTAAATTCCTTGGTTCTGGGATGCCCCTAAAGTACTAAACTTTAGCGATGTTACTGGGAGTTACAGGTAGTAGCCAATGGGCTACTTACCTTAAGGCTGACTACATCCTCTCTGTGTTTACTCCCTTTGGGGGGTGAACACATCCCTAATCCTATTGGCTAAAATCCATTTAATATGGAGGATTTTGAAAGGAGGGGGGGGGTCACTTCAGCTTAGGACACCTTTGGGGTGGTCCTGGCTGGGAGGGAACACACCTCTCCTGACTACTAATTTTCCCGCCGACCTTGCAGCCAAAAGTGGGGCTTGGTCGGGGGGCTGGCATCTCTACTAGCTGGAGAGAACTTGGCTAGCATAACAAAGGGCAGGAAGCCTTTGAGGCTCACTGCACTTGAATGCTGTTTCTGCTTGGGAGAAGGTGTGAAACATCGCCACCCAGAGTAGGCTTTGTTTCCGTCCCACGAGAGCACAAGACTCCCACCTCAGGGGGTCAGAAACATGTCTGGAAGGGGCAGGCTGGTGCAGACTAGTTAGCTGCACACCAGAGAGTTGGTCGTTTTTCAAAGGGCATCTCTAAGATGCCGTCTGATTGCATTTTACAATAAATCCAACAATGGCATCAGTGTGGGTTTATTGTGCAGAGAAAAATGATATCAAACTGCCTAGCATTCAGTAAAGCCATCATGGGTCTGTGGAGTTCGTAATGACAAACTCCCAGCCCATGTACTCAATATGGCTTCACTGCACTTACAATGTCCAAGAATGGCTTAGACACTTAGGCACATTGCTCATGCAGCAATGCTCTCTGTGTAATGGTGCACCCTGCCTTAGGGCTGTGAGGCCTGCAAGTGGGTGACATACCTATGCCATAGGCAGTGGTTTGAAGGCAATGCATACAGGGATGTGTGCCATGTTGACTCTTCAGGTTTACCTGCACATAAACACACAGTCTGCAAAGGCAGTGTGTATATGTTAGGTGAGGGATCTCTTAGGGTGGCATAATGCATGCTGCAGCCCTTAGAGACCCTCTCTTGTCACACTGCTCTTGGTACCAGTAGTACCTTTTAATTATTTTATTCTATTTTCCATTTCAAATATTTTTTATCAGTTGTTTTCAGTAAGGAAACAGAAGGAGGAAAAATAGCAATAATATATGGTGTACAGCAAGATAACAGTATCTTGAATCAACAATTGAGGAGGTACATAACATTCCTAGTTAGTCTAATAAACAATGAAAAATTAACCTCATTATTACATGGATCGCGAGAAAAATATGAAGCATATTAATACAATAAGCTGCACATTAATAGCTAGTTTTAATACACTCGATAATACGAACACAGAAGGAATAAAAAATGAAAAATAGAGAAAACTAATAAGAGTCAAAAAGAAGGCTAAAATAAGAAAAAAATGTTGTGATCAGAGCAATTAATAGGCCTACCAATGGTAATATCAGATAGTTGTCCAATAAGTGTGTTTAACAAAAGGACCTATGGTAGAGAAGCTTCCCAAGAAAAATCATGGAGGTTTGTGCGTAGTGAAGTATGTATCTAGACTATCCCACATATGTCTAGTAGAGGGTTTCCAAGGAGAGTTTTGAAGAGCGATATTATCTGCGCCCCTAAGGTGAGTAATCCAGTTCATCCAACATTTAAATGTTGCTTTGTGTGTGTCTTTCCAGGTGTTCACAATAATTTTAACTGCGGAAATGAATAATAGGCCCATTAGGGCTTTATCTGCATCATTTAGTGTATCAACGTCAAGAAAGCTAAAAGTGGATAGTTCCCTTTTTAGATTACAAGAGAACAGTTTTGAGATAAAATCAAATACCATGTCCCAAAATGAAGCTACAGCACTACAGTGCAGAATCAGATCGGCTAAATCTCCTTTTTCCTCCCTACAATTCCAGCAAAGGGTCATCGCAGAGATGTTGTAAATGTAATCTGGCCGGTGTTCAGAAGGCCTTGTGTAGGTGCCATAATTTTGTTTGAGATAGGACTGGGGATATTTTATTTCTAGTGGTAGAGCTCCATATTTGAGACCAATTAGTTTCTGGTATCGGGTTAGAGAAGTGTAATTCTCAGAATGTTATAAGATTTCTATTTAGAGGTGTTTTTTTGGGGCGAATTAGTTTATAGATTATAGAAACTTGGTGACCTAATTTATTAATCTTCAATACAAAGTTTGGTAAGGAAGGAGTTAAGTTATGTAGATTGGCTTTTGTCAGCGCCGCCCTGACTTTTAGAAAAGTATAAGACTCTATGCTGTCCAAATTATATTTAGATTGGAGTTCTTTAAAAGTAATCGGGTAAGATGAGTTTTCTAGTTGATGGGGAAAGAAAATCCCTTTATCTATCCAGGTATCATAATGCAATGTTTTCCCTTTGTACAAAATGTTGCGGTTGTCCCATAAGGATTCCGATTTAGAGTGCCGTATGCTGGAGTCAAGTTTCTTATCTAATTTTAGCAATGCTGCTTTTGTATTTTTAGGTATAGACTTTGACCTAATTAGATTTGCGTGGTTAGAAGTAAGCAGGGCAAACGGGTCAAGGTTATTAAGGATGGATTTTTCTACTTCTAGCCATACTGGGGTGTAGTTGATAGGAGGCGAGATCCAGTATGAGCCATGCTTCGCCATGAAAGCTGTTTGATATGTTTTAAAGTCGGCTAAGTTGACTCCACCTAATGATTTATCTAACCTTGGTTTTTTAAGTCCGATTCTGGCCTTCTTGCCTTGCCATATAAATTTGGATAGGAGGACATCAAGTTTACGATGGAAGTCTTCAGTTAATATGAGAGGGAGCATGGTAATTAAGTAGTTAACTAGGGGCGTGATCATCATCTTTATCGCTTCAATTCTTCCCCACCAAGTGATACATGTGTCTAGAAGTGTTTTTATTTTCCGCAGTGTGGATTTTTCATAATGGAGTAAAGTGTCTATTATATTGCTTCCAAACTCTATACCTATATATGTTTTATAGCCAGGTTGCCACGCAAGACCTGAATTACCTAGAATATCTCTGTTACAGTGGAAATTTTGGGGCTTAACCTCTGATTTATCTCTGTTTAATTTTTATGCCGAGTGTGTCGAATATTTCCCTATGGTTAACATCAGACCACTAATTGAGTTTCTCGGGTCTTCTGTCACTATAAGAATATCATCCGCATCGGCGGCTAATTTAACTTGAGTATCTTTAAATTTGTATTCCTTTTATATCTGGGTTTTGTTTGATATCCTATATTAAGGTTCAGGGGAAGTAGGAAGAGTGATGGAGAAAGTGGGCAACCTTGCCTTGTGCCTTGTTGGAGGTTAAAAGATTTAGAGAGTGCCCCATTAATTGCAATACGGGCAGTAGGAGCAGAGAAAAGTGCCATAACCATATTGATGTAAGATTCCCCCAAATCAAAAAAATGCATCTACTGGTTTAAAAATGGCCAAGATACCCTGTCAAACGCCTTTTCTGCATCCAGGGTGATTGCTATAGACGGATCCGGTTTCAACGTTACATTTTCTATCACATGGCATAACAGACAGGTGTTGTTGTTTGACATACGACTCTTAAGAAAACCTACTTGTGAATTACTTATCAGGTGTGGAAGGACTACATTAAGTCTGGTGGCTAGGATTTTTGCATATATTTTGCAATCAACATTAATAAGAGATATTGGTCTATAATGTTTCGGCAATAGTGGATCTTTAGCTTCCTTGGGTTTAACTTTAATATTGGCTTCTTTCATGGAATTGGTTGTTCGTCCCTTCTGAGCTACAGTATTAAATACTTTAAGCATGGTTGGTTGAATTGAAACTTCAAAAATCTTATAAAATGCTCTAGAGAAGCCCTCTGGACCCGGGGTCTTATTGTCTTTCAGAGGTTTTATGTAGCTGGCGCACCCTACTGAATTAAAACTTTGTTTACTCTTATACAAATCTTCAAACAAAGAATTTAAAGGTGTTTAAGATTTCCTTTTGTTTAGTCTGCGTTTTATTGTTATTATCTTTGATTGATGAGATAGTGTTTTGTCTCGGTTTGTGTTTAAGATAAGAGGCTACTAGTTTACCTGCTCTGTTAGCTTCGCAGAGTTTAAGGGCCTTGAATTTATTAATCCAAACTCCAGCACGATTACTTAAAATTTGATTATATTCATATTTCTTTGCATTAGTTGGTTCAGAATATTATTGTTGTCCCAATGAACTGGCGTGGGAGATTTCCAGGAGTTTGAGCTCGCGTTCTAAATTTATTAACTCAGAGTTACGTTTTTTATTGATTTTCGCTTTAATCCCAGAAAGAACTCCCCTAATGGTAGGTTTCAATGCATTCCAGAGATTGTATATATCTGTCTCAGGGAGATCGTTATATTTGAGATAATCTACGATTGCTTCTTCAATTTTCATTTTATCAACCGGATCTGAGAGGACATCATTATTAAATCGCCATCTTTTAGGCGAAGGCGTAGTATGGCTACCAGCTAATTTGGTGCTGATACATGAGTGGTCTGATACTAACTTGGGTGAAATGTCTGTTTGGTCTATTAGATGTGTAGATGAGCCGGATATAAGTATATAGTCTACCCTAGTATATGAGTTATGTGGAGCAGAGTAAAAAGTATAGTCCCGAGAGTCTGGGTGTTGAAGGCGCCAGGTATCTTTGAGATTGAACTTAGAACATATTTTCCGTACGATTCCGTGAGACTTAGTGACATAGTATTTGTACGTGGATTGGCGGTCAATTATAGGGTCGAATAGGATATCAAAATTGCCACCGACTATGATAAGATCGTCCTGGGGGAGATTTTCTATGGTTTTTTAGATACTTTCCCAGAAATTGGGATCATCGGTATTAGGCCCGGATACATTTACCACATGTATTAGGTCTTCACCTCGTTTCAGATGTGTAACCACTACTCTTCCCTCATCGTCATGTGATTGTGATTCGAGGGAGATGTTAGCCTTCTTAGCTATTAAAGTAATTACATCCTTCTATTTATGGTCTGCCGGTGAACATGAAACGTGTGAGATCTAGTTATGTTTAATAAAGGTTGCATCTTCCTCAGATAATTTTGTCTCTTGTAAAAGTATAGTATCTCCCTTTGTGTTAGCTAGATAATCAAAGACTTTCCTGCATTTAATTGGGTGATTGAGTCCCTTCACATTTAGAGAAAAAAACGTTAAGGTCCTCTGCAATTTTATAACTCCTATTCTGAGACATTATATAAACTAGCGAAGGTGGTGATGAATGATCTCATAAAGCATAAATATAGGTCGATCATCAACTCACGCCCCAGGGTTCTTAGTACCACATAAATGCTAGTCATACAAGGGTGTCTTATGCTGAATGTAGTCAAGACAGTGGCACTGCTAGTATAGTAAACAGTAAAAATGGTCTCCAGACAGTCAGAAAAGAAAAGAATGAGCAGAAGAAAAGCATAGAAGAACAAAAACAACTAAAACTAATCTTACCCAAAACCCCTCTTCCCCCCTCCCATCCCACCCCCGCTACCTGAAGGATTCGAATATTGGAGGAGCGACGACAGGAGCGTCAGTCTGACAGCGTGGAGGGATATAACAAGGTAATTAACAATCCGGAGTAGAGCCAAAATAATAGGTGCTCTCTATATTTCTAACAATACTGTAGTCAGAAGAAGTCTATAACTATAACGTATAAGCGTATGGGCCATTGCATATAATAACAGATAGCGCCTACTTTGAACAAGAAAAAAGCTGAAATAATGGCTTAGTGGCGGTAGTAATGCTACACAACTTTTGTGGCAAACAGAAGTATCACTAATTACTTGTTAAACTACATGGATAACAGAACTTAATAAAATATAATGACCAAGGAGAAACATTATCGATTACCACACATGAACTCTAGTAAATCTGAGCGTCTCTCATATATTGTTTGCGGAACTAGACAAGCAAAGGATATCATGACTTTCTCTTATTCGAGGCTGATGTAGATAAATCCATGTCTAGAGTTCTCTCTGCTTCTAGGTGTTTTGCTAAGTCATTTGGGTTTGTGAAGAATTATGGTCTTCCATTTTCAAAGATTCTAAATCTTGCAGGACCTGCAAAGGAAAATTAAATTTTCTTGTACCTCAGTTTATTCCTTATTAGAAGAAATCCTTTCCTCGTATCCACGGTGGTTTTTGAGTAGTCCTACTAAATGTTATTTTTTGATCCTCCCAGGAGACCTGAAGATTTTTTCGGGCAAAGTTAAGGATGGCTTCCGTGTGCTGGTAACACAGAGGTTTGCAAATGATAGGTCGAGTCATTTTCCTGGTTGAAGAACTAAATGTTGGTACGCTGTGTGCCAGGTCCAGTTCTAGACTTTGGTGGAATTTTATGCCCGTGATCATCAGAATCCAGGATTCCAGAAATGCTACACAGGACCCAGCGGAGTCCTCTGAGCCCTCCGGAATACCAAACATTTTAATTCTGCCTCTCCTATTGCGGTCCTCCAAATCGGCGGCCTGTCTTTTAAGGTTGTTGGTGATATCTAAAAGGAACTTGATTACTTTGTTGGTCCGAAAGGAGGTGTCTTCCATGTCGCTTATTCTTTGTTCGGCGTCACTGATTTTAGAGTTAATTGTGCTCATATCTGTCTGTATGGCAGTTAGTTCTAGTTGCATGGTGTCTGTGTTTTGATTTGTTGATTTTGCCAGATCATGGACATCGGCTAATTTCTTGAGGATCATGTCCATTGTGCTATTTATATCTGTTTTAGTCTTGATCGGTGAATCTGATAGTGACGGCTCAGCCTTAGATTTTTTTGTTCTTTATCCGCCATCTTGAATCTAAGCAGCGCATGTGGATATATATAGTGCCTAGATATATAGTGGAAACTAGATAGATGTCATTCTTGGTAGTATCCTCTATGTAATGGCCTATATTTATGGTTGATATAGTATAAGTTTAGATAAGTAGCTCTAACCCTGTAGTTCCCAGAGGTAACGCAATTGTGAGAATGATGTATCCTCACAATAAACGTGGGTTCAGAATAGTGGCACAAAGTATTGACTATTGCCAGCCTATTGTTAAAAGTATGACCATTGTTTAGAAATCAGGAAGACCCCATGCAGCACAGAGGTAAATAGGGTACAAAGGGAACAGTCTAAGATGTATGGTGATGGGACCCTATGTCAATTCCCAGCTTAAGCTAGAATGGCTGTTGGGTAATGTGGGCACCGTGTCTTCTATCACTTTATGGCATCGGAATTGTATATAGCTGAACAAAAGACTGGTGTTAACCTCAGGTGGCTATACCAATGTTCTGGCTCTGGCAGCAGTGTGACAGATTTTTATTCCCCACTTATTTAACTCTACATCTTCATGTAATGTATCAATTCCTCAGCTGAGGTGTTGTTGTGGCATAAGGAGTGTGTAGTACTGATTAAGAGGCAGGTGCTAAATTCAACTGGCTGTGCAATTATTTTGGCACAGGCAGGAACTAGGTGGGCTGGCAATTCATTGTTTAGGACAGCGTGGCAGCACTTATGCTCAAAATTGCTGATCTGTTCTTGGAGAGCAGTCACAAGTACCTCATTACACGTATCTGCCGGTCAGCGCGTATGTTCGAGTGCGCTAGAAGTCCCCAGGATAGATCGGAGCCGCCGCCATTTTAAAGTCAGGCCAATTCGAACGTGGCAAACTTTGCATAGATGCTCCAGGAACACAGATAGCCTGAGCATAGGTCAAAACCATTGATCTGAGTAATAAGCATTAATGAATGACTTTGGCACCCGCCGCTTGAAAAGGCAATTGTGAGAGAAGCTCCGGGCCGAATAAAATAAGTGCCATTTTGGGGTCAGGCAGCTTATGACGGAATAAGCGTTGCGGTACTTATACCGTTTTTAGAAAAAAAAATTTAGTGCTGAAGAGTCTTACTGTGCATTGGTCGGTCGATAGGTAGTGGTGTCTTCCGCTTGTCTGATGGACCAACATGTGGCTGAATTGAAAGAGGTGAGGTGTCACCAGCATCTCGGTTAGGATTACTGCCTCTCCATTTTGTGTGGTCGTCTTCTTCAGTTCACGCCAGGATCGGGACCAATTAACTGGCTAACCAGAGGTTTCCTTCTGTCAGTGAGCTTAACAAATGTTGCTGCTTCACTTCATAATGATCGTCTCATGAGGTATTCTCTCTCTGCTCACGTTACTCTCCAGAACGAAGGTCGATTATCCCCTTGTAGCGCAGAGCGATGGGATCAGGCAGCCATAAGCTCTGCCGTCCAAGATACGCCCCCATCAGTGGTACCTTTTATAAGGGACTGATGTGGGAGCCATAGGTATGCTAATTGTGGAAATGATGGCACAGTTTAGGGAAAAGAACACAGATACTGTGGCCTGGTTACAGAGACGCAGTACACACTTAATCAAAGTTGCATCAGATACCAGGCAAAAAGTGGTGAGGTACTGCAACAGAACCCCATTTTCCTACAGTAGGTGCCTTGGTGCAGCACAAATGGTTCTTCGTATGGGGATGTACAGCAGCAGGAGGAAGGGTGTGTTCCTCAGTGCAGCACAAGGGGTTCTGCATATGGGAATGTGCACCAGGAGAGGAAAGTATGTGCCTCAGTGCAGGACACAGGGCTGTGCACAAGAGGATGTGCAGCAGGAAAGGAAGGGTAGGTGCCTCAGTGCAGCAGAAGGTGTTCTGCATAAGGGGATGCGCAGAAGGAGAGGAAGCGTAGATGCCTCACGGGGTTGTGCATAAGGGGATTTGCAGTAGGAGAGGAAGGGTATGTGCTTCAGTGCAGCACACAGGGTTCTGCACAAGGGGATGTGCAGCAGCAGAAGAGGAAGGGTGTGTGCCTCAGTGTAACACAACGTGTTATGCACAAGGGGATGTGCAGCAGAAGGAGGAAGTGTATGTGCCTCAGTGCAGCACAAGGTGTTATACAGAAGGGAATGTGCAGTAGAAGGATGAAGGGTAGGTGACTTAATGCAGCACAAGGTGTTATACAGAAGGGAATGTGCAGTAGAAGGGTGAAGGGTAGGTGACTTAATGCAGCACAAGGGGGTGTGCAGCGGCAGGAGGAGGAGTATGTGCCTCAGCGCAGCACAAGGAGTTCTGCACAAGGGGGTGTGCAGCAGGAGAGGAAGGGTATGTGCCTCAGTGCAGCACTAGAGGTTCTGCACAAGGGTGTGTGCAGCAGGAGATGAAGGGTATGTGACTCAGTGCAGCACACTGGGTTATGCACAAGGAGAATAGTAAGTGATATGGACTAGCACAGGGTTCTCGTCAGTGAGCACTATTGATGCACCATAGGGAGTCACTGGGTGATGTATCTGAAGGGGGCATTGATTGACGTGCTCAAGGGACTGGGGTGTTGTGCATAAGGGGTGCTAGGAGCTGTGCATTGGGTTAGGAGAGGGTCTGGGCAAGGTCCATCAGGAGAGAGCTGGAGGTTATGCATCAGGGTTCACTGGATGAAGTGTATTGGGGCTTGGGACTGTGTGTCAGGTGAGGACTGGGGGGCTGCCATCATAGAAGCACAGGTATGTGTGCGTTATAGATGCTGTGTGCATTAGGGATCTTCAGCGTGATGCACAGCGGGGGCACAAGGTGATGTACATGACAATGTGCAAAGGGGTACACAATGTGCAGCAGGTGCCACGGGGTGACATGCAGCGGGTTCACAACACGGACCGTCACTGATTTTCGTTCTTCTGGCAGGTGATGCCAGAGAGGTCTCAAGTTGTCCCATGTCAGGTGTAAGCAGTTCATCCTAGCTGCAAGGCAGTGCAGCAGGTCTGTGTCTCGTGCACTGTGAGAGCTGCAGCACTGGCCTCATTAGTAATCCATGTGAACAAGATCTAGATGCTCAGAGCCTCATTTACAAGAGGCATGCGCCGCCGAAGCGTCACTTTGAATGACACTCCTCCGATGGCGAAGGCTTTTCATGGCTTCATAGGTATGGTGTGAGGCAACGCAGTGCAAGTCGCTGCGTTGCCTCACACTGCGATATGGAGGCATGTCGTGGGCATTATGGTGGGTGCTCCCACGTAACACCCATGGCATTTGACACATAGCCAGATATCCAGCATGCTGTAAACCTGGGAACGTGTCAAAAGCCTACGCCTCCCCTGGAGTGGTGTAATGGTTGTTTTTGTGCAGAAATGTGTCACTTCCTGATTGAAAACAACCGGATTTTAACACAGGCCCCCGGGGTGCAAGGGTTCCTGCGTTGGCGCTAGGCAGCCATTTGTGCACCAGTTCAATGTAAGAGAACAGGAATGCGCTGTATCTCATAGGTATGGCACATTCCTGCCCTTTTCCTTTGGCGCAGGACAGTGCAGCAGATTGACGTGCAGCGCTGCCCTGCATCAAATAAATATGAGGATCAGGTAAGCTACCGACGTGACATTCTGGAAACCGAACGAGTGCACTTCAGCCAGTCCAGCGAGTGCTGCCTTCTAATGATCAGTTCAGGGCTGAAGCATTTTAAAGGCCCTGTTCTGTCCAAGCACTCATGCGTCGCCCAGGGACGCAGACAAACATGCACAACCCGAATACTGGCCCATGTGGGCACTGAGGGCCTCATTTATGAAGTTTTGACACAGGGCAGCACTGCACGGAATCTTGCTACGCTGTCCTGCGTCAAAAGAAAAGGGCAGGAATACACCGTATCTATGAGATACGGCACACTCCTGTCCTTTTCCCCTGCACAGGTGCACAATGGGCTGCCATGCACCAACGCAGGCACCTTTGCGCCATAGAGCAAGGGTGTCTGCATTGTAGGGGTGATTGTTGTTTTGCAGGAAAGGATACCTTCCTGCACAAAACCAATCACAAGAGGTGTTTTCCTCTTTCTATGTGTGCTGCAGAATGCAGCACACATAGAAAGAGGAAACAATTAGGAAAAATAACGCTATTTCTTCTCGTTGCGCCTTCCTAATGCCACCCTTGGTTTGTCATTAGATTCTGATGCATTCCCAGGTTTACGATTTCTCGTAAATCTGGGAATGCTTCAGATTCCATGGGTGTTGCGTGGAAACACCAACAGCAACACCCATGGAACAGCCCTTTCACGCACTGTTCTGAGTGAAAAGGGCACATATTTACAGGGCCATGAAAAGCCACGTAAAGTGGCTTTGCGCTGCCTTGTAAATAAGCTGCAGCACATTGCGCAAACGAAACATCAAAAAAGTGCAGCCTCAGCAGCGCAAAAGTGCCCAAAAGTGCCACTAGTGCCTCATAAATGAGGCCCCTTGTAGGCACAAAAGACCCTGTGTCATGAGTCACACCTTCCTGCTTGTCAGTATTGTTTAGCACGCTGAGCTTTTTAAGGCCTTAAGAAAAAGAAACTACACGTACCAGAATGGAACAATTTACAGTTAATAAGCCAGAATTGTCTGATAACGTCACGTGGAATTAGAGCCACTCGACATCTATGCATAAGGACAGGTGAGTAATAGAGAAAGAAAGACATTTATGATTATGAATATGATATTTACTTCGTTTTGATTTGCTTTTTAAAAATGTTCTGCGCTTTTTCATTGTCCATCAAGCTAAAGAAAAAAGTGTTCCAAGCATCAATTTCACTTATTTTAATTTACCTTGCTACTTTCATGCATGCTCATAATTAGTAGTTTCTTATCTGTGGAGCCTCAAGCCCTCCATGTAGTACTTTGATGTAACCGACTGTGCAAAATAAAAAACACCCCTTTCGTTCTCTGTGTCATCCAGGGGTGCAACTAACATTAAGTATATTTGTAAAGCACATGTTCACCCAGAAGGGTATCTTGGTGCTGAAAAACAGATGTTTATTGTTACCCAAAGTTAGAAATGGGAGTCTCTAGTTGGCAGAGGTAGGAACCTTTGTCCAAATAGGGACCCTTGCTTTTAGTCAGGGTAAGGGGGATATACACTTTAGATAACCCCTGCTCACCCCCTTAGTAGCTTGGCACAAGCCGGCAGTCCTATCCCAAAGGAAATGTGTAAAGTATTTGTACTCAAAACACACAGTAATACAGTGATAACACCACAAATGGACACAACACCAGTTTAGAAAAATAAAGTATCTTTATCTAAACTCAACAAGACCAAAACAACAAAACTCCAACATACAAGTATTAAGAAAAATGACTTTTAAAAGGTTTTAGCAACTGAGTCTATAGAAAACTATGGATGCGTGATTTCTTGCAATGTACCTGTCGTTGCGACAAAATTCACCACGCCCAATAGCCGCAGCGATTGGAAGCGTTGAAAAACAAAGAGATGCGTCGGTTCCTGAGACCTTTATGGATGAGATGCAACAGTTCCGCTGTAATAATGTAAAGCTGATGACCAATTATGGTGCAACAGTCCCAAAGTGCACAGCCCATGAGTGGCCCATAGGCCAATATGAATCCCACAATACTTATAGTACAGTTTCACTGTACACTGGGGAGCGATACGTCGGGTCCAGGCTGTAGGGGGAAGCGATGCGTCGATTCTGAGATGACTCCGATCCGCGGGTGATGCTTTGGTTAAAACTTGCCGCACAGGGACGATGCTTGGAAATCTGGGATGCTTGGGCGAACGATGTGGCAGCAGCGAGTGGCGCTGTGCCGATTTCTCCAGCCGCGATCCCTCAATGCATTGATTCTTACTGCAGTGACAGGCACTGCGTCTGTTTTGGCAGCAGCGCAGCGATGCAGGGAGATTCTTCTTGCACCACGGCGTTGCATCAGAAAACTGTCACAAGAAGAGCGATACGTCGATTTTCTTGTAGCTGCGTTGCTTTTCCAGTTCCCAACAGCATAAACAACTTCCAGAGGCCCAAGACAGTCACAGGCGCCTCCTGGCAGGTCAGAACTCCCAGCAAGGAAGGTCAAGGGAGCTGGGGGTGAAGTCTTGGTGTTCCTGAGACTTAAAAACAGGAGGCAAGCTCTACTCAAGCACTTGGAGAGTTTCCTCAAGCAGGGGACACAACACACAGCAAAGTCCTTCTCCTTTTGTTGGCAAAAACAGCAACTGCAGGCCAACCCCAGACACACAGCAAGGGCAGTACTTCTCCTCAGGTTCTCCAGCTCTTCTCCTTGGCAAATGGTCCTCTTGATTCCAGAAGTAGTCTAAAGTTCAGGGGTTTTAGGTCTAATACTTATACCCCAAAATGTCTTTGTTCTCTTTGTGCAGAGAAGCCCTGTGCTCAGTCAAAACCAGTTCTGGAGGGCACTATGCAAGTGCACAACAACCTCCATTGTCAGTGTGAGCCCTGGCTCCAGACACACCACAGGGGGGTGGAGCCCTCATTGTGGAAGGCAGACACATCCCTATTCAGGTGCAGGTGCTAATCCTCCCACCACTCCAAATGCAGACCAGGCCTATTCAGCCTAGTGCTGACTCATCCAGACTCTCTGGAGCCACTGCACATCCCAAACCCCAGCCAGACAGTAAATTCACATCCTAGTAGAGGCACACTGGATGGCTAAGCAAGAAAATACCTACTTTCTAAAAGTGGTATTTTCAAACACAGAATGTAAAAATCACCCTCACTAAAAGATGCATTTTAACATTCTGAGTTCAGGCATACTAAACTTTATTTTCCTATATGGTTCCCAGGGGCAGTTATGCTTATAAGATATTAAGCAAACTCCCCATTCTATCCTATGGGAACTGTGTGGAGATGTCATGGAATGATGCAAAGCCTGTAGTACACAAAATAAGAAATGTTCTGAATTTAATGCTAGAACCTTTGCATCAAGAAATAGAGACCCTATTGAAACAAGAAATGATAGAGCCTATTGATGCATCAGAGTGGTTGGCTCCTATTGAGATAGCTACACAGGACGGTGGAAAACTTCACCTTTGCATTGACTTACATGATCTAAATAAGAACATTTGGGTTGATGGACAGCCGCTTCCCAATATATCTGAGATGTTATCTACTATGGGAGGAGAAAGTATATTTAGTGTGCTAGATATGTCAGCTGCATTTCACCAAATTAACTTGCATGAAGAATCTAGACACCTGACTTCATTTGCTACTCCTTTAGGTGCATTTAGATATAAGGAAATGCCCTTCGGACTGGCGTCGGCTTCTGCCGTTTTTCAAAAAGCGATGGAAAACATTTTTGGAGAAATGAAACAAGTATGGTGTTTCCAAGATGATATCTTGATTGTGGGAAATAATATTTGTGACCATGACAAACTGTTTGAAGACGTGATGAGAAGATTAGAAAAACATGGTTTGACAATAAAGAAAGAGAAGTGTCAAGTGAGGAAGGAACAAGTGGATTATTTAGGTCATGAGGTTGGTGCAGATGGTATAAGGCCCAAAAAAAGTATTTTAAAAGCTGCGACCATGGCACCTGAGCCATCAAATAAAGATGAGCTGAGATCCTTTTTAGGATTAGCATTATACTGTGCTAAATATGTGGAAAGCTTTACTGAACTTGTAGAACCTTTGAGAATGATAATGAAACAACATGTGATGTTTGTATGGAATGATAATTGCAAGACAGTGTTTGCATCTATCAAGGAAGCTATATCTAAAGCACCCACTTTAGGATGTTTTGAGATTACTGGCAAGACTTATCTGACCACGGATGCCAGTCAATCAATCAATCAGGCATTTATTAAGGGCAACTACTCACCCGTATGGTTCCGGCGTAGAGAGCATTGCCGTAGTCCAGTCTGCTGGTGACCAGGGCGTGAGTGACGGTCTTTCTGTGTTCAAGAGGGATCCATTTGAATGTCTTACGTAGGAGACGGAGGGTGTGGAAGCAGGAGGACGAGACTAAGTTGATCTGGCAGTCCATTTTGAGGTCGGAGTCCAGCATGATTCCCAGGTTGCGTGTGTGGTCTATGGGGGTGGGCGGGTTTCCGAGGGCGGGGGGCCACCAGATGTCGTTCCAGGCGTTGGGGTTTGGGCCCATGATGAGTACTTCCGTCTTGTTGGTGTTTAGTTGTAGGCAGCTGTTCTTCATCCATTTGGCGACGGCTTCCATGCCTTCTAGAAAGTTGTGTCTGGCGGTGTCGGGTTCGTTGGCTAGGGAGAGGATGAGTTGGGTGTCATCTGCGTGTGACACGATGTTGAGTCCGTAGGCTTTGACGATGGGGTGAGCGGTGCCATGTAGATGTTGAAGAGCGTCGGGCTGAGGGAGGACCCTTGAGGGACACCGCAGGTGGTTGGTGTGGGGTCTGAGAGTGTTGGACCTGTCAGCCCTAGGGTGGTCTCCCAATCTATTTTTGATCATGCCTCATTTTTTCCACCCTCATTTTTATGTTGGACTTAGGTCTCCGGGCGCCTTTTCATTGCCAATCAGTGTTAAGGTGCAGGTGCTCCCTTCTCCCAAGATGGTTGCCACAGGCCCCTGCTTCTGCAGAGTGGTCTTTCTAGTAGCACCCTAGCTGCCAGGAGCTGGCTGGAACCCCACAACAATGTTGCGACACCAGCCCGCCTTTTTTTGTCCCATAGGTAGAATGGGGAAGCTCCTGGAATGTGCTGGAACCTTCTAGAAGGGAGGTGTGGTTTTTACTTTTGCCGCCTTGGATAGAGGTCACCTGACCTAGGGATACTTAACAGAGGGAGGGAACATTTTCTGGTCAGTTGGCCAGTGGGAGTAAAGCAGACCTGGGGAAAATTCACGCAGGAGTTTAGGTGGTATGGCCTAGCCAGGGACTTATGCCTCTGAAAGTGACAGGACTTAGGTACTGCCTTTTAAGTGAGTAAAGTATCCTGTACAGCCCACTGATCTAGCCCAGTGATAGGAGAACCCAGGGGCCATCTGCTAAGCTTGACTAGGAAGGAACTAGTCACCAACTCAATCCCTAACCCCAAGGAACAGAACCCCCTAAGGGCGCCAGTGACATCTGCGCCGCAAAAACTGAATGCTGAAACTTCATGCCAGAACTGAATGCTGAAACTTCATGCCAGAACTGAATGCTGAAACTTTATGCCAGAACTGAATGCTGAAACTTCATGACAAAACTGAATGTTGAAACTGCAAGTTACGACTGAATGCTGGACTGCTGGGGATCAACCAGGTACTAGCGCTGTGACCCCTGCGCTCTCCGACCTGGCCTGGGATCCCCTGCGTCAGCCCCCTGTCGAGCGCTGAGCTTGCAGCCCTCCCGCTTAATTTGTCAACCTCCCCTGGCGTGGGGACCTGAAGCGTGCTCACCGCCGCGGCCCGGAGGCCTGAAGTCTGCGCCCTCATCGAGTCGGGCCCACGGAGAAGCCCGGGGCCCCATCGCTGCCGTCACAGCTGCTGTCGGAGGCGTGAGAGGTTGTAGCCTGTACCCTGCTGCGGAGCGCCTTGAGTGCGGGGCCTGGAGACGTGACGGACGCCGCCGCAGTGAGGATTCCCCCCAGGACGCCGAGATCGAGGTAACCCCCGGGGGCTGGGAGGTAGCGTGGCCGTGCGGAGGCCTGGGACTCACCCCCCTGCTCCCCGGGAGGCTGGTGGAAGACCCGGTGCGCCCCCTGTCGATCGGGAGCGGCACCGCACTCAGAGACTCTGATTCCCCTCCGTGGGATTTCCCCCTGGCATCGGAAACTCTGATTCCCCTCCGTGGGATTGCCCCCCTTGCTGCTAGACTGCCGCGTACAAGGGGACCAAGTGCCCACGGCCTGAGTATTACGAGTAGCGCTGTAGTCTTAAGTTCTGCTCAACAATGCTTGCTGCCTGAGTATTAAGAGTAGCGCTGTAGTCTTAAGTTCTGCTCACCAATGCTTGATGCCTGAGTATTACGAGTAGCGCTGTATTCTTAAGTTCTGCTCACATATGCTTGATGCCTGATGATTGCGAGTAGCGCTGTATTCTTAAGCTCTGCTCACCAATGTTTAATGTTTGATTATTATGAGTAGCGCTGTGTTCCTGAGTTCTGCTCTGAAGTGCCCCATGCTGGATTATTACGAGTAGCGCTGTGTTCTTAAGTTCTGCTCTGAAGTGCTTAGTGCCTGGGTATTCCAAGTAGCGCTGGGTCCTCAAAGTCTGCGCTTAAGCGCTAGTAGTCTTCCATGTGTGGCGCTACATTTTCCAGCCCTATTTCAAAGCGCTGATAATCGCTAGATACTGCGCAAGGTACCCACGGTAGGTTGAAACGCTAGTGGTGGGAGGGGCGCAGCGCGCTGGTTAACCGCTGTGTTTACCGCTCCCCCAGGTTCGCCAGGTATTACCAATGGAACTATGATGAATTGCTGATGAATCTGACGCTAATGTATTCAGGTACTGCCTATTGCATCATAATGCACTGCTGGTGAATCTGACGCTAACGTATTCAGGTACTGCCTATGGCACCGTAATGAAATGCTGGTGATTCTAATGTCAATGTATTCAAGTAATGCCCATTGTCATCTCATGAACTGCATTTGCATTGAACTGCGTAGATAAACTTGTTTGATTTTCACTGAACCTACGGTATGGCGTCCATTATTGTGTGCGTTTCCTGCTTCGGGGGATGAGTGTGTTGTATGGTCGCTTTACACTTAAGCCTTTGGTTGCCCAGCCGCTCGAGTCACGTTACCCCCTTAGGGCTTGGTGACCCCAGGTCTTACATTGTTGGCGAGCAGTGGGATTAGGACCTGTGACCCTACAGCACCCTCCCGTGAAGCGGAGGGCGCCACAATTAAACGCCTAGTGTATTGAAGCTCTGCAACTGTTATTACTGCACTGATTACATTCCACTGTCCAGACTGAGGGTGTAGAAATCCTGGTTAGCTTACAACTGTCACCCATTTCCTAGAATTTTTTTTCTTCCTTAGTATCTAGGTCCCCACCTGTCACGATGGAGTTCCGGTTAGCCGACCTCGAGGGGTACACTGTAAGGCAACTGAGGGAATTCGGGCAGGGGATGGGGGTGCCTGGGGTGCGGAGGGCAAAGGACCGGAACTCCGTACCGCCTTAAGGGCATGGGTAGAGGCCCACCCAGAGGAGAGAGAGGATGAGGGACAGGAGGCGCCAGATGCACCTCAGGAGGAGAGCGCCCAGGAAGTACTAGACATACTGAATGTAGATGTGTCTGAAAATGTGCCCCCAGGGAGACGTTCTGGGGCCAGTAGTAGGACAGGGTCTAGGAGGAGCGCGTCTCCAGAGGAGTACGAGGACAGGAGGGAGGAGAGGCAGTTAAAGTGGGAGCTGGCCAAATTGGAACAAGAGAGAGAAAACAAGAGATGGGCAATGGAAGAAAAGAAGCTGGCGCACGAGCTTCAACTGAAGGAGTTGGAGCTGCGCGCCCTCCAGTTAAATGCGTCCAATAAGGACAATGGTGGCAGCGTACCAAGAGAGTCCCATGAGTCAAAATTTTATTTACCCAAAGAAGTCATTGCCAGCTACACAGTGGGGGACGATAATGCCAAATGGTTGGAGGCATACGAGGTGGCCTTGACAGCCCATGGGTTTCCCGAGAGCAATTTGGGAGGGGGCTTGTATTGTTATATACCTCCCAATGTCAGGGACACCCTGTTATACTTAGCCAAGGCGGATCAGGTCAGGTATGCCCCCATGAAAGAGGCCTTACTAAAGAAATTTTGTCTCAACCCCGAGAGGTACAGGCAGAAGTTCCGTGGCAGCCATAAGCTGTCCACACAGACGTGGGTGGATTTTTTTGACTATGCCTGTAATGCACTAGATGGTTGGGTGCGTGGCAGCGAGGTTCAGGACTACGAAGGGTTGCACAATCTTTTTTTAAGGGAGCACCTCTTGGATAAGTGCTTTCCGGAGCTGCGCCAACATCTGGTGGACCGCAAGTTAACGGATCCCCGTGAGCTTGCGGAGGAGGCGGATATTTGGGTGAGCAACCGGGTGTCTCACAAGGGCCCCGGGGGAGATGGCTTGAAAGGCGGACAGGGTTTCCCCCGGAAGAAAGAGGGGGGAGATAAAAAGGTGGACTTCTCGCGAGGGATGCTGGGGGAACTAGGTAAAGTGCTAGAGGTTCCATTGCAGGAAGATCCCAAAATGGTGCTGCTGGGCATGACCAACGATGTAGATCTCACTCGCCCACTGCTGACCTTCTTGGTTCTGGCCCTCGTAGTGGCTAAAAGGGACGTGGCGAAATACTGGGGGGTGCCCGCGCCACCCCGACTGGAGGAATGGAGGAGGGGTCTAGACCTTTACATGGCGGCAGAAAGGGTTACCTACAAGGCTCGGGATGTCCCAAGAAATTTAGCAGAGTGTGGTCTAGATGGAGGAAATATCATGGCCTGGAAGGGGGTCCCTAGCAGGGCGGATGGGAGGGGGTTCCTCCACGGTTCACGGAAGGCGTGGATAGCCCAGGAGCCGGGGCAGATGAGAACATTACGGACAATTGTGTATTGGGGTGGAGCAATTATTGGACTGGCTCCTCTTATGAAGGGGGAGGGGGGGCAGTGGGGGACAAGCAAAGTGGGTGTGATAACCAGTGATGACCTGTCTGTTTGGTTGTTCTTGTTTTGTGATAAGGAAAAAAATGCAAATACAAATATTACAAAAAAAAAAAAAAAAAGGTGGAGTTCTCAAAAGGTCCCCAAAATAAGTTTGGGAAAGGAGTAGGAACCCCACCCCCGTCCAATTCCACAAAACCCACTTACTCTGACAGGAGTCAGCAGCCGAGGATTGTGAGGTGCTACGAATGTGGGGAGATTGGACACTACAAAGGAGATCCCAAGTGTCGCAAGCGACCCCCAGCCCCACCGGGCGGGAAGAGCCCCGGGGTAAGTAGTGTAGCGCTTGGGGTGGAGCTGCCCTTAGATAGGGAAGGGGAGTGGACAGGCCTGACCCTGGTTTCACTCGGGGATAGAGAGGTGGTCCCCGTAGTGTCCCTGCCCCCGAACACTGCTAAATATCAGCAGAGGGTGAAAGTTAACGGGGAGGAGGTGGAGGCTCTGAGGGACACAGGTGCCAGCATGACCACTGTAGTGAGGCGGCTTGTGTCCCCAGACCAAGTAGTCCCCGAGGAGTTCCATCCGGCCGTATTGGCTGACGGCAGTGTGAGTCACTATCCAGTGGCTCGTGTTCCATTTGAGTGGGGAGGAGTTAAAGGCCTACTGAGAGTTGCGGTGAGCCCTGCCTTGCCTGTGGGGTGCTTGCTAGGGAACGACCTGGAGCACACCAAATGCAGAGATGTAGAGTTTCGAGCTCATACCGAGATGCTGGGATTACCAGGGTGGACATGCGTAGTCACGCGGTCCATGGCTGCCCGGCATGGAACTCACCCCGGGTTGGAGCCTGGAATTATGGCCCAACCCAACGCCAAGTGTTGAAAGAAGAAGGTGGTAGGGGTCACGCCCCGTGAGGTGGATGGGGAGGC
The DNA here is from genome assembly GCF_964204655.1 of Triturus cristatus. NCBI lineage: Eukaryota > Metazoa > Chordata > Amphibia > Caudata > Salamandridae > Triturus > Triturus cristatus. The sequence goes on along the minus strand of NC_140590.1, from coordinate 55,701,156 downwards.
CACAGAGGTGCCCCCGGAGTCCGCGGAGGTGGATGTCGTTCCCGTGGGGGACTTGCCGACCCTTGCCAACTGGCATGTGGAAGGAGGGCCTACCCGGGAGGAATTTTGTCAAGCACAAAGGGCGTGCCCCACGCTTGAAGGCATGCGGCGACAGGCCGGAGCCCAAGTGGCCAGTCAGGAGATGGGCGGATATCATGTGTATTGGGAGGATGGTCTCCTGTACAGTGAGCCTAAGGTGCCGGTACATGGAACTTCGAGAGCCATAGTGGTCCCCCAATGTTACCGGGCCTTCCTGCTGGAGTTAGCGCACGAGATACCCTTAGCTGGACATCTGGGTCAGGACAAAACCTTTGCGCGGTTGGTCCCAAATTTTAATTGGCCCAGGATGAGGATCGCCTCAGACACCTTTTGTAAGACCTGTAAGTCTTGTCAGGCAAGTGGCAAGACTGGGACTAAATTGAAGGTCCAGTTGGAACCGCTCCCGGTGGTCGGGACCCCTTTTGAGAGGGTCGGCATAGATATTGTTGGGCCATTGGACCCTCCGACCGCAGCTGGACACCGGTTCATTCTGGTCTTGGTGGACCACGTCACTCGGTACCCAGAGGCTATTCCTCTGAGGACCATCACTGCACCGGTGGTGGTGCGGGCACTGTTGGGGATTTTTACCCGAGTGAGATTCCCCAAGGTCGTGGTGTCGGACAGGGGCACGAATTTCATGTCGGCCTACATGCAGGCCATGTGGAAGGAGTGTGGAGTGACCTACCGGTTCTCCACTCCTTACCACCCCCAGACTAACAGGCTCGTAGAGCGCTTCAACAAAACCTTGAAGGGAATGATCCGGAGCCTGCCAGAGGGCTTGAGGCGTAAATGGGACGTCCTCCTCCCCTGCTTGTTGTTCTCCTACCGGGAGGTACCGCAGAAGGGAGTCGGGTTCATCCCGTTTGAGTTGCTCTATGGCCATCTCGTTAGGGGTCCCCTCAGTTTAGTGAAGGAGGGGTGGGAGAAGACTTCGCAGAAGCTTCCCCGTGACATTGTCAGCTACATGCTGGCGTTCCGCAGCCAGATGGCCAAGCTGTGGAAGGCGGCCTCAGAGAACCTAGAGAATAGCCAGACCGTTATGAAGGAGTGGTACGACCGCAACGCTCGGACGGTCGAGTTGGACGTTGGACAGAAGGTGTGGGTCATGGAACCTGGGGAGCTTTGTGCCCTCCAGGACCGGTGGACTGGCCCGTATGACATTGTGGAGCGACGAGGCCAGACCACATACGTAGTGGATCTGAAGACCCCCCGACAGCCCCTGAGGGTATTCCACGTCAACCGCCTGAAGCCGCACCATGAGCGTTCAGAGCTTGCTCTCCTTATGGTGACGGATGGGAGCGAAGAGGAAGAGAGTGAAGCTCTTCCTGACCTTCTAGCGGTACAGGAGAAGGATGGCTCGGTAGAAGGTGTAGTCCTTTCCCCATCCTTGACCCCAGAGCAACAGAGGGACTGCCGCCATGTCCTGGGACAGTTCGCCTCGTTGTTCTCCCTCACGCCTGGAATCACTCATCTGTGTACCCATGATGTGGACACAGGGGACAGCCCCCCGGTGAAGAACAAGTCTTACCGGCTCTCTGACCGAGTGAAGGATAGCATCCAGCGTGAGGTAGCCAAGATGTTGGAGCTGGGGGTGATAGAACCTTCCAGCAGCCCGTGGGCTAGTCCGGTGGTGTTGGTGCCGAAAGCGGCCCCACCGGGTACCACACCGGAGCTTCGGTTCTGTGTGGACTACAGGGGGTTGAACTCTGTCTCGAAGACAGATGCTCACCCCATCCCACGAGCAGACGAGCTGGTGGACCGGCTGGGAGCAGCCCGGTACCTCAGCACCATTGACCTGACATCCGGATATTGGCAGATTGCCATGGCCGATGGAGCAAGGGAGAAGACAGCATTCTCCACCCCCGAGGGCCACTTTCAGTTCCGAGTGATGCCCTTTGGGCTCAAAAATGCTCCGGACACATTCCAGCGGTTAGTGAATCAGGTACTATCTGGTCTGGAGTCCTTCTCAGCGGCATACCTGGATGACATAGCTGTCTTCAGCAGCACCTGGGAGGACCATCTGCAGCACCTCCAGGAGGTATTGCAGGCGCTGCAACGCGCTGGCCTAACCATTAAAGCCAGCAAGTGCCAGATTGGACAGGGATCTGTTGTGTAACTGGGACACCTGGTGGGCGGAGGTAAGGTGCAACCCCTCCAGGCTAAAATAGAGACCATCTTGGCTTGGGAGCCCCCCAAGACCCAAACAGAGGTCCGAGCTTTCCTCGGCCTCACTGGGTATTACCGCCGGTTTGTCAAGGGATATGGTACCATCGTAACCCCCTTGACAGAATTGACCTCGAAGAAGCAACCTCGCAAGGTTATATGGACAGCTGCTTGCCAGGAGGCATTTGACACGCTGAAACATGCGATGTGTACCGCTCCAGTACTCGCAACTCCAGATTTCAGTAAGGAATTCATTGTACAGACAGACGCCTCAGAGCACGGCATAGGTGCGGTGCTCTCGCAACTCAACACCGAGGGCCAAGATCAACCAGTGGCCTTCATCTCCAGAAGACTCCTCCCTCGGGAACGGCGATGGAGCACCATTGAGAGAGAAGCCTTCGCGGTGGTCTGGGCTCTGAAGAAGTTGAGGCCATATCTCTTTGGAACTCACTTCCTCATTCAGACCGACCACCGCCCCCTTCGCTGGCTCATGCAGATGAGAGGCGAAAACCCCAAGTTGTTGAGGTGGTCCATTTCCCTACAGGGGATGGACTTTCGGGTGGAACATCGGCCCGGAGTTGACCACGCCAATGCTGACGGTCTCTCCAGGTTTTTCCGCCTTAGCGATGAGAACTCCCTAGAGGTTGGGTAGCTCTCCCCTCTTTCGGCTGGGGGGGACGCGTGTTGGACCTGTCAGCCCTAGGGTGCTCTCCCCATCTATTTTTGATCGTGCCTCATTTTTTCCACCCTCATTTTTATGTTGGACTTAGGTCTCCGGGCGCCTTTTCATTGCCAATCAGTGTTAAGGTGCAGGTGCTCCCTTCTCCCAAGATGGCTGCCACAGGCCCCTGCTACTGCAGAGTGGTCTTTCTAGTAGCACCCTAGCTGCCAGGAGCTGGCTGGAACCCCACAACAATGTTGCGACACCAGCCCACCTTTTTTTGTCCCATAGGTAGAATGGGGAAGCTCCTGGAATGTGCTGGAACCTTCTAGAAGGGAGGTGTGGTTTTTACTTTTGCCGCCTTGGATAGAGGTCACCTGACCTAGGGATACTTAACAGAGGGAGGGAACATTTTCTGGTCAGTTGGCCAGTGGGAGTAAAGCAGACCTGGGGAAAATCCACGCAGGAGTTTAGGCGGTAGGGCCTAGCCAGGGACTTATGCCTCTGAAAGTGACAGGACTTAGGTACTGCCTTTTAAGTGAGTGAGGGATCCTGATCTAGCCCAGTGATAGGAGAACCCAGGGGCCATCTGCTAAGCTTGACTAGGAAGGAACTAGTCACCAACTCAATCCCTAACCCCAAGGAACAGAACCCCCCAAGGGCGCCAGTGACATCTGCGCCGCAAGAACTGAATGCTGACACTTCATGCCAGAACTGAATGCTGAAACTTCATGCCAGAACTGAATGCTGAAACTTTATGCCAGAACTGAATGCTGAAACTGCAAGTTACGACTGAATGCTGGACTGCTGGGGATCAACCAGGTACAAGCGCTGTGACCCCTGCGCTCCCCGACCTGGCCTGGGATCCCCTGCGTCAGCCCCCTGTCGAGCGCTGAGCTTGCAGCCCTCCCGCTTAATTTGTCCACCCCCCCTGGCGTGGGGACCTGAAGCGTGCTCACCGCCACGGCCCGGCGGCCTGAAGTGTGCGCCCTCATCGAGTCGGGCCCACAGAGAAGCCCGGGGCCCCATCGCTGCCGTCGCAGCTGCTGTCGGAGGCGTGAGACGTTGTAACCTGTCCCCCGGCTTCGGAGCGCTTTGAGTGCGGGGCCTGGAGACGTGACGGACGCCGCCGCAGTGAGGATTCCCCCCAGGACGCCGAGATCGAGGTAACCCCCGGGGGCTGTGAGGTAGCGTGGCCGTGCGGAGGCCTGGGACTCACCCCCCTGCTCCCCGGGAGGCTGGTGGAAGACCCGGTGCGCCCCCTGTCGATCGGGAGCGGCACCGCACTCCGAGACTCTGATTCCCCTCCGTGGGATTCCCCCCTGGCATCGGAAACTCTGATTCCCCTCCGTGGGATTGCCCCCCTTGCTGCTAGACTGCCGCGTACAAGGGGACCAAGTGCCCACGGCCTGAGTATTACGAGTAGCGCTGTAGTCTTAAGTTCTGCTCACCAATGCTTGATGCCTGAGTATTACGAGTAGCGCTATATTCTTAAGGTCTGCTCACCAATGCTTGATGCCTGATGATTGCGAGTAGCGCTGTTTTCTTAAGCTCTGCTCAGCAATGTTTAATGTTTGATTATTATGAGTAGCGATGTGTTCCTGAGTTCTGCTCTGAAGTGCACCATGCTGGATTATTACGAGTAGCGCTGTGTTCTTAAGTTCTGCTCTGAAGTGCTTAGTACCTGGGTATTCCAAGTAGCGCTCGGTCCTCAAAGTCTGCGCTTAAGCGCTAGTAGTCTTCCATGTGTGGCGCCACATTTTCCAGCCCTATTTCAAAGCGCTGATAATCGCTAGATACTGCGCAAGGTACCCACGGCAGGTTGAAACGCTAGTGGTGGGAGGGGCGCAGCGCGCTGGTTAACCGCTGTGTTTACCACTCCCCCGGGTTCGCCAGGTATTACCAATGGAACTATGATGAATTGCTGATGAATCTGACGCTAATGTATTCAGGTACTGCCTATTGCATCATAATGCACTGCTGGTGAATCTGACGCTAACGTATTCAGGTACTGCCTATGGCACCGTAATGAAATGCTGGTGATTCTAATGTCAATGTATTCAAGTAATGCTCATTGTCATCTCATGAACTGCATTTGCATTGAACTGCGTAGATAAACTTGTTTGATTTTCACTGAACCTACGGTGTGGCGTCCATTATTGTGTGCGTTTCCTGCTTCGGGGGATGAGTGTGTTGTATGGTCGCTTTACACTTAAGCCTTTGGGTGCCCAGCCGCTCGAGTCACGTTACCCCCTTAGGGCTTGGCGACCCCAGGTCTTACAGAGAGGAAAGGGGGGGAGTTTGACCCGCTGCGTTCTGCCAGAGTAGGAATTGGAGTAGTGCTATCTCAAGTAGTGGGTGGAGAAGAACGTTTCATAGGGTTTGTATCTAGGAGGTTACAAGGTGCTAAACGTCGTACTTGGTCATCGAGAGGGAAGCCTTAGCTTGTTGTTGGGGCATAAATCATTAAACATTTTATGTGTGGGGTTTACCATTCAAAATCTGAACTGATCATAAACCTTTGACGTATATATTTAAAGGAGGGAGAGGTTTGGAAGGTAGTGTAACACCCTGCATTTTAAGGTGGTTGTTGACTGTCACGGAATTTAATTTTGAAGTTGAATATGTAAAAGGTAAGAAGAATGTGATCGCGGATTACTTATCAAGGATGCCATTGGAAGAAGGTTGTGATGGAATTTATAGTGATATTGTGGATGTGGTTGACAGTGGTGAAATGGCTTTGTGCTGTGAAGAGTGGGAGAGAGCGAGAGAGTGTGATCCTGTGCTATGGAAAGTGGAGACAAAAATTGTTCAAGGTTGGAACCTTGAAGATGGCAGAGAACTAAGTGAGTTTTTTAAAGTAAGAGATGAGTTGAGTATATGTTATGGAAAAGTTAAAAGAAGGCACCAGTTAGTGCCTCCAAGAGAAGTGCGTAAGCGTATTCTGGATATTGTTCATGAGGGGCATCAGGGACGGAGTATGTCCAAGCGTAAGGTCAGAGAATCATTTTGGTGGCCCGGAATGGATGGTGACGTAGAAGTTGTAGTGAAGGATTGTCATATATGTTCTAATAGTGACAAAGCAAAAATTATGAGGCAGCCTCCTTTATTTTGCACTGAATTTCTGGCACGACCCTGGGAAAGATTGGCTATAGTTTTCATTGGACATGTAGGAAAGTTGGGATGTAAGGATAGATTCATTCAAGTATTGGTGGATTATCATTCTAAATGGTTTGTAGTGGAGACAATAAGTGAGATCAATACTACAAGTGTGGACTTTGTGCACACCCACACTACCTCCGTGAAAAGCCTGTGACTGCTTGCCATCACTACCACAGGGGTTGTACTTGACCCAATTTGAAGAGGCACAATAGGATGGACTCCCGTACATCAGAGGTAAACAACCCAAGGCTGAAGCCCAGAGGCCCATGCTTGCCTTAATGCCCCCTGAACAGGGTTTGATACATCCTCTAATAGAAAGGATGTATCCTAATTAACTAACCAGATATGCACTGTGTGCCTCCTAACTCTATAGCATCACTGCCTTTCACTGAATACTAGTTTTTCAATGGGAGTCAAGGGCACAATGGGTGCAGATAGGAATGGTTTAAGATCCTTGGCACTAAAGGCATTAAAGCAAAGCGGTGAGCACAATGTGATTTTCAAATAAACAGTGTTCTAAAATCCTCTTTACTGTTTTTGACTGTCACCTTTACTCCAGAATACGTGACATAACCCATTGCATTAATCGTGAAGAGTTAATGTATATGTATAGTGCTTCGAAGATTTTTTTAGCTCCTTCTTGGGTGTGTTTCAGTACTCTGGGATTCATTCAACTGGGTGACACTAAAATTGTGATCTTTCATCCAGGGTTCTGGAGTCAGTAAGGTATATTGAAGAGATAAGGTTCTGTCTACTGCTCTCTTTGGCAACCCATCTTCTGGTTTGAATAACGTTTTCCTGAATGAATCCAGAAAATGAGGGTTATCAGTTACAAACAAATACCATCTTCAGGTAAGCCTCAAAGAACTCCTACCTCCACTTCTACATCCTGACTACTCATTGTGGTTAAACTAGACGAGCTACCGAATATGTCTTTACGTCTCCATGTACACATCTGATGTGGAAAATGTGTTGGGAATTATCAGAGAAGGAAGTAAAAGATAATTTTGTACTACCAACTGTTTACATCCAGAATCTAATAGGATAGTTACCCGTTCCTGATTAATTTGAACACTTACATAGAAGCATGGACCCATTTCTTGTGTATAATAAATAGAACTTGGGGCATAGTTGATTTCTGTGGGTTCCTTGGTGGTTTTCTTGTTATTCCAAAATTGGGCTATGTGGGCCTATTCCCCACACTCAAAACACTGGGGTCCCAATACTACTGGAGATTCAGGTGTAGAAGGAGGGGTCTTTTTGTGTCTTTGATAGGTTTAAAGGATTTCTTTTTGACCATGCGATCCTCCTTCTTTTGCTGAATGTTTTATTCCCTTCTCTACTTCTATTGGGTGAAAGCAGGTTTGGACTGGTGAGAATGTGGTGGCCATTTCCACTGCTTGGTTAATTGTGAGTCTAGAATGTTGGCATAACCACTTCTGTGTATGGCTAGGTAAAGCTTCTAAGAACAGCTCAAGACAGATTTTATCCATTATTTATTTTTTGCTATGTTCCTGGGGCTTTAGCCACTTCTCAGCAGCTGTTTTTAACTTAAAATAAAGAGTTTTGGGTGTGTCTCCGGGGTTTCGTCTCTCTTGTTTAAACATTATCCTGTAGGCTTCTTCATCCAATCCTGCTCTGTGCAAGGGGTCTTCTTGACTTCTTCATAAGTGGACTTCCCTCGAGGGTTTGCATTTGATAGGCACTTTGAGCCACTCTGGTCAACAACGGTACCTAATAAAAGGGCCAGCGTTCTACAGACCATGATCTAGCCCTAGCGGTCCATTCAAAACCAATAAAAGAGAATCTAGATCCTCTCCAGATTGCAATTTTGGTAGTGTCACTATAGGCCCTCAGTTGAGGGTCCTCTATAATTAGCCAGTCCAGTGCTCACTTGCAATTGTTACTGGGCTAATTTAGCAAGATGTTCAGTTTGAGTCGTTAAGGCATCTTGAAATATCTCTCTGTCCTCTTTAGCCGAACACATTGGTGTTCCTTTGCCCATGTGTTGGCCTTGAGCAAGACGTTGAATTAAACCATCCATTTAGTGTCAAATGGCATTCTCCACCATGTGCTATTTAGTGCAGGAATTAGTTAAAAGAGTTGTTAACTTAAGGGTACAGATTGCATTTGCTTTGTTCACATGAATAATAATTCCACTTGAATCAACTAAACTTCTTTCTTCTTCCTCTTGGTCTTTAGGTCCTTCGGAGCTCCAGCCCGCTCACACCCTCGGTCTAAAGGATACCTCAGGTAAGTGAATGTATTAATACTTTATAACTCCTGCCATGTGGAGTTAATAGTAATGTGATTCACTATCTCACTTATCTATAGGGTGATATTAATATGTGAAAAAATATATCCAGATAACTAGTCTCTTTCACAACATCATGAGGAAGAGATACATTTCCTCTCCAAGCTAGTGATCGTGGTATATAAAGAACCCAAAAGAAAATATGACTGATAAAGGGAATTCAAAATAACAAACTCTGAGAATAAAGGTACTCGCAATGATTTCCCCATTATTCTTGCTTCCCGTTCTCTCCTTCTCTTCTTGTTCCATGCCCACCTCTAGATTCAGTAAACGCTCACACAGCTTCCTGGAATGTGGCGCTTTAGAAGATTCTGCCGGTGGTTGCTCCGCACCTCGGTTGCTCCTCTCTTCGGGTTTGTTGTGGTGCTCTCTCGTCCCATACCGCCTTCTCAAAGTATTGTGATTATCTAACGCCTTCACTCCGCTTCTCTAACTTGTCTCCTTGTCCGGCACTCACGAACAATGGAGACTCCTCACCATTGTTTGCTTCCCAATCTTCTGGGCGTCCAGGAATGCCGCTTCTTGTTCCCCTGCCCCGCGCATGCCCATTAGTGTTCTTGTCCCTCACTGGTCTGCCTGACTTCCTGCTTGATCGTCCTGGGAAATCCTGTTCTGTAACATAAGAAGGGCACATGTTTCGTGAGTCTATTAAGTCTTCATCCTGCGTTTTGTGACATCATGAGTGTTGGGGTAATTTAATGTGTGTTTGTGAGAGGTGTGTCCTTGTAAGTGCTGGGTGACTGAGTGGTGTGAGTGCAGGGTTAGTGATCTAAGTTGTGAGTGAAATGTGTGTCCATGCTAGTAGAGGGTGAGCGGTGTGTCCACATGGGAGCTGCGTGACCGGTGTGTCCATTTGAGTCGAGGGTGCGCTGTGCAATGGGTGAGTGGAATCCCGTGTAGGGTAAGGAGTGTGAGCTGTGTCAATGGAGGACGATGTATTCCTAGACACTCTAATTCGCCGCCATTGAAGGTTGGTAAGCGTGGTTATGGATGTAATTTAAACTAGGATGATTGTGACGTCAATCAGGGACTTGGGGTGGAGAAATGCCTTATCAGTGGATCCTGCATCCAAATGTCAGCCGCTTGACTATGCCTAAAGTGACTTTACTAGAGGTGGGGGAGCCACTGGAGGCCGAGGTCAGATGCTGAGCTCTCACTCAGAAAGATGTATTCTTGGAACCGCGAGCCAACTCTTCACACGGCTTCTGCCGCCCACCCCCTTTAGGCAATCACCAAGCCCTCTGTCCCTTCTTCTAGAGGCCAAACTGTGCAACGTGAAATCAGGAAACCTGCGACCAGTTTACCTGCTTGACAAAACAGTGTCACCTTGTTTCACTATGACTCCTTTCCTTTTATCATCACATTTGTGAAAACCTTACAAAACCTCAGTTTAGGATGTGTGCTCTACAAAAACCTCAAATGCTGCTCCATATGTTTCTAAAATCATAGCAGTGTTCACATGATAACTTACTTGTATCTTGGTTTATTGATACATTCCTCATGGAAGGCATGAATGTTTCCAGGCCTATATTTAGAAACTATGGGGTAGATTTTCTAAAAATTCGTGCTAAGCAGCACAGCAACCGAAGTTGGAAGTGCCGCGTTGCGTGAGAGGGCAGGGCAGTGCCATGCCTAATAAGACATGGAGGTTTCCTGCTCTCTCCCTAGCAGTGGTGCACAATCTAACGCCACACACACCTTTGCACGATAGTGTAAAGATGTTTGCGTCATGCCTAGCATAGGTTTTGTACAGTAAGGGTACCATTCCAGTACAAAATATTATGTCTAGATACACTTCAAAACTTTTCCTACTTTGGATGAGTGTTGTACAGTGCAAGTCAGAAGTGTTTTGAAAAATGAAGCTATTTCCCCTTTGAGCACCGGCCTCAAAGAGGCGAACATGTACTTGGTGCAAACTTTTCTCTACTACTGTGAGTAGATAGGGCTTTGCATCAAAAACTATGGAACCCTGGAACCCGCACGGATGCAAGGTTAAGCAAAGCAGCGCAAAGGGCTGCTTTGGGGTACTTTAAGCCAACTTTCGAAAGTGCAAAGTGAATTTGAAATAAACGTTCGATGCCAGTTTGCCTCACCTTTGGGATGCAAACCCGGCACAGATTGGTACTGACTCTGCCCCTGAGACTTGGGATAATTGTCATGTAATGCAGCAATTAATGCCAGTGTCCTGAAGTGGAACACTTTCACATTAAAGAAATATACTTTCTGAATGTTGACGTCTTTGGCACTATTTTACATGACAATTTACATACCATACAGAGGGTTCGGTTTCTGTTCTGGCGCTTAGAAACAAACCATATCATTTGTTTAGCTCTGGCTTCGCCTCCCCTATTTCTTTTCTGATTGGCCGCCTGTGTTTTTCCCTGGAATACATTCTCCCTTTACAGGAGCCCGGGCGACAGTGCGCACAGCGAGAGGTGAAACCACGAAGACTTGTTAATTGATCCAAGGTCTTTTGAGGACCTGTTAAATACTTAGAATGCCTGTGAGGTGTCAGCCCCAGCCCAGCCCAGACCACAGCAGTTCAAGAACTGTGTCTGTCGGGAAGCTGAAACTGAACAGCCCTGGCTACTGAAGACAACCTGGAGCTAAAGCCCTTTCAGCCAATGGGGGTTGCACGCCTGGTGTCATCAAACATACTATCACATGCCCCAGGACATCACCCTCCATTGCACAGGCCTGGTGCTGGTACCCTAAACAGTCACCAAGCCAGCAACTGCAAGCATTCCTACTTCACCTAAGGGATTTGGCACAGGAATGCTAAGAGGCATTCATAAAGCCAAACCGAGCAAGCATTGTCAAAGCCAATAGGTCTGACTCCTGCCCAATTCTTGTTGCTGATGTTTTTCAGAAACATTTAAAAAGACAGAGAAAAAAAGTGGCGATTATGTGATCTCTGCTGGTAGCCATGTCATTACGTGCATACATAATGAAGTATCATATGCATGTGTCATCGTGCACGTGCCTAGCCGAGAAATAATGCTGGCAACATTTTCTTTCTTTTTTAATTTACCGATCCAAGATGGCGGCTGCCACTCCTCTGGGCAGGGGTCCTGCTCCTCTCGTTGAGCTTAGCAGTACATCTGTCTTTCCTCAGAGTCCTGGGACCTGCTCCTTTCCTAACCTCATCTGCCTCAGCTATACTTCTGTCTCAGGGTCAGTGTCTCAGAGCCGCCCATCACCCCAGCTGTACATCTGCCCCTTTGTCAGGGGACCAGCACTCACCTCAGCTTTACATCCGCTTCAGGGTCACGGGCAGTAGCTCCTCTTCTCACCTCAGTTGTACATCTGCCTCAGGGTCAGGTGTCCAAACCCTCACCTCAGCTGTACATCTACCTCAGGGGTCCAGCTCCTCTCCTCACCTCGGTTGTACATTTGCCTCATGGTAATGGGACCTACTTCTTTCTACTCCTCACCTCAGCAGTACATCTGCTTCTGGAAGAGTGGTCTAGCTACTCTCCTAACCTCAGCTGTATCTGTCTTTCCTCAGGGTCAGGAGTCCAGCTCTTCTCCTCACCTCAGCAGTACATCTGCCTCTGTGTTGATGCAGCGCGGAGGACAAGATCTACATAGTCTCCTTATATCACAGATTTTTATTCACAATAGCTCATTCATACACTCATTCATTGGTGGGGCCCATAACACCAACACACTCGTCATTCAACCAAAACTCACTCGAATCTGTACACAGGAGAAAAAGGCGCTGGACATGTGAGTACGGATCAATTTGCTTTTACATTATATACATATTCTATATACACCTTCAGAATCCTGACTTCAACATCAAGGCACTCCACCACTTGGTCGATGAACCAATTAGTTGGACTGGTTGATGGTAAATTAGAACCGGCTAAGACACAATTAAAGCCTAGGAAACATTTGATATTTTCTGTAATTAATTTAAGAACTACAAACTCATTTCTTATTAATTCAAATTTTGTTTATCTTACCATTAATTAAACTCTTAAGTTGTCATTTATTATCTAGAGCTCGTTATATGATCAGTAAATTTATTAAAGAAAATTATAAACATTCAGAAATTACTCTAAGACATAGATTTTCAGAAAAGTACATTGAATCATTTACCAATTTAAAGATGATGAAAGGTTCGAATCAAACAGGGAGTTATCAGCGTTCTCAAATGAAGGCTGCCTCGAACGAACAGTCCAGTCCTCACCAAAGGATCAAACCAGCGTGCAACATACAGGATACAATGTAGAAAAATTCAGAATTTCAGCAAAGTCCGAACATCAATCTGGAGCATGGACCAATTCCACACTCAGACTGATAGCATAGAATTTAGGAAACACAAAAAAATAACCCAAAGATACAACCAGCCACCACCACGACCCAAAGAACGAATGGAACGAACGCTGCTACAACCAACACTTCCAACTCCAACTCCTCCGACCCCTTAATGATTTATGAGAGGGCTTTTATATCTTTTTCTGTCTTACTTCATTTTAGATTAGGGCAGACCAAATGTTCTGATTCGACAGTTCGGGGTTATCAGTAGTTTTTCGAAATTTTCCCAGTGCAAAATAGTTCTCCATAGTGATTTTTCACAAAGTTCTCAAATTTTAATTTTCTGTTCCGTTCCCAGGCAGGGGAACTGTAGCTGTATCTTTTCCCAAGGTAAAGGGCCCCACGAATAGGTCCTCTCTTTGCCTCTTCCTTGACTTTCATTTGGTCATCCCTTGGCTGGCGGTCAAGTACTGACTTTCGTCTTTGGCAGGGAACACGATGTCAGGAGTTCAAGCTACCTCGTGATTTCAAGAGCCATCTGGGCATGCGCAGAAGTCCTCACGTGCACATGGTAGCATCTGCCTCAGAGAACGCCATCTTGGGTACTGCAGCCTAATAGGCCCGAATGTCAACTTAAGCAAAAATAGACATAATAGCAATTAAAATATAGAAATGATAGTTCTGATGTTCAAACCCATACTAATCCCATTATATATTAGTATTTTCCTAGCTGTAGCAACATTTTAAAGCAATACTTATCACTTGATATTTTTAAAGCACAAACAATCACAAAGCAACATAAGTCATGCAATTTTACTATTTCACCACAATCTAAGGTTAGTTTGCGTGCCATTGTTAATTAATTAATTTTGCCATGCAATTTGCAATTTAGTCTTGTAGGAAGGTGGATATCTGACTATGGTTACCCCCAAATTTTTGCCTAGTGTCTAGCTGGTTTTTCGACTTAGTTGGCCTGAGATCCTGCCATTCAGGCTCTCAGGCTATCTGCTCTCTCTGTAAAATGGACTCCATGTACCCTAGGTACATACCCAATTGGTTGGATCACCCTGTCAGCCCCTGTACCAGTGTACACTAGGTACCCAGGGCATTGGTGTACCCAAGGCCTGCCAGGGGCTGCAGCATGTATTATGCCACCCCAGGCTTGGCCTAACAATCTGACACAACTGGCTGATCACTCAGCTGGGGTAAGTTGGTGTAATCACCTCTTACTTAGGTGTAGTATACCTATACCTAACCTTAAATGGGACACCTGGTAACCTATGAGTCACTCCTATGGCAGGCCTTAACAATCCTGAAGGCAGAGTGCTTGGTTCCATGTGAGATGGTGCTCTGGCATGAGCTGAGCCTGTCTGCAGTGGTCGGAACAACTTCCTTCTACTGTTTCCAGATATCGTCATACCATATACTCTTAAGTGCATTATGAACCTCGCGGTTAAATGCTATCTTTGGTTTGGCTTTATCAAAACATGTCGAGTAAGGTGTCATACGAATTGGAATACTAACCCCTCGCCAATTCTGGCGACGGGGTTAGCATTCCACCCTTCTAGAGGGACACGACATGTACAGTACCTGAAACCCGGGTAAAATCAGACATAGCCTCAGCTCCACAAAATGGATGCTGCCACCACAGACACAAGTCTGCCCTCCTGCTGCTGGGAGTCCTTCCAGCTTGGGAGGTGTGGACAAAGGGTTTCCTGCCAGGGGAGGTGCGTGCACCACCCCAGACAGGATTTTGTGTATTGGTCAGGTAGGGCTTGAAAGAAACCAGACATGCCTGTGGCTCACAAGGAGCCTCGGTGCATATGCCAGTTCAAACCGGTCCTGGGGCACACCAGTCCCGGGCCTGGGGCGAGCTGGACAAAGGATTGGGGGTGTAACCACCCCCCTTCCTGGTCCCACCCTTAGGGAGGGACCTAGCAGGTAGTCCGGCCCCTAGAATCCGAATAAAGGTAGGAGCTGTGTCCTAAGACTTCAGACATCCTGGAATCAACTTGAAACTAAGAAGAAGACGGGAACTTCGACATTCTGCTGCACAGAAGACTGAAGAAAATCTCCCCTGTGGTCAGGGAGTGACCACCTTGCTAACGCAAGCACCATCCAGCGAATCACCGTCTGCTTTGCCGCCGCCTCCCGCCGGAGCCCGAGCCCAGAGACTGACAAGACCTGGACCTCCAGACCTCTCACCGCCCGATCCACCGTCCCTGAAAAGAGGAGACCCGTGGAGGCACCGAGACACGTGGAGCCAGCCATCTTGGAACGACTACGACAAGCTGACCAGTGCAACAACCGAGGCTCCCTCCAAGTTGTGCTTTGGGTCCTGAGAAGCCCAACCCTCGAGCAGCATCTGCACCAAAGGTGAGCCCTCCAGCATCTCCACGATCTGCGTGGGGCCCTTCTGCATTTTGCCACTCGACGCGCCTAACCGGTTGCTGGCCCGCTGGCTAGTGGCCATCTTGGCGACGAAATCTACGACAAACACCGCTGGTCTGGTTGCTCCAGACTGGCCCTTGCTCCACACCGAAGGAGCAATCCCTCTGACCTTGCTGGTCAGAACCAACAGCTGATTTCCGAATCCTCCTGCAATTGCTTTTGCCAAGGCTTGTTTGCTTCGATCAAGTCGCCGACACCGCCGACAGCGAGAGCCTGCGTGGGACAGCTCGTGAGCCGACTCCTGGACGTCGTCGACCTTCAGGGACCACGTGGCTGCGGAGACAAGCTACCCCTCATCACCTGTTTGCACCCGACATCGCCTGGTACCCACCTGGTGCCACGCTGGTCACTGGCTAGTGACTGTGAACACTGTCCCCTCTGCTTACAGGTCTTCAACATCTCCGATCCACTCTTGGATCCACTGCATCTCTTCCCGACCGACCGCCTGCAGCATCTTTGTCCCAGGCTCAACGGAACAGATAGAAGAAACCCGACGCACTTTGAGGCCTATGCACCCGCTTCCTGTGGGTGAGGTAAAGCTGGCACTCCGGTGCCCATGTGTAGTAATACATCTCTAGTGCCTGTGTTCCAAATCTTAAGTTCCTAGGTCATCCGGAAGATTCCTTTTGCAGTAACTTTGTACTTTTTACGCACCCATTGAAACCTATGGGAGCCCGCGTGTGACTATTTGCTCTGCACACGCCACCCGTGGACCTCCTGGTCACTAACTGACGTTAGCTCCTTGTAGGCCCAGCGATTCTAGAGGCCCTAGGCCTTCTCCCTTTTCTGTTCGTGGTACTTATACCACTATTTTAGTATATGGTTCGAGTGGCCACCAGGGCCTATCCATATAAAGTGCAACTTCTGTGTATTCTGTGATAATCTTGTTTGACGATTTGTGCTCCTGTGCTCATAAAGAGACTAGGGGTTACTTTGAGAAATAAATACATATATATTTTGAATATATATCTGTGTGGTGTCCTTTCATTGGTATAAAAGGGGGTTACTATTGGTAAAACAGCTTGCTTAACACGCATCACGAGTTTAGCCTCAAAGACTGCTTAGCCTACGCTACCACTAGGGCAGCTAGTCCGAAAAGGTTGACTTACAACCACACCATAAGGGTTGCTTGGCATGGTACAAGGTGGTCACTAGAACTAGTGAACAGCATATACCAGGCCAACTTCTCACATTGGTGAGCAGCGGTTGGATTTGAGCTTGCTGTGTTTTACCATTGTAATCTCTTGGTTACCAATTGAAAGATCACATAGGTACCTGTAGGTACATATAAAACAAGATTAGATATACATAAGTTCTACTGAACTTAGTTGTTGTAGAGCAAAGGGAGTAGCACACCCTGACTACAACTACTAGATAGGTTTAGTAGGTAAACCCAAGTGTAGGTAGATTGCAACACATCCACCCACACTTAAGAGCAATGGCCGGGGCAGAGGGGTCCACTGTACCCATCTCTGTTGAGAGTGACCCCCAGAGGGCACCATCCAGCTTTGCTACCCTTAATCAGAATGAGCTCAGGCATTTGGCAACTCTTAGAGGCCTTAAACAGCCCAAGAACCCAAACTCTGCTGAGCTCAGAGAGCTCTTACAGAATGATGAGAATCAGAGAGCACTCAAGAAAGCTTCCCAGTTAGCCCCCTTAGGGTCAGGAACAGGAGGCCCCCCTTCTGAACATACTACAGGGGAGGAAAGTGGTGAGGATACAGAAAGTAGTGATGATGAAGGGAGAACTAGCCCAGTGCCAAGTATTAAACTTGGCCCAGCTAAACCAAGGCTATTGGGGACTGACAGTGGGTTCAACCCACTGGATCTCCCCAGTGGACTTAACACAGGGCTGGGAAGGCAAAGGAATCGCTCAGGTGACTCCAATGCTTCCCATGGCTCTAGAGGCTCTCAAGGTCACTCCAGGAGAAGGATGACCACCCCTCAGAGGAGGGAACATGAGGCCAAGATGCAAGAAGCCCAGCTGAGGATCAGGAAGCAGGAGCTAGAAGTAGCCCTGATGGAAGAAAAACTGAGCAAGGCTAGGCAGCATAGAGAGAGTGGGTCTATACCCACTGGTGGCAGCATTGTCCCTAAGGACAAAGATAGGGTTTTCGATAATAGAAACCTGTCTAAGGTTGTGCCCCCCTACAAAAGTGGGGATGACATCCACAAATGGATGACTGCTCTTGAGAGAGCCTGCAAAGTGCAGCAGGTTCCTGAAGACCAGTGGGCAGCAATCTTATGGCTCTCCTTTGAGGGGAGAGGCAGAGATAGACTCCTCACTGTTAGAGAAGAGGATGTCAGAAATTACAGAGTCCTGAAGAGTGTCCTAGTTGATGGGTTAGGCTTAACCACTGAACAGTACAGGTTAATGTTCAGAGACACCCAGAAGACACAGACTCAGGACTGGTCTGAATATGTGGAATATGCCACTAAGGCTTTGGAGGGTTGGTTGCTGGGAAGTAAGGTGTCTGATTATACAGGATTGTACAATTTGATGATGAGAGAGCAGATTTTAAGTAATTGTCAAAACCAGCTTCTCCATCAACACCTGGTAGACTCAGATTTGACCTCTCCCCAAGAATTGGGAAAGAGGGCAGATAAATGGGTCAGGACCAGGATCAGGCCTAAAAACCAGGGTGGTGACCAAAAGAAAGATACCACCAAGCCTCAAGAGAAGGGTGGGGATAAAGAAAAAGAGAAACCTTCCTCAGGGCCCCAAAACTCCACACAGGGTGGTGGGTCCCAAGCTCCCTCCTCTACCACAGCTAAAAAGCCCTACTGCCATGAGTGTAAAACTCCTGGGCATTGGAAAACTGACAGCGGTTGCCCAAGGGCTAAAAACAAAACTGTTCCTCCAATTACTCCTGTCACACCACCTATTACTGTCAGCAGTAATCCCCCAGGTGGTGGGAGTGCCCCCAGAAATCTGGGTGGGTTTACTTGGGGAACACAGGGGGACCCTGGCTTAGCCAATTCCCCTACAGCAACCACTCTTGTCTGTGATGGTGGCATGGGGTTTGCCAACTTCACTGCCTGTCCCAACACTTTGGGTAGGTACAGACAGGAGCCCTACATCAATGGTACAAAAGCTGAGGCCTACAGAGACACTGGGGCTAGCATCACAATGGTGGCCCATTGGCTAGTTCCCTCTGAGCAGCTTTTGCCCGGTTTCTCCTACCAGGTGACTAACATTGATGGCAAACAGAACAGTCATCCCATGGCAGAGGTATGTCTCAGCTGGGGAGGGGTCACTGGCCCTAAAAGGGTAGCAGTGTCCCCAACCTTGCCTGTAGACTGCTTACTGGGGAATGACTTAGAACTCTCAGCTTGGGCTGGAGTTGAACAAGACACCCATTCTAAAATGGTAGGCCTTTCACAAAAGGGTAGGGGGGTTGTGCCATTCACAACCCCTGTCCAAATAGATTTCCTCCCTGAAAAGGTTGGAAGGGCAGTGGTAGCCACAGCCCAGGCACAGACAGACTTCCCTGTAGGGACTGGCAGAGCTGTGACAGTCACAGCTCAAACACAAACTGAGTGCCCCCCTGAAAAGGTTGGCAAGGCTGTAATGGTCTCAGCCTATACTCAGACTGACATAGGTGTAGTGAAGCCTGAAACAATGGATCACTCCACACAAACTGAGAGTAGTGGGGAGGAAGAAAAGTCTCCCTCTCCCCAGACATTAGGAAAAGGTCAGCCTCCTCAGGGATCTGACCTCACCCCTTGTGAAGGAACTGCCCCAGAGGTAGCCAGGCCTGGCCTGGCAGAGCCTCTGATGTCAGTGGCCCCTTCCAAGGTGGGATCCAGTCTGGTGCAGGTAGCCTGCCTCTCTCTACCCTGCCTCAGTCAGCCCAGGGCTGCAGAGGTCAGGGAGGCCAGTGGACCCCCAGAGGGCCCCTGTCCACAAGAACCCCCCCATCAAAAGAATGAGGATTGCCTGGCTAGTAGCCCTAGTCAGGTGATGGGTAAAAACATTCCTGAGGGATCTCCTTTACAGGTAGTTAGGGACCTCCCCCAGGGGGATTCTGTTGGGCACAGGCAAACATGGGACCTTAGGGCCCCAAACCTGACCTGTCCCTCCAGTAAGCCCACAAAAGGGACCCAGCCTCCAGCTTTAGGTAGCCAGAGGCTGACCCTGAGAGCACAGTGCAACTCAGTTAAAGAAAGAAAGGCATCCATGGTGGAGGATGATTGGAGGAAGCTGAGGCCTCACTTTGAGGACACTCACTTCAGTACTCCATCTCAACACCAGCCTTTTACTTTGCCAAGACACACCACAGGTAGAGATTCCCTATGGTGGAGACCCTCTGATACCCTTAGGGTGAGGGATTGCTTAGTGGACCATGAGACAGGGGGTAACCATGCCAGTGCTGGTTCCTCCTTATATGGCCACTTGGGCAATATAGGCTTACCTGGTCAAGGTCAGCCTTATCTCCCTTCGTTTGGGGGGGGGTTGTGTAGGAAGGTGGATATCTGACTATGGTTACCCCCAAATTTTTGCCTAGTGTCTAGCTGGTTTTTCGACTTAGTTGGCCTGAGATCCTGCCATTCAGGCTCTCAGGCTATCTGCTCTCTCTGTAAAATGGACTCCATGTACCCTAGGTACATACCCAATTGGTTGGATCACCCTGTCAGCCCCTGTACCAGTGTACACTAGGTACCCAGGGCATTGGTGTACCCAAGGCCTGCCAGGGGCTGCAGCATGTATTATGCCACCCCAGGCTTGGCCTAACAATCTGACACAACTGGCTGATCACTCAGCTGGGGTAAGTTGGTGTAATCACCTCTTACTTAGGTGTAGTATACCTATACCTAACCTTAAATGGGACACCTGGTAACCTATGAGTCACTCCTATGGCAGGCCTTAACAATCCTGAAGGCAGAGTGCTTGGTTCCATGTGAGATGGTGCTCTGGCATGAGCTGAGCCTGTCTGCAGTGGTCGGAACAACTTCCTTCTACTGTTTCCAGATATCGTCATACCATATACTCTTAAGTGCATTATGAACCTCGCGGTTAAATGCTATCTTTGGTTTGGCTTTATCAAAACATGTCGAGTAAGGTGTCATACGAATTGGAATACTAACCCCTCGCCAATTCTGGCGACGGGGTTAGCATTCCACCCTTCTAGAGGGACACGACATGTACAGTACCTGAAACCCGGGTAAAATCAGACATAGCCTCAGCTCCACAAAATGGATGCTGCCACCACAGACACAAGTCTGCCCTCCTGCTGCTGGGAGTCCTTCCAGCTTGGGAGGTGTGGACAAAGGGTTTCCTGCCAGGGGAGGTGCGTGCACCACCCCAGACAGGATTTTGTGTATTGGTCAGGTAGGGCTTGAAAGAAACCAGACATGCCTGTGGCTCACAAGGAGCCTCGGTGCATATGCCAGTTCAAACCGGTCCTGGGGCACACCAGTCCCGGGCCTGGGGCGAGCTGGACAAAGGATTGGGGGTGTAACCACCCCCCTTCCTGGTCCCACCCTTAGGGAGGGACCTAGCAGGTAGTCCGGCCCCTAGAATCCGAATAAAGGTAGGAGCTGTGTCCTAAGACTTCAGACATCCTGGAATCAACTTGAAACTAAGAAGAAGACGGGAACTTCGACATTCTGCTGCACAGAAGACTGAAGAAAATCTCCCCTGTGGTCAGGGAGTGACCACCTTGCTAACGCAAGCACCATCCAGCGAATCACCGTCTGCTTTGCCGCCGCCTCCCGCCGGAGCCCGAGCCCAGAGACTGACAAGACCTGGACCTCCAGACCTCTCACCGCCCGATCCACCGTCCCTGAAAAGAGGAGACCCGTGGAGGCACCGAGACACGTGGAGCCAGCCATCTTGGAACGACTACGACAAGCTGACCAGTGCAACAACCGAGGCTCCCTCCAAGTTGTGCTTTGGGTCCTGAGAAGCCCAACCCTCGAGCAGCATCTGCACCAAAGGTGAGCCCTCCAGCATCTCCACGATCTGCGTGGGGCCCTTCTGCATTTTGCCACTCGACGCGCCTAACCGGTTGCTGGCCCGCTGGCTAGTGGCCATCTTGGCGACGAAATCTACGACAAACACCGCTGGTCTGGTTGCTCCAGACTGGCCCTTGCTCCACACCGAAGGAGCAATCCCTCTGACCTTGCTGGTCAGAACCAACAGCTGATTTCCGAATCCTCCTGCAATTGCTTTTGCCAAGGCTTGTTTGCTTCGATCAAGTCGCCGACACCGCCGACAGCGAGAGCCTGCGTGGGACAGCTCGTGAGCCGACTCCTGGACGTCGTCGACCTTCAGGGACCACGTGGCTGCGGAGACAAGCTACCCCTCATCACCTGTTTGCACCCGACATCGCCTGGTACCCACCTGGTGCCACGCTGGTCACTGGCTAGTGACTGTGAACACTGTCCCCTCTGCTTACAGGTCTTCAACATCTCCGATCCACTCTTGGATCCACTGCATCTCTTCCCGACCGACCGCCTGCAGCATCTTTGTCCCAGGCTCAACGGAACAGATAGAAGAAACCCGACGCACTTTGAGGCCTATGCACCCGCTTCCTGTGGGTGAGGTAAAGCTGGCACTCCGGTGCCCATGTGTAGTAATACATCTCTAGTGCCTGTGTTCCAAATCTTAAGTTCCTAGGTCATCCGGAAGATTCCTTTTGCAGTAACTTTGTACTTTTTACGCACCCATTGAAACCTATGGGAGCCCGCGTGTGACTATTTGCTCTGCACACGCCACCCGTGGACCTCCTGGTCACTAACTGACGTTAGCTCCTTGTAGGCCCAGCGATTCTAGAGGCCCTAGGCCTTCTCCCTTTTCTGTTCGTGGTACTTATACCACTATTTTAGTATATGGTTCGAGTGGCCACCAGGGCCTATCCATATAAAGTGCAACTTCTGTGTATTCTGTGATAATCTTGTTTGACGATTTGTGCTCCTGTGCTCATAAAGAGACTAGGGGTTACTTTGAGAAATAAATACATATATATTTTGAATATATATCTGTGTGGTGTCCTTTCATTGGTATAAAAGGGGGTTACTATTGGTAAAACAGCTTGCTTAACACGCATCACGAGTTTAGCCTCAAAGACTGCTTAGCCTACGCTACCACTAGGGCAGCTAGTCCGAAAAGGTTGACTTACAACCACACCATAAGGGTTGCTTGGCATGGTACAAGGTGGTCACTAGAACTAGTGAACAGCATATACCAGGCCAACTTCTCACAAGTCTCACATGTATTTTATGTTTATCATGGTGTAAAGGTTGATTAATAACACATCCACTGCAGACATGTTATTGGAAATTAATTTAGAATGATTACGTAGTTAATTTCATGCAAATTAGAGGAGGTATACAAAATGTTGTTTTACTTGCTCTATCAGTGTCATGGTACCGGATGTATGACGTTACAACGCATGCTTTTACAACGCATGCTGTTACAACAAATTTTTTACAACGCAAATGCTGTGACAACGCAAGTCTTTACAACGCAAGTCTTTACATCGACTTGCAGTAGATGGCGTGCTAACATTAAAAAAGGGTAATTTACTATTCTAACTCCAGTCCACGTTGCAGTAGGGAAGGTGTTTGGATAGTAAACTACACTATTTTTAATGTTAGCACGCCATCTAGTGCAAGTCGATGTAAAGACTTGCGTTGTAATGGCATGCGTTGTCAAAGCATTTGCGTTGTAATAGTTTCGTTGTAATGGTAGTGCGTTGTAAAAGTTGCGTTGTAAAGGTTGTTCCCCCATGGTACCAGCTCCTCACCTCAGCAGTACATATGCCTCTGTGTCATGGTACCAGCTCCTCTCCTCAGCAGTACATCTGTTTCTGGATTAGTGGTCTAGCTACTCTCCTAACCTCAACTGTATCTGTCTTTCCTCAGGGTCAGGAGTTCAGCTCTTCTCCTCACCTCAGCAGTACATCTGCCTCTGTGTCATGGTACCAGCTCCTCACCTCAACAGTACATCTGCCTCAGGGTCATGGATTCAGCTTCTCTACTCATCAGTCTGAGATCTTTGAAAATACTCAGGTGTTTAGACTTCCAGTGATGTCACACAAGCATCAAGTTCCCTTAGGACTGGTCTGTTGTACTCCAGTTAAAATATGTCACGAGGACGGTAGAGAAGTGGATTTGCCACTATTACCTCCAGAGTCTAGAGAGACAGTCTGTCTTCCCTTTCCATTCCTGCTTGGGTTTGGCCAGAATCAGGGGCGTAGCACATGCCTCTGCGGTGCATGGGGACCCCAACTTTTCAAGGGAACCCAACTCTTCAGGAGGTTCCCATTCAGCCCACAGCCTCTGCACATTTGCAAGATATTGGATACTCAGGGTGCCCTTAACATACTCTGTTGGGGAGTTGTTGTACCCTTGGATTCCTAGAATGTTGGTGTTGACAAGTTCTTTTGCTAGGCTTGGAGAGGATTCTGAGGTGGAGGGAAGAGCGGTTGAAATGGTTCAGTTGTTGGTGGGCTATCGGTAACTTGTTGTAACACAACTTTAAATAAACGTATGCAATGCTACCTGACTCCAGAGTCATCTCTCACCACAAGATAAATTGTCGACGAGCTGGCGGTAGTCACCATCTCTTCTGAACCCCATTCAGTTTTTTGCTTTGTCTCGGCCTCCTCAGACGGGGCTTGTGTCACAGGAACCCTCTATGGCTCGCCCACTACCATCAATCTTCTCGACGTGTCCACGCAGCTCTTACTCTGATGCCGACTGCCTGAGGAGTTTCCTTACTGCAGGGTGGTACTTCTCCTTTGTGGCTCGCTCTTCAACGTGCCCTACTAACTTCAGAAACAGCTGGCAGCATGGTTTGCAGCCATTTTGGATGTTTGGGGTCGCATTATTCTGCCCAACTTCCTGTAGAAATCAAGCAGTGGTTTTGGCAGCCATTTTAGGTGCTTGGAGCTCCTTTTCAGGATACAAGCCCTATGAACCATTAAAACCACGCTAATTAGTGTCTGTGGCAGCCATCTGGGTTAATTGGGCAGGCTTGTATTTAATAAAATGGAAGCCTGGAGCTTGTCAGTTGACGTTCATGTGAGAGTTCTTAGGTGCTTGTGGTGACACGCACACCATTAAGATACTTTAGTTTGGATTGCTGCTTACAGTGACAGGAACATCACTTCTGTTTTTAGGTCTCGCCTGACCCAGCGCAAGCGCTGGTCTGGCGAGACTTATTGAGAGGGCTCCAAAAAGTGCTACCAGGCCAGCCTAGAGCTAAAATGTAAATTGATACTTGTATAGCGCACTACTCACCCGCAAGGGTCTCAAGGCGCTTGTACGAATACCGCTGTGGAACCCATCCTGGCTTTCCCTGTGAGGCGTCCACTCCTGGGCCCCCACAAGGTGGAGGCCAGGCATCCTTAGCGTTGTGGGGGCCGTTGTGGAGATTAAGCAAGCTATTGCCCAGAGTTGCAGAGTGGGACTCCATGATTGGAATGGCACCGAGGCGAGAATTATCAGGTCCGTGGAATTTTTGAGCCCAAGACCCGCCGAGGTGGGGAATTGAACCCTGGTCCCGGGCTAGACCTCTGGATCAGGGTCTGCCGCTCTAATCATTGAGCCACACTTCTCCACAGTGCATGTGCGCGGGCGAGCGCGCCGCGCTTTACCGCGATTACTTTCACTTTAGCGGCCGCACGGCCGCTTGGCATAGCCAATAGGTCTCGCTTTTGGGACCTTATAAGTATTTAGTTATGCACTTATAAGGTCCCAAAGGCGAGACCTATTGGCTATGCCAATGCTTGTTTTCTTTTGTAGGTCGAAGCCTACCAGACAGCACAGCTGTCTGGTTTGCTAACAACCTCTTGGGGGCGTTCAAAAAGCTTACCTGGAAATGCATTCTGCCCATTGCTTACCAATTACTTTGTGGTTTGTAACTCACATTTGCTTGCTCTTTATTTGCTGGCTTTATTTGTTTTAGGATTTTGCTGGCTTTATTTGTTTTAGGCTGTCCAGCTTGAGTTCGTCCCCTGACCCTTGCCTTGCTGAAACCCTATTTACAGTATTCTTACAACAGCACTGAATTTCTGTGAACAGTCCTTTAAATGTTATTCTTATCTTGTCACATTTGCTGTGCATTTAAAGACCGAGGTCTAATGTCAGGCTACGTCTTCCAGGGAGCCTGGTGTTTACTATTCTTTCTCTGACTTCAAAGTGAGAGGATTTATGTGACAATCATGCTGGTTACTCGGGTGTGCTTCACAATAAGTTATTTATTTTTCTACCACCAAACAAGATTTGTCGGTAAGACTGTGCAGATATTTCAGAATATGGAACGCACAAATGAAGAACATTTTTTGTTAATTCTGAAGTGTGGTGGAAACAAATATTTTAATACGATCAAAACAAATCAACACACTAGGTGATGACATTTCCACACATTATCGTTTGTGTGCTGCATACATTTATCAGTAAAACTGTATATCTGTGCAAATGTAATGGTCATTTCAATTGAGGATATGTTGTCTGTAGTGGCCGTACGCTCCCAACTCAATGCATACTCCACTTTATCCTACTCTGCTCTACTCTACTGTGCACCACTCTATGCCACTGCACTCTACTCTACACCATGTCATGCCACGCCACTTCACTCCACACCTCTCTACTCTAAACCACTCTACTCTATGCCAATGTACTATACCCCACAATACTCTACTATGCACCACCGCACTCTTTGCCTCTGCACTCTATGCCAATCCACTCTAAGCCACTCTAATCTACTCTGCACCATTGCACTCTACGACACTGCACTGTACGACACTCTACTCTATGCCACTGTACTCTACAGCTCTTTACTTCACTCTGAAACAATCTAGTCTACGCCACTGCACTCTACACCACTCTATTCAACTGTGTGCCATTCCACTCAAACTGGAATGGCATGGTGAGCAAAAAAACGATGGATTTAGGCCCAGATCTCTGTACTGGGGTGAATGTATGACATTGTTCTGCATTCTGTCCATCAACGGCTGTTTTTGCATTTGTCACCCGAGTGGGTGAGGTATGCCCAGACGTGGGTCCCATGCTCCCCATGCCACTGGAATCAAGCTATCTTGGCTGAAGAGGAGTGAAACCCCGAAACCGGTCCTAGGATGCTGGTTTCCAGTCCAGGGAGGACCTGGCTTGGCAGTTCGAGCTGGACTGTTCCCATGAGGCAGAGGGTCAAGACTGATTTGCATATGGCTGGGTTCAAACTAGAATGGCATGGTGAGCAAAAAAACGATTGATTTAGGCCCAGATCTCTGTACTGGGGCGAATGTATGACATTTTTCTGCATTCTGTCCATCAACTGTTGTTTTTGCATTCCACTCTATGGCACTCCACTCTATACCACTGCAATCTACCCTGTGCCACTCTACTCCACTCTACTCTACCCTACAGCACTCTATGCCACTACACTCTACGCCAATGCCCTCTCCACCACTCTACTCTGCACTACTGCACTGTACGCCACTCTACTTTATTCTGCAACACTCTACTCAATGCCACTGCACTATACGCCATTCTACTCTACACCATTGTACTCTACATCACTTTACCCTGCACCACTCTACGCCACTGCATTCTACACTAATGCACTTTACACCACTCTACTCTACCCCAATGCACTCCACAACACTACTCTGCAACGCTGCACTCTATGCCACTGAAATCTACTGCACACCTCTACTCTGTGCCACTGCACCGTACTCTACACCACTCTATTTCACTCTAAACCAATGCACTATACTCCACTCTACAGCACTCTGTGCCACTACAATCGATTATACACCACTGAACGCGACGCCACTCTACTCTACACCACTCCACTCTATGCCTCTGCACTTTATGCTACTCTGATCTACACCTCTGCACTCTACCCAGCACCACTCCACGCTACCCTGCATCACTCCCCTCTACGCCACTTCACTCTACTCTGTAAGAATCTACTCTACGCCACTCTACTCTGGTGCACTCTACGCCACTGCAATCTACTCGGCACCACAATACTCTATGTCACTACACTCTAGGCCATTGGACTCTACACCACTTTACTCAAAACCAATGCACTCTAACCCAATATACTCTGCACCACTTTACTTTACACCACTTCACTCTAGCCCACTCTACGACACTCCACGATACTCCACTCTATGGCGCCCACCTCCAATTACCTCTACTCCACTGTGACACTCTACTCCACTCTATGCCCCTCTATGACACTACTCCACTCTATGACATTCTACGAAACGTCCTCTATGCCACTCCATGCCACTATACTCCATTCTATTCTGACACACTACTCCACTCTATGCCACTCCAATCTGTCACGCTGCCACTTCACTCTACGCCACTTGACTCTACAACACTCTACTTCACTCTGTGCCATTCCTCTCTCCTACCCTACTCCACTCCACTCTAATCGACTCCACTCTATCACAATCTACTCTGCTGTATGTCACTCTACTCTACAACACTCTACTCTACTCTATTCAATACCGTCTATGCCACTCCCCCCTGTTCTACACCCTCCATGACACTATATGCCAATCCACTCTACAACACTCTACTTCACTCTGACACCATACTCCACTCTACGCCACTTAACTCTACTCCACTCTAAGCCCTTCCACTTTATGACAATAGCCCCTGCACAATACTCCACAACACTCTACACCACTCCACTTTATGCCAGTCCATGACACTCCACTTTACTTCACTCCATGCTACTCAACTCTCCTCTACACCACCCCACAACTCTCTACGGCACTTCATAACACTCCACTCTATGATATTCCACTCCAGTCTCCTTTACTCCACTAACTTTTAGCCATGCTGGACAGCAGACACGCTAGTGTACAACGTGGCCACATTGGCAAAGCCAATAGCTCTTGCATAGACAAGACATTTTTGGCTTTGCCAATGCTTGTTTAGTGCCAGCAGCCAGCTTCCCATTATTATATAAGACTTCACACATGTATGTGGTTGGTGATCGCTTTCCAGGTATGACTAACTGCTACAGTTTACAGTGTCATTGCGAAATTTGTTAGCGGTATTTCCTTTTCCTTCTTCGAGGATCCAGAAAGAGCCAGTCACTGGTATGCTCAGTGTTGATGTTGTAGGAAAGTGCCACTTTTTGCATGGTTACCCCCCCCCCATTTTTTCCCTGATATCCGATTCACTTTGACTGAGTGTGCACTGGGACCCTGCTAGTCAGGTTCCCAGTGCCTGTGTTCTTTCCCAAAACTCTACCTTTGTTTCCACAATTGGCACACCTCTGGCACAAATTTAAGTCCCTTATAAAAGGTACCACTGGTACTAAGGGCCTTGTGACCAGAGAGGGTCTCTAAGGGCTGCAGCATGTATTGTGCAACCCTCAGAGACCCCTCACCTACCACATACACACTGCCATTGCAGACTATGGGCCAGATGTACAACGGCCAAAATCGCGGCTAGCAAATTGTGAGTCTTTTGCGATTCGCAATTTGCGAGGCGCTATTTTGGATGTACAACAGTGTGTAACACACTGTTAGCGATTTCCAATAGGGTCGCAAATAGAGAAGTTCATGAATATTAATGAGCCTCTCGCAATTTGCGACCCCATTGAGAATGGCAGGCCCTCCCAGGTATGGTGGCCTGCTGGGCTCAGCAGACCACCATGTCTGGGACTGCTTTTAAATAAAGCCGTTTTTTTAGGTCTCGCGCCTAGCTTTGCAGTGCGTAGCACTGCTCGCGCAGCGAGACCTCTTGTAGAGGTTTTCAAAACTGACCTAGGAATCGCACACGCTCATGCGTGTGCTTTTCCTTTTGGCCTTTGCGTGCGTCTTTTTTATAAAAGACAGCACGCAATTTCCCAAAGGTGGGCGCATTGCTCCGCCCATGGCCTATTGGTGTCTATTACGCGCACCGCTGCCATGTGGTTTCAATTATCGTGCCCAGACACAGGCGCATTAATTGAAACCACATGGCTCGCTGTGGTGCACACGCGAGCACCACTCGTTAGATATGGGATTAACTCCGTTCGGTAGTTGGATCAGGGTATATAACCCTGTCTGAAGCTCTTCGCGAGGTTCTGACTCGTGCTGTCTCTCCCGTGTTTCTCTAGACCTGTGATGTCTCCGTGTTTCCAGGCTCTTGCTTTCCCTTCCTTCTCTGCTGTTGCAATCCTAGTTACACAAAAATGTCTCACTGAGGCCTATTGCACAAGTACCATCTCACGAGCTGTGGTAGTTTATGTTGGATACTAAGTGTCCTAGCCGATAGTGCAGCAATGACTAACCACCCTCCCCCTCACCTGTGCTGCCAGGGATTAAACCCAACGTCACCAATTCGCAGTGCTGCCCTCCCCTTACACTACGGGAAAATGGTGAGCCATTTACTTTCTTCTCTAGAACTTTTATGCATCGAGTCCACTTTTTTCTAATTTCATTTCGTTTTTTGCATGCAGTGACTATAAGTGTAAAATAAACTATGCAGTGTGTCAAATAAAAATCACTGCATCCGTTAAAACTTTTTTTATGTGTAATTTATATTCCAGTAAAACGGCTCAATAAACACGTCTGCTATATAATCTGCGTCTGCTCCCCACTAACAACAACGAACACATGGGGTGAATGTATGACATTGTTCTGCATTCTGTCCATCAACGGCTGTTTTTGCATTTGTCACCCAGAGTGGGGAGGTGGTCCTGGTCATAGGGTCAACACTCCTCTGAGTCCTCTCGGTACTGGTAGAAGTCCAGTCGTCACAGGACTACCAGTCACCCGGTATCACAGTCACAGTCAACACCTTCCCTGGGTGATAACTCTTCTTCTGAGTGACCATTCTGCACACCGAAGACTCTCCCAGGCTCAGCGACCTCGGGTGCAACGTTGAGCGTCAGGTCCCAGTCTCTGGTGCTGTATGGTGTTGGTTGGCAGCAGTGTGAAGATTCTTGGCTACCAGCTTGCCCCAGCAGACTACTTCAGCTGTTGTGGTCCTATGCTGAGAACAAAGGCCAGCCAACTGACCTTAGGAGTCTCTTGCTTTAGCTGGGCTCTGGAGACGACTTCTCTGTGAGCAGGACACAGCAGTCACAATCCATTCTCCTTTGCTTGCCACCAGGTTCAGCAATCCACATCAGTACAGCTTCTTGAAAGGTGGCTTCTCCTTTGAAGCTTGTCATTTGGGCCAACACCTGTATGGCTTCCTGCAGTAGCAAAGTGACCCCTCTCTGTGGTGCAAGCTTCTATTGTCTCCTTTCCTGGGAGATGTTAGCACGTCTCCCCAGGAAGGCAGAAAGCTGTCTCGGGGACATCCTCCTTGTGCAACCGTTAAGGGCACAGGAGATTGAAGGCAACAAAGTGGTAACTTTGTACAAGTTTCACACTGCAACATGGTACAGTAATTTCAACTTGGGAATCAGGCTTTATGTAATGAGTTAGTACAGCTGAGGGGTCAGATTGTAACCCTGTACTCGCCAATGGGGAGACCAAGTCCTTCCACAGTAAAAACAACAGTTTTGCATTATTACTATTAGAACAGCCCATGAAATGTGCTGCACTCTGCCTTAGGGCTTCATATGCCTGAAATAAGGTTTACTCACATTTATTGCAGAGGGTGGTTTGGCTTTGTCATTGCTTTAAAATGCAAAGTAGGGCTAGCAGTTGAAAACTGCTCTTCCGGTTTGCAATGCCAAGCTGGGAGACTCGTTTTACCTGTGTCACACCCAGGGTGGCACAACCAGTGCTGCAATCCCTGGGGTGGCTCTCTAACTTACATGCCCTGGATACTCTGGGCATCATGTACTAGGGACTTACATCTAAGTTAGCCTAGGTCTATTGGGTATAGCCAGTGGAACATACATATTTTGTGGTCATGGCACTGGCACTAGGGTCTGGTTAGCAGGCAACAGTAGCTAAAAAATTTGGGGGGACCATACAAAAAGAGGCATTTCCTTACAATGCGCAACCTAACTTAGTTGTTGCCCCAACATTTTTTAAGAGAACACTTGTGCAAAGTGAACATTTAGATTAGTATGTGAGAGATTTGTGTAGACTCAGTTTGCAGTGTCAGTTTGAAAATTTGAATGACAAGTTAATTAGAGATGAATTCATTGGTCATATTTTGATAAACACACCCAATAAAATGACTCACGTTGCGCAATCTGTTTTTGGATGATGTTATCAAAGTTGATAAGAGCATAGAACTCTTTCAAGTTGCTATAAAAGAGTTAATGATTCTCAGACGGTATTAGTAGGAACTGTAAGCACAAGAGAGTCTGATATGGAAGATGTTAAACCAAGTGATAAATCTTTTTTGTTGTATAGTTACTATATATCCTATACAGGATCTGCGTGTTCGGATAACATAAACTGTGGGTTTGGAGGCAGACTGGTTCCGAGCACCCCCACCGGATATGTTAGCCTGTTTGCATTAGCTAGCTCACAGTGCCACTAGAGTCTCCTCTTATCGGGGAGTGAATAGTTTCTGGCAACCTCAGAACATGACAACCCTGATCCCTCAGAATCGTGGAAGCAATATACTAACTTTCGCTCACTCACTTGTGCTCACTTAGTTTGTCTCAGAGATACACAGAATGAACAGTCCGGGTGTTTTAATAAGAATTTATTGAACAGTTGTTATTCGAGTGTAGAATAGATTTTCTGTAACAGCCATTAGACAGTAGCAGAGATGTATGATTAGCAGTAAGTAAAGGGATGGTACAGTCCTCCTATGATGTCTCCCTAACTGGATGTACCTAAATGGACCTAGCATCGGTGTAGGTGTTATGCGTTATGCCAAGAATCCCTCCAAGGTCTAGTCAACCCCATTACCTGAGTAAGGAGAGAATATGGGACCCGTCCTGGTCTCGAGTTGGACACCCCGCGAGGGATGTTAGACCACTGCTAGCTGGAGCGTCTGCATGCAGGAACCTCAGCATCTCTGGTCAGTGTGACAGCCGGGAAGTCACGGTCTCCTCTGTCTGTCTAAGCAAGACAGGATGTATATATACCCACGGGTCTCCCCCGGGGTCCTACCTTGCTGTGTTACTGTGTTGGCCTCTTGTCCTCCGAGCGGGCTTAATCTTATTCTTACTCTTATATGGGGTAGGGCGCCTTTAAACCAGTATAAGTGTTCCTGGTACGTGAGTGGAACCTCTATGTCCTCGAATGGACAATATTCCGCTGGTGCATCTCCTTCTGTGTAAGAGTGAAATGTCTTTGTTCTTTCATTTGCTGTGGAAATGTAACCCATGAATAAAATACCTCTGTTTTGTTCGATTTGTGCGCCTCAATCACGAAAGCTACTATGCCACCCCTGGATGATAATCCATGCTCTAGTTGTCTCAGGGCGACTGTATTTCTGAATTGTTCTGCAATTTGAATTGCGTC
The DNA here is from genome assembly GCF_964204655.1 of Triturus cristatus. Lineage (NCBI taxonomy): Eukaryota > Metazoa > Chordata > Amphibia > Caudata > Salamandridae > Triturus > Triturus cristatus. The sequence continues at coordinate 55,668,716 of NC_140590.1, read as the reverse complement.
TGCATCTTCTTCTCCGGCTGACACCTCCAGTCTCAGTCAGTTTTGTAAAGAAGAAGTTTGTTCAAGGGAACTAAGATATGGTTTTAATGAACAATTTTAGGAAACTGATAATCCTACAAGCATTATTAACCATCAGCTAATAAATAGGATTTTTCGCCTACTCAGCTGTGGCGGAGTTTGTGCCCACCCACTCCAGATATATCTGGTGTTTTGTGAGTAGGGGTCTCTGAGAATAGCATGACTGAACTACTCAGATTCTACTGGTAAATAAGTGTCAACCAACGTTGGCGGCGCCATGTCGTGTAGTTCCTATATATCCTATACAAGATCTGCGCGTTCGGATAACATAAACTGTGGGGCTGGTGGCAGACTGGTTCCGAGCACCCCCACCAGATATGTTAGCCTGTTTGCATTAGCTAGCTCACAGTGCCACTAGAGTCTCCTCTTATCAGGGAGAGAATAGTTTCTGGCAACCTCAGAACATGACAACCCTGATCTCAGGATCTGTAGAGCAATATACTACCTTTCGCTCAGTCACTCGTGCTCACTTAGTTTGTCTCAGAGATACACAGAATAAATAGTCTGGGCGTTTCAATAAGAAATTATTGAACAGTTGTTATTCTAGTGTAGAATAGATGTTCTGTAACAACCATTAGACAGTAGCAGAGATTTATGATTAGCAGTACTACAAAAGTAAAGGGATGGTACAGTTCTACCATTTTGCAGTAATCATGAATATATCCAAGTACATAAAACACATTATAAGAAAGTGCGTACTCCTACGATGCCTCCCTAACTACATGTACCTAAATGGACCTAGCATCGATGTAGGTGTTATGTGTTATGCCAAGAATCCCTCTAAGGTCTAGTCAACCCTATTACCTGAGTAAGGAGAGAATATGGGACCCCATCCTGGTCTCAAGTTGGGCACCCCGCGAGAGATGTTAGACCACTGCTAGCTGGGGCGTCTGCATGCAGGAACCTCAGCATCTATATATTATACAGGAGATGTTCATCCTGCTGTGCTTCCAAGAAGCCTCATGCATAATGTATGAGTATTGAACCAGGGAAAAACCCGCGTTCTGAATGCAGTGTTGTATCTAGGTAAAAGGTCAGTCCCTATAACCCGTTATGTATGTAATGTAGGGAAGGATATAGGTGAAAGGTTGCAGTGTTACCTGCGTCTATATAGGGTACCTATATGGAATATAACACCCACTCCTCTTTCGACTGGACAACATAAGTAACCTATAAGTGTATTACCTTTATAACTAAACATTGGTACGCACTAAAGTAAAAACATTCTTTTAGTTAAAATGTTTAAAAACGTCAAAACATTTCTAAAAAGACTTAAAAAACGTAAAAAGAAGAAGGTTTTTGTAGGCCCTAGCTCTAAAAATGTCCGTTGTTATAGTCCGAACCACTATAAGCATTAAAAAGCCATTAATGCCCAATAAATGAAAAGGAATGTCAATTTTGTATCTGAGTTCCAAATTGAGGTTGTTATTAAAAAGCGCGAATTTCTTCCAGCACACGACGAGCCAAAATGAGTCAATTATTTATGTGTCCTGACTGGTAGACGCAACATTTTCGTTGCTTGCGTCTGCAGTAGACGGCCCATGTAAAACCTTGCAAATTACGTCAATTGTGCACAGATGATCTTCCGCGCTGTCCGCAGCCGGTGCTGGGGCAGCCTGTGCGCCGTCCAAAGCCTGGGTGCCATTGGAGGAGCCGGTGTTCATACCAACAGGTGTAGTTACAACCTGTGGTGGCTCAAGGAATGCCGCCAACAACATTGGAATGCACTGAGGACACTGCAGAACATGGGCCGTTATCGGATCCAGTAGAGCATTTACGTCCGGTTGCGCACATGATGGGAGTGTCAAACAAAGGTCTAACACGCACTCTTCTCTGCAAAACAGGCATCGGAGGACAGGTAAGATGCAGCCTATCCAGACTGGTCGAAATGACAGGAACCAAGATGCCCTTAGTTCTCTCAGGCGAGGCATGCCTAGTTGTTGTACCATTCGGTCATGGTATTTCTGCTCCAGGAGCGCTTTTTTCATCTCCTTGGTGACTGGGACATCTGTCGCATAGCAGATAGAAGACAATCAGGATACCTGCAATTAGAAACAGGATCAGCGGAACTCCTCCAAAGATGCTTCCAAATACGGAGCGTATGAAGTTTGGTATAACTCCAAGTACCGTCTGAAAGGTGCTTAGAAGTCCAGTCCCTATGGTCTTAATAGGTGGACAATGCCAGTCGTATCAGACATGTTAAAGATACGATTTACCATTTCTACTAAATGGAAAGGGCAATTTGTATGGATAAGCGCCTGTATCTCAGCTGAAGACCTTGCGACCGCGAGTTCAAAAGTCTCTCGAGCGGCGGTTAAGGGCACAGACTTCTGTAAAAGCATGGCTTTCATTCTGCCTAGAGTATCAAATCGTACTAAAGAAACATTCAGTGAAGGCCATAATGGCACCTCCCTGACTGTTTGTGTCGGTGGAAACAATACTTGCGTACAACAAGAAACCCTGGAGCTCACAGTTACCAGATATGCGATGCCCAGGAGCATTCTGTAGCAGCCTTGACTGTCAGCATCAAGTAACTCCCATTTGAAAGTAGCCCGAAAGCTGGAGCAATCACAGCAACTGGTGCACCCCTCAGATGACAGGACAAGTTCGCCACAGAACCATTACAAGCCCCATGCAGCGTAATATCCTGATATATGAGCGATCCACTTAAAGCGCTCCCACAGGTTGTACCACTGAGAAACACTTCTCGATCCCCACTCCGGCATTAAAATCTGTATGGTAATTACCAAGATTCCTTAATGTATTCCTTACCCATTTTTTCATATTTGCCTGCCTGCTTTTGTTCAAGGCAATATTGAAACTGAAAAGTAGTGACCGGTAGAGTTATGTGGTCATGGATTACCCATTCTGTGGTTGGTGACTCTGCCACTGTAAATGGTAATCTATCCAGTTTTTCGATACGCATCATTGTATATTTTGCTCCGCTTTGTGCCATTTCTACCTGTTTATCTGTTAGATTGTATTCAGAAAACAGAGACGTACTGTTGATAAAACGCCAAGGCACATAGCCTGCGCGCAAAGATTGCAGCGTCCAGCTCAACAACATAATAGAATGTAACTGAGATTGATCGTGTTGTAATATAGGCAGCATAAATGCCAACATATATGAAACGTTTCTGACGTGGCTTCCTGGGACCTAGTAAAAAATCCCTAAGATCCATGTCTCATGTGAGTAAAGATAAGTGCTGTTTCACCTCTGTGAGTGTTGAGGTTTCTAGACAATCAAGGCACAACTTACCAACACTGTATGACGTCACTACCCCTGGATGTTGTGTCTGTACATAACGTGGATCTGGCCTATGGATGCTAAACCCTTCGGTTTTACCCATGAATCTAGATTGACAGCTATTGGTGTCTGTGGGCCAAATCAACCATTTTTTCCAATTTGGGTCTGATCTATTGTATTGCATGATGTAATCTAAGGTAATCCCCTCTTGTGATGTTTCATTACCCTGGGTTAGTGATGGTGTTGGTAGCCGAGGTGTGTTCAAGTCTTTGTTCTTGGCTAGTCCAAGGCAAGACGTCTGTTGCACTGTCTTGTTCAAAAACATGAGTTGTTGAGGGATAAGACATGCTCTAAATAAAGCTTCTGTCCCCTGAACTTGCCATTCTCTAGTACCCCAGACCGATTTTAAGTCTATGGTGTCTTTCCATAAGTTGTAACCTTGTTCAGACAACAGGGCAATAAAGGATGCAGAGTAAATCTGTTTGGTGTTGTCAACATATTTTTCTGTGCTGATGTTGGTGCAACCGTATAATAATATGAGGCTGGGTCAGAGATATTGAACCCTGAAAAATATGGAAACTTTTGTGCAAATGTTTTTGACCTGTCTTTTGGCGGTGTTGGACAATGTTCCCACTGGTGGTATGTGACCACATTTCTAGGATTAGCAGATTTATGCAAAAAAATAATAACCATAATGCTGATAATACATTGATTCATAATCTGTTGAGCTCTCCAATGTTTCACTATTCGAAAATGCAGCATATTTCTCTAAATCAGACAACATGTTATTAACAGTTTCAAAATCCCAATCATCGGAAAACATACTTGAGCTAATGATATCACTTAACAATATTTTAAATGAATGTGGAATTTTTTCAATTTCTGTCGGGCCAAATATATTGAAATCAACCTTGTCCCAAACTATACCATCCGGTACAAGAACTGCTGTAATGTTCACTGGCGACAAGTCTCTTTGTTCTCGATGAGATGATTGATGTGGTTCTAAAATTAATTTAACTTCTTGGGCAGTAGAGCTTTGCCGAATGTATTGTCCACTAATAAGCATGTTAAAAACTATCACTAAACTTAACCAGAAAAGAAAGAAAAGAATCCCGGAAGCTACATATAGTTCTACCCATGGTGATACCAGGTAAGTCTTTCTAAGAAAGTTTAAAAAGTCTTTAACTTGCTGCTTGCGTGTTTTCTGGGCTGGCATCGTTTCAGGTTCACTTGAATCCAAAGAAAACTTATCAAAGTTTATGAAGTAGCCAGAAGCAGTTTGATCAACTGTTGGAATTGCATCAGGATTTGTTGAAATCGTACTTCGCTCTTGTCGAGGCATGTTGACGTAGACGTCTGTATTTGGTCTAATAGCAACTTGAGCATTATTTTGAGTTTCATTTTGAAATTGAACTTCAGGTTCAAGGAGGACGAGTTCCATAGCATTGTTGCATAGTCCTTCATTCCGTATAGGTGACTATTTGAACGTGATGAGTCTTTCCATTTGAACTTCTTGAATAGTAGCCAGAGGAGGGTGTCTGCTACTTTGGAGTTTACGTGGCCTCCTGCTTAGTATCGGCCTCATAGTGTGGTTTTATTAGGTCAATTGAGACAAATTTTTTCTCCTTTTTTCCAGCAAGAAGCGGTAGAAGTACAGTTCTTGTTCCTTCAATTGCTAGGTCAGGTAGAGGTTTTCTATAGGATAGCCCAAATTCTTTCTTTTTTTTTTTGAAATATTTTTATTAAATTTGCAAATACAAAAGAAAAAGAACACCACTCATCGATCTTCAGGCATAGCAGGAGGTTACTCCAAACGGAATTCAACAGTGCAGTATTGTTACAAGTGAGACATAAAGACATGGAATACGTAGCATATCGCCGTTCCCAGCCCGCACCCGTGCATCCGACCAGCACATTACTCTTGATCACTGAGTTCAGCATCCGACACGTCTGGTGGGGGCTCACAAATATTCCCTCTGTATACATTCCACCCGCTCCACACCTGTGTCCATTTCCGGGGGCACCCCCTATGTATATATACCGATTTTTCAACCACCATTACTTGGTCCATGTCACGTATCCATTGTGCCAGGGTAGGCGCCTGCCCCGAACCCCATCGTTGGGCTATATTGCGTTTTGCCAGCATAATCCCTAACGTAACCCATAGCTGCATCATTCTCTTATGATCAGTTTGTTCCCATATGTTAAGGAGACATCGCCGAGGCTCAGGGGGTGTCACGATTCTGGTCACCTGGGAGAGCGTATGCATCACCTCCCTCCAGTAGACCTTGATGGCAGGGCATTCCCATATGGTGTGGAAGAAAGATCCCTCGTGACCACAGTCTCTGAGACATTGCGGGGACTCCGCACGCTGTAGTTTAAATAGGAGTGTGCGGGTGTAGTAGGTGCGGTGCAAAATTTTGAGTTGGACTAGTCTGAGCTTGGACGATATGCCCACCTCCCTGGGGGACGATAGCGCGGACTGCCACTCCGTCTCATCGAAGTCCCCAAGTTCTGCCTCCCATTTACTCTTAAGGGTCAGGAAAGGATCAGGGCGATTATTTATTATTTTCCTATATGTGAGGGACGTCGCTCTTTGAATAAGATGTTCTGTCAGGAGCCGGTCCTCTAGGGGCGATGACTCCGGGAGCCGTGTCCCTGGTGGAATCGCCGCCCGGAGAGCGTGGCGGATTTGTAAGTATCGGAATGATTCAGATTCAGCCAAGTCGTACTCCGTCTGCAGTTGGGGAAAAGCAACCACCTCTCCCCGTTTCCAGAGGTCCCCGACCCTGGAGATACCGATGAGGTCCCATTGATGGAATCCCTTGGTGGTGCGGAGCACCCCGAGCCGTTTCGTGTCCCAGAGGGGCGTAGCCTGGGTAATCCTTCCGGCCCAGCCCATTGCGCGCTGTGCCGTGAACCATATCCGGAGAGTGTGGGACGCGGGCCCCTCCGGAGGGTGACCTTTTTTGGGGTTGTATAGGGCTCCCAACACCCCCTCCCCCCCCAGGAGCTGCCTATCCATGCGGTAAGCAGGGTCATCTTGAGGCGCATGGAGCCATTGGTTTATGATCATAAGTTGCGACGCCCAATAGTAGGTCTTGATATCGGGGAGGGCTATACCGCCATCGTACCAGCCGCTGGTGAGCTTGTGTAGAGCTATTCGTGGTGCCTTGTCCTCCCATAGGAGGCTGGTAACCTCTGCGTTGATAGCCGTGAAATAGGAGGCTGCCACCGGGAAAGGGGTATTTTGTAGCATATATAGGAATCTAGGGAGGGCCAGCATTTTGAAGAGCGAAGCCCTTCCCAGCAACGTCAGGGGCAATGAGCGCCAGTGTTTGACGTCGGCACGTAGCCTTTGCAGGGGCTTCATGAGATTTTCAGCCATAAATTTGTCGCGATCCGCCGTCACATAAATGCCAAGATATTTGAAGCCATCAGGGGCCACTCGGATATTACAACTCCTCGGAAGGCGAGGCGGGGAGCCCTGGAGCATGTAAAGGATGGATTTCTCCCAGTTGATCTCATAGCCTGACCTCCTCCCGTACGATGCACATATGTCGAGGAGACAGGTAATGGAGCGTGCCGGCGAGGCTAGGTACAGGAGGACATCATCGGCGTATAGGGAGATACGGTCCTCCCATCCCATCGTCCATTTGAGGCCCCGTATCACAGGGTCCTGCCGTACCCATGCAGCTAAAGGTTCTAGTGCCAGCGCAAAAAGGAGCGGAGAAAGGGGGCACCCCTGTCTCGTCCCCCGGCCCAATGGGAAGGCGTCCGAGACGTGGCCGTTAACTACTACCTGCGCAAGTGGCTGGGTGTAGAGAAGCTGGATCCACGCGCAAATCTTGGGGCCCAGTCCCATGTGACGAAGAGCAGCAAACAGGAAAGGCCATTCTACCCTGTCGAATGCCATCCGCGCATCTAGTGACATGATGGCCGCGTCCTCCTCTATCGAGGAGCGGCACGCAACAATGCCGTGCAGACGTCGTATGTTCAGAGCAGTGTTTCGGTGGGGCATGAATCCCGACTGGTCCGGGTGTATTAGGGTAGGGAGGTAAGGCTGTAGTCGTGTCGCCAGCACCTTGGCTAGGATCTTCGCCTCCGCATTCAGTAATGAGATCGGGCGGTAAGATGAGCAATCGTGCGTCGGTTTGTCAGGTTTCGGGATCGCCACTATCGTGGCCATCCTCTGATCGCGGGGGAGGATCCCGGTCGATAGCCCGTCCCTATACATAGCTAGCAGGCGCGGGACCAATAGGGAGGAGTTTTGTTTATAATATTCAATCGGGATTCCATTAGGCCCCATCGCCTTCCCAGTGCGAAGGGCAAGAATAGCAAGTGTGAGCTCCTCAGCCGTCAGGTCCGCATCCAGGGCCGCTACTCCCGAAGGGGGCAGTCGAGGCATTGTGATGTCCCGTAGGAAGAGCTCATTGTCTGCGACGGTAAAGGAGGCCTCCGGAGTGTATATCTTTTTGTAGTGGGCCGCGAAAGCCCCAGCTATTTGCCTGGGCTCCGATGTAAAGTCCCCGGGTCCAAGCTGAATCCGGGCCACCCACCGCGCCGCACGTTCCCCTCTTTCCAGCCATGCCAGGAGTTTGCCGGCTTTGTCGCCTAGTTCGTAGATCGTATGGTGCGTTGCCACCTGTTTAGCTCGTGCCGCCTCCCAGAGATGGGATCTGTATTCCTTCTGCGCCATGCGAACTTTATGTGCAGAGTCCTCATCAGCCTGCGTGGCATGAAGCGCTTCTGCCTCACTCACCCCCTGCTCAAGCTCCAGCACAGAGAGTCGCTGGGTTTTCTTATGTGCCGTAATGACGGAGACGGCCTGCCCTCGTAGGACTGTTTTAAAGGCCTCCCAGAGGGTTGCCGGGCTCCCGACAGAGTCAGTGTTTTCAGTGAAATAGTGTTTGGTCGCCGTTTTAAGGGCCTTACTGATTTTAGGGATTTTGAGAAATCCGGGGTGAATCGGGAATACGGTGCGGTTACAGAGGTCGACGGCAGCAAACGAGATGACCACCGGTGAGTGGTCCGAAATGCCCCTCGGGAGGTGTGAAACTTCAGTCATCCCTTTGAACCCAGCGGGTGATGTGAAGATATAGTCTATGCGGGAAAGAGTGTTGTGTGCTCCGGACAGGAAGGTGTACTGCCTCTCCTCTTGCCTATACGCCCTCCATGTGTCTATGAGGCCCAACGCCCCAGTAAATTCTCGGAGAATGGGGGTGTCACCGCCGTGTGCCCTGCAAGACGACCTATCAAGCGAAGGGTCCATAGTCGCGTTAAAGTCTCCGCCCATGACAAGCTCGCCCTGCGGCAGCGCCAACAGAAATTCACCCAATGCCCTGAAGGAGGTCTGGTGCAGTGTCGGGGGGATGTATACGGTCACTAAGTTGTACACTTTCCCCTCCCATTGGCAGGTCAGTGCAGCAAAGCGACCATGCTCCTCTCGACGAGAGTCAAGAAGAATCAGGGGGGAGCGTTTGTTGATCAGTATACCCACCCCTCTGGATCCGGTTGTAAACTCAGAGTGTATCGCCATCTTGAACCCCCATCTGTCCAGGGCTTTGGTGGTAGTGCCCACTAAATGTGTTTCCTGCAAAAGTGCCACCGCAGGCCCTCTGCGCTTAAGATACTGCAGCACTAATCCCCGCTTAATCTTGTCCCCCAACCCGTTAACGTTCCAGGACAGAATAGTGAAAGAAAGACCGCGCTGTTGTGTATGGACGTCTAGTAATTTAGCATTAGTCTCTGATGCCATAGTGGGTGACGCCATAGTATTGTATGGGTGCGGGAGAGGCGCACGGTCTTGTGTCGCCCTTGTGTGCCTGCACATGTCTATCTAGCCTAGCGGACCAATGAGTAGTTAACAAACCTGAAAGAAAACATAAACAAACATTCCGAGAAAACCCCGTACCCCCCACCCCCCTCCCTGCCTCCCTGCCCAGCGGATTTACAACTAACCGCCACCCCAACTCAGCAGAGTGCTTAGTTCCCATTAACTTGATACTTGCGTGTGGGGGGAAGCCGCTCACAGTCCCGACGCCGCTCCCCACACCATATGTTCATCCCTTCATATGTCCAAATGTACGATGAGTCAACAAGGTCAAGAGTCTGCGGCCCCTGTTCGCCTCTAGGCCTCAACGGACTCCATGCGCCCCAGGCCAGGCCCATCCACCATCCCCAATGAAGGCTGTTTGTGGATAAGTTCGATCTCAAGGCACGCCATCCTCTGCTCCGGACCCCCCGACATCCAAGTCCCTAGGGGAGGCGGAGAGGCCGCCAGGGGCACGCTCCGTGCGACTTTTCGCTCTCGCTGGGCGCCATCCCTCAAGCCACTCCGACACTTCTGCAGGCGATGCAAAGAACCATGTGCGACCCTCAGCCTCCACCCGCAGCTTCGCCGGGAAGAGCATGGAATATTTAAGTTCTCGAGTCCGGAGTTCAGCCTTGACCGCTGTGAAGTCTCTTCGCTGCCGCATCACTGTCGCTGTGTAATCCGGATAGAGGGTGACTGTGCTGTTGTCTACCCGGAGTGGGGGCGCCCCGCGGGCCGCCTGGAGGATCGCATCGCGGTCGCGAAAGTTGAAAATGCGGGCCAGGATCGGGAGCGGGGGGGCTCCCGGTCGAGGCCTTCCACCCGGTACCCGGTGCGCCCTTTCCACCGAGAAGAATTTTGAGAGCCCACGAGGCTGCAGCTGTTCGGTGATTAGTTTTTCCACAAAGAGGTCCAATGCCGGGCCACGTTCACTCTCCGGTACCCCCACGACCCGGACGTTGTTTCTTCTGGACCTGCCTTCCTGATCATCCAGCTTGGCCAGCAGCTGTTTCTGCACCTGTTCGAGAGTTTGTATGCGTTTCTGATGGTCGGCCGTGTCGTGGGTGAGGGTTGCCGTGGTCGCCTCAACCTCGGAAAGCCTGGAGTTGATTTTAGCGACATCGGCCCTGAGGAGTGTAACCTCTGTGGAGATCGTGCCGATCGAGGCCTGCATCTGGGTCAGCGTGGCCATGACATCCGCAAGCGTAAACTCCGCTGTCTTATCCGGGGGGGGGGTCGCACCCTGGTCCTTAAGGAAGGCGTACTTCTCAAGCTTCGCTTGTGCCCCTCCGCGGTGGCCCTTTCCCCCCATGTTGTCCGGCCCTCGCCGCGTCCGCTCCAGGCCCGTCCGGGCTCCGGGAGGTCCGGGGTGTGTGAGGCACGCGTGCAGGGTGAGCCCGGAGAAGGCTCCGTTTGCTTCCGGGGATGTGAGGTGTCGCAGACAGGAGTTGTGGCAGCACTCGGGCCGAGCCACCAGAGGCAGAGTAGACTAGTCTGTTTTGTCTTTCGGGCCGCTCCTTGCAATGTCACTGCTGTATGCCGGGCCGACCGGGCGTCAAGGACTGCGCAGTCTTCAAGGTGCGGTATCGCCAGCAATAATATCAATCTGAGCGCCTACAACCCATCCACTGCGTCCCCAATGTCACAAGCGTACTAGCAGCAGAAGACCATGTGGTGCAGACCAGGCGTACCAGGGGGCACGACCTCCATCGGGACGAGAGGCCCGAGAAACAGCGGTGGCTGCGCTGCCTCTAGACACCCACTATGTCCGCTTCACGCAGCTGTGTTGGTCGAAACTGAGGCGGTCCGAGCCCGGACGCGGCAACGGCCCCCCCCAAGAGGGCGACGTCCTTCTCTCGTGGCGTCTGAGGGCAACGTTAACGGGGGAGACACCACCCCAGCCGGGGCTCAGGAGAGGTCCGATGCTTCAAGCAAGCGTCTGGCAGGTCTTGACACTATTCCCCCAGGGCCTCATTTGTGGCTTAGCGCTCCCTGCACCAGCCCACTCTCAGTCCGCGGGCATCATCCGGGGCGCATCGGGCATCGGGTGTGTCTCTAGGGCGGGCGCAAAAATGGCTGTACCGCTCACCTTCTGGGTTCCAGGGTAGTCCGGGTGGGAACGCTCACTCAGCAGTCCCCTCCACGATGCCTCCACTCCGGCGCAGGCCGCCTCGCGGCTCAGGTCCCGATCAGGTCGCCGCGTCCAGGCCAGGAGGGGGGATGGGAGGACACTGAGACTCCCCTCCAGGCTCCCCACACGCCGATCAGGCTCCCTCGCTCGCGTAGCGGGGACGGGTGAAAGCCACAGCCAGAGCGGACAACGCCTCGTCCCCCCCCCCGCAGGGAGCAGGAAGGGGCCACGAGAGTCAGGTCTCCGCAACGCCGGGGACCGGCGTGCTCCAAAGTTCCGTCCCGCACGCAGGGCGACGCAGCTCCGCCCCGAGGTCACTCCAGCTCAGGGAGCCGAGGCCCAGCGCTCCGCCTGCAGGTAAGCCCCGTAACTCTGGATTGGGGCGGCCAATGGGGCCCGGAGTCTCAGCGACGGGATGCGGAGGCACTCAGGCACAAGGATCCAGCTCCCATATGTCGTTTAGTGGTGAAGGGTAGTCGGATATTTTCAGGATAGACTGGCGGCGTGGAGGAGCTCGAGGCTCAGGCGGCCATCTTCATCGCGAGCCAAGCTCCGCCCCCCCAAATTCTTTCTTGTCTTCTCTGACCAGATCCCCGACTTTTGGGATCCAGACAGGTCTTGCCGTGACTGATTTGACTTCCCTAGTGGTGGTCTGCTTCAGGTGGACATTGCTTTGTTGTGTCCTGGATTCATTTAGATCCTGTAAAACTGCCAAACGTTCATAGATGTCAAAAGGCTTTCCATCCACCACTGCGCCTTCACAATCAAGATCAGGTACCCACATTCTTGTCCCAAATAGGACCTCATATGGAGTGACCCCCCTAGAGAACTTTTTGGTATGTTATTGAGAGCCCGCTGGACTCCATAAAGATGTTTTACCAAACTTTCACCCATGCCTAATACTCTAGCTGTTAAGGTTGCTTTAAGTCTTGTTTCTTTCTCTCCACTACCAAATTTCCCTCGGGATGGTACAGAGATGAATACCACAATGCTACACCCAAACTTCCCATGGCCTCCTTGTAAGCCCTAGAGCTAAACGCAGGGCCTGGTCAGAATGTAATGTGCCAATTGCGTATGTCCCTATGAAGACTCGCAAATCTTTTATAACAGTTCAAGCACCAGCCGAGCGCTGGGGCCACACCCATAGGAATCTTGAGCAGGAATCCACTGCTACCATGATATATCTTTTAGCCCCATCTCTTTTTAAGGGGCCACAGTGGTCTAGGTAGACACACGCTAGTGGCTTGTCAACTATTAACAATAGTGTCTACGCAGGACGTGTTACAGTGGAACCTTTCATCTGATGGCAGATGTTGCATTTCAAGATGTAGTCCTTAGTCTGCTTTGTTAAACCAGGCCACCAATAGCGTTGTTTCAATAAACAAACAGTTGTTATAACTCCTGCATGTGCAGAACTTATCTTCTTGTGTGCTGCTAGAATTAAACCAAACCTACGATCCATGTTTGGAATTACTCTATCCCCCAATCCAGGAATCTGAGCAAATGGAATGTTATTGCCATCTAACTTGTAGGAGTACTTGAGTGTAAATCTTTTTGGTACTGCAATGTTGTTTTTACATGAAGCAATAACAGCCACCATAATCTCACCGTCTATTTTCGTTTTAGAACGAGTGATTGCAGCTACTGAAACCGTTTGTACAGCACCATGCGCCATGCGACCGTTAACGATTGCATATGCTGCGCCATATTGTTGCTTACTTCCTATGGCCGGTTGAACAGATTTGTCAGTGTAAATAATATATTCATACTAATCCAGAGGCATTATTTAATTAGGTAGAGGATATTCTTGTTCGTATTGCAGGAATGCTTGTGTCTTTAAATTTGGGTTGTACCCTTATTCTACATCTGTTGTTGTGAGAGAATTAGCCCATTGTATCCAATCGGATGTAAAGCTTAAGCGTTTGGGACGCTTGCCTTTGTCGCAGCCTATAAGGCGGGAACCGGAGCCCTACTATTATTTGTTTCCCCTGAGCCAATTCCCCTTCTCTCACTACAGCAGTCTGTACCGCTGTCAGAATCTTTTCAGTGGATGCGAAAGGCATCTCAACGTTTGTGTACAAATGTGACTTGTATGCAATTGGTACTGTTTCACCTTCATTATATGTCAGATAGGTGTACGCAGATTGACCCGCAATTATACGGATCACTAGGTTGCGTCCGTTTACGCGTGTCTGTAAGTGTTTGGAACCTATCATGTCAGCGTGTATGGGACGTAGTGTATCTGTGTGTTCCTGTGTCCATTTTCTTGCTGAGAAATCAGGTTTAATTAAGTTGAAGAAAAAGGTTTTACTCTTTCTGCGTAATCCAAAATGTATGTTTTACCAAAATTTAGGAATCCCAGTATTGATTGTACATTTTTTAATGATCTTGGAGGTTGGAGCAGCGCGTATTTTTCAAAAAAATTGGCTGCCACGCTTTTTCCTTTACTTGAAAGGTCATATCCTAAAAACAGGGCACTGAGGTGGGCTATTTTTGATTTTTTAAAGTCAAATTTGTATCCCTCAGATGCGAATCCCAAAATAATGGTATTCACACTGTTCAAGTGTTCATCTAGGTCATCGTCCGTCAGAGAAATATCATCCACATAGGACAATGCCTCTTCATACAATTTTTGTAGTAACTCTGTTACTCTGGCCGAAAACAAACCCGGGCTGTTCTTATACCCCTGAGGGAGTCGCCGAAATTGACCCCGAGACCCTAGCATTGAGAATGCTGTTAAATACCTGCTTCCAGGTGCTATATTTTGGCAGAAAAATCCATTTGAGATATCAAGTGTTGCTTTGTATTTTTGCCGCACATTGTTATTCATTAATGCGGCACTGTGTGCATTTTGGACTGCGATTGTCTTATTGCAAGTGTTTAAATGTCTGTAATCTAAAACTAGACGATATGTATTGTTGGGTTTCATGACTGGAAACAAAGGATTGTTCATTTGAGAGGTGCATGTTTCAATCACCCTTGGTATTCAAGTTGATTTAAGATCTCCCTGACCTGTTTTTTAGCTTCTTGGTTTATTGGATACTGCCTCTGTGCAGTTGGAGTATTTTGTAAAGGAATTATGTGGTGGGTTGAATCCTCATCCCATCCAACATGGGTTTTGTATAATGCTGAAGCTTGGGCTACCGCCACCGTGCATATGTGTGTTGCAAATGTCTGGGAATATGGTCCGAGAATGCCGGTAGAATTACAGTTTCTCCTTTAGGGCAATCCATGATGAATGCTGGCGGGCAATCTTTTTTTCTTTTTTTTTTTTAGTATTGCACATTTTGTTTTTTTCACTTTTTATTGAACTTTCTGTACAACACATTCTTGGTGCACAGTGCAGCATCATACACAAAGCATACAAAACTTATGACAGTCAGTAGATTACAGAAATATAAAGCACATGAAGATCATTTGGAAATAAATGTACCACTGAGGTGGGGAGCCCATTTATTGAACTGACACCAGGCCCGCAAAGCCTCCCGCCAGCACAGATGTGTCGCCTTAGGAGCTAAGGTACCGTGGTAATGTGATAACTAAGGTGACGCAGCAGAGGATGGGCAACAAATAGCAGGTTAAGTGACAGGGGTATGGATACTGCTATTGAGCGCGGAGGAGACATCGCCACTTGTATCAGTTTCTCTAGTGGAGAAATGTGTCATGTAGACTCCCCAGAAGTTCTTGGGACGACTCCGGAGGGGAAGTAGTTCGCTAAAGTTCTCGGTTTGTGTACTACAATAGAGCATGTCGTGCGACCACTACGCCACAGTGGGTGTAGGATCCTAGACCAGCAGATAGCTATCCTAAGTTTCGCCATGAAAAGTCCCATGTCTCCTAATCTGCGTATTGCCTTAGGCAGCTGTTTGGAATATCCCAAAAGGGCCAGAGCCGGTTATTTTCCCCAGTTCTAGGAAGACCGATTCCCAGAATGTATACACCCCCGGGCAAGACCACGCCAGATGAAGGAAATCTGCGGTCTGTGCGTGACATCTGTCGCAAGCCGGGCTGTCCCTCAGTCCATACTTATGTAATCTCTCTGGAGTGTGATATACTCTATACACATATTTGAAATGAATCAGCCTATGTCTGCCGTGTAAAGAAATACGTTGTGTGCCAGTGCAACAGTAGGTGCACATAGAGTCATCTATAGTTTGTTGTAAATCACGCTGCCAGGCCAGCCTGGGCGTGGTGTAGTGATGTGCTCTATGGGACATTGCTAGTTTATATATGCTAGAGACTATCTTGTGGGGCGACTTAGCTTTGATGATGTAGGTCAATTCCAACAACTCAGTTGATTCTTGGAGGTCCTCACCCAATATGTCATACAGTGCACGCCGCACTCTATGAAACTGAAACCGCTGTAGCAGAGAGCTATTGGCCTCCAAACCCTCCAACTCTTCCCAATTTTTAACTGCACTATTGTGTAATAGATCCCCCGCAGTCAGAATGTTCAATGAGTTCAATGCACGGATAACCCCTCTGTCTCTGCATGGGGCCAACCAGAGAGTCCATTCAATTGGCATAACCGGGGAGTACAATAATACCCCCGCTTGTAAGTGCAGTAATTTATGCCAAGCATGACGGGTCAAATTAATGGAGTCTAATATCCCCGTCCTGCGGTCTGTGGGCTTGAATATCGTGGCCTGTAGGGGTAGCGGGTCAGCAAAAAGTTTTTCCATACGGAGAAACTGAATATCCGGCGAGCCATGCATCCAATAATAAGCTTGAGCACCTTGCGCCGCCCTATAATACAAATTTAAATCTGGCACGCCTAACCCCTCCATGTGATATGGTAAAGTAAGAATCTGCCATTTTACCCTCGCTTGTTTGCCCGCCCAGGCCAATTTGATCTTGGTGGCGGCCAATCTTGTTCAGCTAACAAAATGTCATAGCCAAACATAAGGTTCTCCCAAAAGAGACCTCCAACTTTTCTACACTTGTCCCCCTCCATCTGGAACGTTATTTCATACAATTTATGTGGGACACTCACCCTAGTGTCAGGTGTTTCTACCGTGATATAATCATTCAAGTCCGCTGTCACCAGAAATTCCATCAGGTCTGGTGAGCTATTGTTACTTCTGCTGCACTGTCTAGCATCGTCAGAGCCCATTCCCCGTTCATTAGTCGAGTCCTCAGAATTCTGGGCATGTCTGATCTTTAGACCTGCAACCTTCTTCTTTTTGAACTGTGGCTTTTGCTTTGGCTTTTCTTATTTTTTGAAGGTGTAATCTTGAGCATGCTGCTTGTCCCTGGACTTTGTACGCTCTTCTTGTCTTTCTGACCGTCCTTCCCTCTCTGAGTTTTTCAATGAACCCTGAAAGGAACGAGAGGAACGTGTATCAGTATCCTGATACCTGTCAGGTTTCCTAATATTATCCCTATTCCTGAGATTATACCACTTTTAAGAGGGCTCCTGTGGAGGAGATCTACCTCCGGATTGAAATCTGTTTTCCTTAAATGTTTTTTTATTTATTTTCCCACTTCTTTTTTAGAAGAAGCCCGTGTCTGCTTGGAAGTGTCCTTTTCAGGACTGACCATTAGTTGTGGTTTTAATGCTTTCCACCCAAACTGTCTCTGCCTAATTCTGCACACGCAGTTTCAATTATTTTTGGTAGTTCATGTTCCAGTTCTAAAGGACTAAACTCCTTTAGGCAGTAGTGGATAGCCACTGACGCAGCTTCCCCTTTTATATTAACTAAAATTCTGGCTGATACCTGGGCACAGTTACCTAGTAACTTCATCCCTAAGTTCAGAGCAGGCTCTGCTCCGTACTCGTTCTGTATTTGTCTTACTACATCGGGTATCACTGCTAATGAAGGAATACCATGAGTTCTGGTATAAATGGCAGCAAAGACTGTACCCCAAGTGGTACAATCCTCTACTTGTGGTGTTATCACCATGGGAAAGCAGATTGTTAACATTCTGTGTTTTTCATATGGGGTAGTATTAGGGAATACTGCCTCTACCTGTGTTATTTTCAGAGCTACCCAGAATGGCATTTGTTTGCGTTTTGTGGGCATTTTGCCCATCACTGCGTGTAATGTTTATGGTGTGATTTTAGTTGCTGTACCCTGAGATTGAGTTCCATTTGTTGCAACTATCGCTGGTTGGACTGTGAAAGTTCGCATGACTGTTCTGCTTGGGTTTTCGGAACCCGCTCAACAGAGCCTCTCTAACCCAAACCAGAACGTTACCCCCTCCCTAGGGCCTATTTACACCTAAATAACCACATATACCACCTAAGGACAGGGAATTCCTATTACATACATGTATACCAAGACCTCACAGCCTCACGGTCCCAAACGGACCCAGGACTTCCTGCCCAGACGGCAGCCACAGCCTCGCGGTCCCAAACGGACCCAGGACTTCCTGCCCAGACGGCAGCCACAGCCTCGCGGCCCCAAACGGGCCCAGGACTTCCTGCCCAGACGGCAGCCACAGCCTCGCGGTCCCAAACGGACCCAGGACTTCCTGCCCAGACGGCAGCCACAGCCTCGCGGTCCCAAACGGACCCAGGACTTCCTGCCCAGACGGCAGCCACAGCCTCGCGGTCCCAAACGGACCCAGGACTTCCTGCCCAGACGGCAGCCTTTACGAGTTCATCCTATAATTACCACGACATACAACAAGGGAGTTAATCAGTGTTACTATGTATCAGATCACACAAAGACGGCTAGTTGAGCACAACCTGTTCCCCAGTTCGAGGGGCTCCTTTCTCCCTTATTCAGTTACCACCTACCTGATCAGGATTAACATCTGTTCATGTCAAGTCACAGCTGACTAGAAGAATAGGTTACCCTCTTATACAAGAACACGTAGCACATATTGCTTTACTACAAACTGAATACTTTATTTAGTTACTACATGCACGCTCACGGAACATAATACATATCACATAACCTGCAAAGAAAAGTGAAAGATTAAGTTGTACACTCTAATAGTAAGGGGTTGACATCACCTTGGTCGTATGTAGCCTGCACTCAATGGTCATCTAGGTTCCCTTCTCGTCTGCGCCTCGGCTTCGCTTGGAAGTCACACCTCCGCAATCACGGATTTACTCCCGTCTCCCTCTCCGAGTCACCGGGACCTCTTCCCTTCGGCTACTCTCTTCTCTTTGGAATATCTATTTCTCGGTTTTTTCTCCACCTTCGAGTTTGTCATCTGTCTTCCCTGGAATAAGTAGTAGCTTTACTGCTAACGGCCAGGTGCCGCCTATGGACTAAAAGCAAGTGCCAGTATCTGCCTCAAACTTTTACTAATATAGATGTGCATTTCCTCATGGAAAATTCCAGCCCGTAACCTGCCGCCCACCAAATTCTTGTACCTCCCCGTGCCAAGGACACGTTCCCAGCCGGCCGGCCTGATGTAGTGTCTTCGGCATGAAGAAAAATACAATCCTTCGATAAGGGCCGGCCTGAACCGGTTCTCTCCAAGCGAATAACACCTCATAACTAAAACATCACCCTCGACCTAAAAACATCCCAAGCTGCCGGAGCAGAAAGAAAGATGGAGTCTCTCCTGATTGAGGCCTACCAGGCCTGAATTCAGCACGGCTCCATGAAATACCCTCACTACAGGACAGGT
Source organism: Triturus cristatus (assembly GCF_964204655.1). Taxonomy (NCBI): domain Eukaryota; kingdom Metazoa; phylum Chordata; class Amphibia; order Caudata; family Salamandridae; genus Triturus; species Triturus cristatus. The sequence continues at coordinate 55,649,858 of NC_140590.1, read as the reverse complement.
TACCCCTAATACTGACGAATCTATCCCCTAGGCTATGTGTGCAAGCCCTGATCTATGGGGAAGAACACAGGATCATGTTGAAGTGCCTAATAAATAGGCTCTATACACTACTCTAACCCTTAAACTTGAATGGAAAGAGACTGAAGTCATATTGGTCCCTCTTTAACACAAGAAAGGCCGGGAAAATCGAGCGGTACATTTCACCCTTGACTTCAGTCTATTATACATTCATTAAATGGAGCTAACATCTGTAGAAGAATAATATGAAACAAAGCTAACTGATCTATGTCTCGTACCAAGTGTGCAGAATTGAAGTAGTGAAGGAATACACTGAATAAAGCAACAGATAGAAATCAAAACAGCAATAGCAATCAAAATACCACCCAATGTTTGGCGTAGCATGTGTATATCGGGTAACCAATTAAAGAGCCAGTCAAACCAGCCCTGGTCAATGTGTTTTCTAACTTCTTCTGTTAAGTCACGCAACTTGTCGATGTGTGCACGAATGGATTGTGTATGGTCAGACAAGTTAAAACAACAGAGACCTTCAAAGTCGGAGCAATCATGTCCATGTTTAAGCAAAAGATAATCAATGGCTGCTCTATTTTGCAAAATGGCCCTACGTTCACCCTGGGCGTCTAATAGCATGTCAGACAAGATTGTAGAAGTATGATTAATAGATTTCACCATCCAGCAGGCCATTTTCCCAATAGATTTGGCATTATAAACCGCCAAAGCGGGAACACCAATAATTGAAACAGCTAAGCTAAGGTATTCAGACTTGGAATATAAATGCAAAGATGGGTCACAATCCTCCTGTAACATTACAGTATCTCGAAGCACACGAGAGTTGGCATTCGGATGTGATGCGAACATCAGCAAACTGAGTCTCGTAATGGCACAAGGGCCTCCGGAAATGTTTGCAGGGACATATGGCCAGGAAGTATTACCACATGAGAAAAGCCATCCGGCAGGTAGTAACATCGTGCGATAGTGACTGGGGGTAACTACCAAACTATTACAAGTCATATTGTTCTGAACTGAAACACATGTGGTCGGTGTCCTTTGAAAGCACAAAGTCCGTTCATGAGCTGTAAATGAAGTGGCGCCTTTTAGTTTGAGGCGCAGACATTCAGAGATCGCACTAGGATTACACGTAAGAAAGAAGCACAAATCACCTTGTGTGATATTATAAGTAAGTATTTGGGACTGGATGGGGGTTTGCTCGTTCGGCAATTCAATACATAGGGGGCAATATACATGGGTAGCAAAATCACCCAGGAGAATATTGGGACGGGCCTTCGAAACATTAAAAATATGAATTAAAGTTTCCAATGAGGCGGGGACAGCAACCAGACAGGTCGCCAGAATGTCATGTACGGATCTCATCGGTGTCAAACAGAAGTGAGGGGCGTCAGTCACCCTCTTAGCTAGTGCTGTCCAAAAGTTCGATGATGAATCCCACGCAGCGAAGGAACGCAACACTCGGGTTCCCAGTTCATCCCGGGTTGATAGGATCCCTCCTTTCTCGTCGTACCAGTCCGAAAACAGTCCGGCTCCGACACATCCTGCAGCAACAATCCAAAGAATGATCTGAAAGAGAACCAAATACAGGCATTAATCATTCTCGTAAATAACATTTATCAGCCGGGACCGCTTCCCAGCTATCTTTCCCTGGTCTCATAACCAAAATGGTATTGTCCTGACCGGTGGCAATGACCTCTGCTTGTTCAGGGGGATTCTTAGGCGACTGCACCCAAACTCTGGCCCCAGGATTATCCGTGGAGCCAAAACCTTTCTGGCCTCGTACAGTTAGCAACGTTGGAGCAGTGCCTTTCATTAATGCACCACTGAAAACAGGCATTATGAGTAATTGAGCCACTCGGTCAGTGCGATGTATCAGTAAGTCAACCTCACTGCTATTCAGCAGGAGCACCTTAATCTCTCCCTGATAATCACTGTCGATAATTCCTCCAAGCACCTGAATGCCTTTTACAGCCAGCCCCGATCTAGGGGCGATCAATCCGAAATTTCCAGGTGGTATCTGAACACCAACACCTGTCTCTATGATGACTCGATCTCTACTTTTTATAACAATGTCATCCATAGCATGCAAGTCTAAACCTGCCGACCCTGGGGTCGCTCTACATGGAGCCAAAGCTCCGGGAGTAATTTCCCAATACATCACAGTTTCTCTGATTTCATTAGGCATAGCCTCAACATTCGGGGGAAACAAACGCATAAGTGGAGATTCAGCATTTAAAAAAGGACGATTATTCAAAATCAATAGTGCTTGGGGCAAAAAGTCTCGCCAATTTTTATACTTGTCATCTGTTAACTTACGCAGCTGGTCCTTTAGCAGGCCATTCAATCTCTCCACCAGGCCCGAGGCCTGTGGGTAGTAGGGTATATGGAATATCCATTCAATATTGTTTTCCGCACAGAATTCCTGTACCAATCTTCCACGAAAATGGGATGCATTATCAGATTGAATTTGGAATGGCACACCATAGTACATCATAATCAATTCTAATGTTTTAATGGTATTCAATTGGGTAGCTTGCTTACAGGGAAGGGCTACCAGCAGGCCACTGTATGTATCAACAATAGTGCAAACATATTGACAATTCCTACTCATGGGAAGTGGACCAATGTAATCAATCTGCCAAATTTGAGCGGGCAGTTTTCCGCGATGTAAATGACCTTTAACAATTTGGGGCACCTTACGCTGTCTGATATGCTGACAAACGGGGCAGTGTAAAATAACATTTTTAATTAAATCTAGGGGAATATAAATTCCTCGATCAGCAGCCCACCTGCTAGTGGCCTTCTCTCCAAAATGTCCTGCCTTCTGGTGTGCCCATTTCGCCAATCCCGCAATATCAGAATCTTGCCTGTCCACCACTGCCTCAGCAATTTTAGACTTCTCATCTGCAATGTTATGAAAAAATTTGTCAAGAGAATCTATCGGGGTGTGAGCATCCACATGGAAGATTGTAACAGTACTCTGTGGGAGCATCTCCCAAATTTCTTGCCATAACTCTTTTCCCCATAATTCTTTGGAATGTAACTTCCAATTATGGGAATGCCAAGTTGGCAACCAAACAGCCAGTCCATTGGCAGTAGACCAAGAATCGGTGAAAATATGACATGTACCAGGTAACTCTTGTTTCAAAACTTGGTAAACAGCGTAAAGCTCGGCGAATTGGCTGCTTTTACCTTCACCAGTTGTGCTCAACAATTTCTGTGTAATCGGATTATAGGACACCGCCTTCCAGTGCCGTGTCATCCCTATAAACCTCGCTGAACCATCAGTGAACCAAACATGGTTTCTTTCCGCTGCGGACAAATCATCAAAAGGCTTACCCCACTTGACAGGAGACTCCTGTGCTAAAGGTACGGAACATTCACTCTCAGTCTCAGTCGATGGTGCTCGCGCCACCTGCTCATGTAAAGAAGCAACTCCTTTCGGGCCCACACGTGCCCTGTCTTGTATGTACCATTTCCATTTAATCACACTCGCCTCTTGAGCGTGTCCAATTCGGTGAGTTTTCGGCGAACTCAGAACCCACTGCATGATAGGAATTTCCGGACGCAGAACTATATCATGTTCCAAAGTCAATTGCTCGGTATCCACCAGAGCCCAATAACAAGCAAGTAACTGTTTCTCAAAGGGTGTGTAACGCTCACCCGCATCAGGTAACTTTTTGGTCCAAAAACCTAACGGTACTCTACTCCTGCCTTGTTTCTGCCACAAACTCCAATTGGCATAAAGGCCCTGTACAGACACATTCAAATCCACGTCACCATCACGTACAGGCCACAAATCCAGAGCATGTTGAATTGCCTCTTTTGCCAGACTAAACGCATCTTGCTGTGGTTTATCCCATTCAAATGCATTCTTTTTACGCGTGACCCGGTACAAGGGGGCCAATATTTGACTCAAATGAGGAATATGCTGGCGCCAAAAGCCAAACAGACCAATGAAGCTCTGGGCTTCTTTCCTATTTCTAGGAACTGCAAAATCAAGAATCTTCTGTTTAACCTGAGGGATCACTTCACGGTGCCCTTCATGCCAATTAATACCCAAAAATTTTACAGCCTGGGACGGACCTTGCAATTTATCTGGGTTGATTTCCCAACCTTTCTCACGCAGGCACTCAATGACTCTGTCTAATTGGGTCTGAACTTCCTCTTGTGTTTCGCCTTGGATCAAAACATCATCAATATAATGACATATCTGAATTTGGGGATGAACCGGTACCTCAGCCAAATGCTCTGCCACCAGCCGGTGACATATCGTAGGACTATGCACATAGCCCTGGGGAAGACTTCTAAACGTCATCTGACGCCCGTTCCACGTAAAACTGAATTGTTCCTGACACTCTGGGGCAATCGGAATCGAAAAGAAAGCATTAGCAATATCAATGGACGCATACCATGTACCTGGATGCTTTTGGATTCTCTCAATTAGTGTAATAACATCCGGTACTGCAACAGTCAAAGAGGGTGTGTGTCTGTTCAATTCTCGATAATCAACGGTCATGCGCCAAGAGTTATCACTCTTACGCACCGGCCAAACAGAATTATTCCAAGCAGAAGTAACTGGGGTTATGACTCCTGCATCCACCAACTCCTGAATAGTGGTACTAATCTCCTCATGACCACCTGGAATACGATACTGCTTCTGACAAACCACTTTTGTTGCCTGGGGAACTTGTATGGGGGGCATTCTTAAACGACCAACCCGTATAGGTCTGGACGATATATAATGCGTTGTTCCAAATTGGTAACATCCGTCATCTAGATGCAAAGTCATTCCTTTCAAAATATCAATCCCAATTATGAATTCTAGGAGTGGCACTACTAGTACAGAATACTCTTTTCTAGGAATTCTACCTATTCTCATTTCAAGCAAAGTTTGAACTGCAGGGGTTTCTTTTCCACCTAATCCGGTAATAGTAAAAGGCTGACCTGTAAACTTCTTCGATTTTCCATGAATAAGAGTGGCCTCCGCTCCTGTATCTACCAATGCTCGGGCCCTTTGGATATTACGATGTCTCCAATAAATGTCAATATCTACATAGGGTCTATTATCTCTGTGAGCCCATCTGTGTACCGGAGCTTGACCTATTTCCTAATCATTCTTACTGCATTCTGTGTACCAGGATAAATCAGGATAAAGACTCTCACGCTTCTTAGGTATCGGTACCTCCTGTTCATATCCATTCCCAGTACGGAACGGATTCGTATCTTCTGCATTGTACTGCGGGTTACGATCGACCAAACTGTGACGATCCTCTCTCCTCCTCAACTCAGGGGATTGATCCCTATCATCTCTACGTCTGCTGTAAACATAGTCAGTTCTCCCCCTTTCTCTTTCCCCCTCTCTCTCCCTGTCTCTCTCTCGACGGGGGGACACATCACGTACAGAACGTCGATCATCACGACGAACAGAGTGCCCACGGCGGTCGTCATCACCGCTACCGTCAGAACCACCACGATCACACTCAGTGGTCCGAACACGCCGGGCACCCTCCTTTCGATCCAAGCCACGTTTGCGAAACAACTCCCACAAGCGAGCGGTAGTCTCACCATCAATGTCCTCCCTCCGCACACCATCAGCCAGAAGACCAGAAAAAATATCACGTCTAGTAAGTTTATTTTCACCAGGAGTACGAGTGTCAGGCCGGGACTGACGTTCAGGTTTAAACCACTCACCCAACTCACCGAGTTGGCGCACCGATTCCAAAACCGTAGATAACATGTTACCAGTCTGATTAATCAATAAAGTCATCATGACCTGCTTATAGGCAACAGGGGAAGATCGAATGATACGGTTCCGCACAGAAGATGTCAACAAACCATCAAGCAATCTGTCAGCAGTACCCAGAAAAATTGCCGTTTTCATCACCTCCTCTTTGAGACGTTGAGCAGCATCACGCAAAGTATACCACGGCTTGTCATTCACAGGCCAGTCAGATTCAGTAGGATATTTTTGATTACAACCCTCAGTCGCCAATTGGAGTAAAGAAATCTGACCACCACCATTATAGTTACGAAAATGATCCTGCACAGTAGAATCCAAACTCAAGGAACAGAACTTTAAACAATCGCCAGTATCCAACATAATACCAGCAGCGCCCAGTTCATAAAGGCGCACCATCCATGTGAGCAAGGACTCACCAGCTCGCTGTCGAAATCGCTGCAAAATATCACTAATTTCCTGTTGAGTAAAGTCTTCTAAACAGTCCAAAGAAATACCCTGCGGAGCATTGGGAGACTGCTGCAACTTCCGACGGAAAACTGGATGCGCAGAAACCGCGGGACGAGCATCACAAGGAGCCCGATCAGTACTCGTAGAGGGACAATCAGTGTAAGAGGCATTGATCCCACTCGAAGAACGAGCGTAATCACGGGGTGCACCATCAGAGGTGCGTGAAGCAGACTTATAATCATGGCGGGAGCGAGAAGACTCGCGCTTGGCAGACTCCTCACCCGAGGAACAAGAATCAGTCGAGTTCCAGATATTACCATCCCATTCATCAGGATTCCAATCCAGCCCGGCTGTCGCCACGACCAGACGCACCTTTCGCGTCGAAACCCGACCGCGCCTGTTCTTGTATTTATAACGAGCAATTCGCACAGCCGCCCGTTCGGCAATAGTTTGGTAAGTCTCAAGTTTATCAGCAAGCAACCTATTTTGACACCGCAACAAAGTATGAGAATTCTGAATCTCAACAAAGTGCGCTTCCACATCTTTAAGAGATGTCTGTAACTTCAACAATCTCTCATGTAGAATCCTGTACGCAGACAAAACAATCCAACCTCTGCGCCCCAAAATGGGAATCTCCTCACCCTTCGATACGGGTGCCTTCTGCAAACAAGCAATCACATTAGCCGGCTCTGCCAGCTCCAAAGAAGAATTCCAATTCTCACTCAAACCAGTAGAATCAGCCCACTCACGGGCCAAGGCTTCATAAGGCGTTGAATCCCATCCGGGAATATCAACGGGCAACTTAAAAGTAGATTTAGACCTTCTAGAAAACATCGTGAAAAAGGAAAAAGAAGAAAAGAAGAAGAGAGAGAAAAAAAAAAAAACTACACACACAATTATACAAAAATAAAATGCAAACAAAACCACGCACGCGCCGAAAGCAAACACAATACAACACAACGCACACAGGTTTCGTAAACGGTTTGTGACGCCAAATGTTCTGCTTGGGTTTTCGGAACCCGCTCAACAGAGCCTCTCTAACCCAAACCAGAACGTTACCCCCTCCCTAGGGCCTATTTACACCTAAATAACCACATATACCACCTAAGGACAGGGAATTCCTATTACATACATGTATACCAAGACCTCACAGCCTCACGGTCCCAAACGGACCCAGGACTTCCTGCCCAGACGGCAGCCACAGCCTCGCGGTCCCAAACTGACCCAGGACTTCCTGCCCAGACGGCAGCCACAGCCTCGCGGCCCCAAACGGGCCCAGGACTTCCTGCCCAGACGGCAGCCACAGCCTCGCGGTCCCAAACGGACCCAGGACTTCCTGCCCAGAAGGCAGCCACAGCCTCGCGGTCCCAAACGGACCCAGGACTTCCTGCCCAGACGGCAGCCACAGCCTCGCGGTCCCAAACGGACCCAGGACTTCCTGCCCAGACGGCAGCCTTTACGAGTTCATCCTATAATTACCACGACATACAACAAGGGAGTTAATCAGTGTTACTATGTATCAGATCACACAAAGACGGCTAGTTGAGCACAACCTGTTCCCCAGTTCGAGGGGCTCCTTTCTCCCTTATTCAGTTACCACCTACCTGATCAGGATTAACATCTGTTCATGTCAAGTCACAGCTGACTAGAAGAATAGGTTACCCTCTTATACAAGAACACGTAGCACATATTGCTTTACTACAAACTGAATACTTTATTTAGTTACTACATGCACGCTCACGGAACATAATACATATCACATAACCTGCAAAGAAAAGTGAAAGATTAAGTTGTACACTCTAATAGTAAGGGGTTGACATCACCTTGGTCGTATGTAGCCTGCACTCAATGGTCATCTAGGTTCCCTTCTCGTCTGCGCCTCGGCTTCGCTTGGAAGTCACACCTCCGCAATCACGGATTTACTCCCGTCTCCCTCTCCGAGTCACCGGGACCTCTTCCCTTCGGCTACTCTCTTCTCTTTGGAATATCTATTTCTCGGTTTTTTCTCCACCTTCGAGTTTGTCATCTGTCTTCCCTGGAATAAGTAGTAGCTTTACTGCTAACGGCCAGGTGCCGCCTATGGACTAAAAGCAAGTGCCAGTATCTGCCTCAAACTTTTACTAATATAGATGTGCATTTCCTCATGGAAAATTCCAGCCCGTAACCTGCCGCCCACCAAATTCTTGTACCTCCCCGTGCCAAGGACACGTTCCCAGCCGGCCGGCCTGATGTAGTGTCTTCGGCATGAAGAAAAATACAATCCTTCGATAAGGGCCGGCCTGAACCGGTTCTCTCCAAGCGAATAACACCTCATAACTAAAACATCACCCTCGACCTAAAAACATCCCAAGCTGCCGGAGCAGAAAGAAAGATGGAGTCTCTCCTGATTGAGGCCTACCAGGCCTGAATTCAGCACGGCTCCATGAAATACCCTCACTACAGGACAGGTTACCCCTAATACTGACGAATCTATCCCCTAGGCTATGTGTGCAAGCCCTGATCTATGGGGAAGAACACAGGATCATGTTGAAGTGCCTAATAAATAGGCTCTATACACTACTCTAACCCTTAAACTTGAATGGAAAGAGACTGAAGTCATATTGGTCCCTCTTTAACACAAGAAAGGCCGGGAAAATCGAGCAGTACAATGACGAATTGCATCATGTTTCTGTAGATTTTAATTAAATCTTTGTGTTGTATGAGTAAGTCTCCTTGTGGCATTGTTTCAATGTCAGGATGTGGTGTGGAGGCCGCTAATATCGGCCATGTTGCCTCTTCTCCTCCGAGCGGGCCTAATCTTACTCTTCCTGTTATATGGGGTAGGGCGCCTTTAAACCAGTATAAGTGTTCCTGGTATGTGAGCGGAACCTCTATGTCCTCGAATGGACAATATTCCACTGGTGCATCTCCTTCTGTGTAAGAGTGAAATGTCTTTGTTCTTTCATATTGTTAGACCTGGCACCTTGGCGTGAGTCTCCCTTCCACTTTTTATCGCTGTGCCTCATGTGTTTTGCTGGTGTTAGCTGCTCAGAGCGCTGTGCCACTGCCAACCAGTGCCACAGTGCAAGTGCTCCCTATATAAAATGTATATGTTGGTTGGATTCCATGATTGGCTTATTTGGTTTACTGTCAGACCCCAGTAAAGGGCACCAGGAGTGCCCAGGGCTTGTAAATACAAATGCCGCTGGTGGGCTTGCAGCACTGGTTGTGCCACCCACAGCAGCGGCCTGGTAAAGTGTGTCTAAGGTCTGCCACTGCAGAACCTGCGTGCAGTCTGGTACTGTCATGCTGACTGGCAAGTGCACCCACTTGCCAGTCCCTAAACCTTCCCTTAACTTCATGTTAGTCAACCCTATGGTAGGCCCAAGGGCAGGGTGCAATGTAAGCATAAGGTAGGACAAGCCCTGATGTGTGTGGCATGTCCTAATAGTGAATTACAGCCATTTTTGTTTTTCACTATTGTAAGGCTACCTGTTCTCATAGGCCAGAATGGGCTGTTAGAATTGTTACATCCTATGATCCTAACAGACCCAGGGAACATGGTAGAAAATCGAGTTTAGTATGCCTGAACATCTTTTAGCAAGGTTTATTTTAATGTTCTGTGTTTACTAACGCCCCTTTTAGAAAGATGGCCTTTGCTTGCCTAACCATTTCAGCTCGCCTCTGCGCTGATGTGTATCTGCTGTCTGGCTTGTGTGAGTGACAGGGCTGGGGAATCCCAGAGGGGCAGGGCTAGGTAGCCTGGTGGTGAATAGAGAGATTGACATATAGATGGGTGGGAGGAGTACACCTGGACTTTGAATAGGGCTGTGCTCTGCCACCACAATGCTGGCTCCACCCCCTGTGGAGCGTCTGATGACTCTGCCCTGCACACTGAAAGAAGAAGCCTGCATCATGTCAACAAAGTGCTCAGAAACCGGACCGAACTAGGCAAGGGCCCCCCTGGCCTGCAAGAACAAAAGAAATGTAGTATAAGTATAGGAGCCCTGCTCCTAAGAAATCAGATCCTGCTGCAAGACGAACCTCTGCCTGAGGGGAAGGAACCGGGAAAGCTGTAGGAGGAGTACTGTCCCTGACCTGGGGGACTGGCCTGTAGTGGTTGCCTTGCTGCTGAAGGAGAGGAGAAAGATTGCTGATAAACTTTGCTTCAACTTGTGCTGTTTAAGGTCTCAAGGGGCTTGTGCTGGAGCTTGCCCCCTGAACGAAGTCCTAAGACCAGTGGACTTCACCGCCGTGAAAAGAGCACCGGAAAACCGCAGTTTTCCCCGTAACGCGGAAGCGAACTGCTGTGTATGTCTCGACGATCGAAGCGTACCCTCAAACGCCTATACTCCGCTGTCCGGCCCGCACAACGTGACTAGAGGCCCCCAACGAGCTGTAGCTCGCAACGCAAAGGAAGGACCTGTCCGGCCCGAGCAACGCGACTAAGAGGCCCCTGCGAGCCGTAGCTCACAACGTAAAGGAAGGACTTCGCACCGTACTTGCTTTCAGTTCCTACAAACCGTACTACTCAGCGTACAATCCTTTCCCGTGCTTCGGAAAGGCTGCGGTGCATAGAGTAGCTGCGTACGTCTCCCCCAAGCGGAGCGTATGGTTCGCTTCCTCAGCATGCTTCAAAAAAGGGTGCTGATCCCACGGTACGGCGCGTACGCCGCCACAAAACTCAAGAGCATCGTACCTCCACACCGTCCCCTCGAGCAACGCGACCCAAGGCCCAACGTGCCGTAGTACGCCCCGCGACAGGAGGACAACGCGACGTACAACGCGCTGGTTTTTAAAGCATCGTCCGTGACGAACTCCTCAAGATAAAGGTACTGTGTACGTTCGCACCATAAGGTGTACGCTTCACCCCGAAGTACCTGCAGTGTGTCTGAGACCCGTGCCAGAAAATTTTTCCACCGCGTACGAAGCGTACGAAGAGGCACGATGCGCACAGAACTTTAACATTACGCTAAATTCAAGAACTCTTTTCTTTTCTTTGCGCTAATCGTATTGTGGGCCGTAAACGTTATTTGGTCTTGTGCTAAGCCTGATATAAATAAAAATAATTATTTTTGATAATCCTTGTGTGGAGTCTATTTGTGGTGGGTCACTGGGTCACTGTATGGGTTCACCAATGCTTAACCTATGACGCTCTGAGATAACGCCTTGTCTGCTCGCGCCAAGCTACCTAGAGGGTGAGCAGGGGTTATTTGAAGAGGGTAATCCCCGCATCCTGACTGGAAGAAGGGATCCCTTCTTGACACAAGTCCCTACCTGTGTCAACCAGAGATTCCCAATTCTAACACATATGCTGCTGGGAATGTAACCCACAAATAAAATACCTCTGTTTTGTTAGATTTGTGCGCCTCAATCACGAAAGCTACTATGCCACCCCTGGATGATAATCCATGCTCTAGTTGTCTCAGGGTGACTCTGTTTCTGAATTTTTCTGCAATTTGAATTGCGTGTGCATCTTCTTCTCTGGCTGACACCTCCTGTCTCAGTCACTTTTGCAAAGAAGAAGTTTGTTCAAGGGAACTAAGATAAGGTCTTAATGAGCAATTTTAGGAACACTGATAATCCTTCAAGCTTAATTAACCATCAGCTAATAAATAGGATTTTTCGCCTACTCAGCTGTAGCGGAGTTTGTGCCCACCCACTCCAGACGTATCTGGTGTTTTGTGAGTAGGGGTCTCTGAGAATAGCATGACTGAACTACTCAGATTCTACTGGTAAATAAGTGCCAACCAACGTTTTCGGCGCCATGTTGTGTAGTTCCTATATATCCTATACAAGATCTGCGCGTTCGGATAACATAAACTGTGGGTTTGGTGGCAGACTGGTTCTGAGCACCACTACTGGATATGTTAGCCTGTTTGCATTAGCTAGCTCACAGTGCCACTAGAGTCTCCTCTTATCGGGGAGAGAATAGTTTCTGGCAACCTCAGAACATGACAACCCTGATCCCTCAGAATTGTGGAAGCAATATACTATCTTTCGTTCAGTCACTCGTGCTCACTTAGTTTGTCTCAGAGATACACAGAATAAACAGTCTGGGCGTTTCAATAAGAATTTATTGAACAGTTGTTATTCTAGTGTAGAATAGATTTGCTGTAACAACCATTAGACAGTAGCAGAGATATATGATTAGCAGTACTCCGTAAGTAAAGGGATGGTACAGTTCTCCTACGATGCCTCCCTAACTAGATGTACCTAAATGGAACTAGCATCGGTGTAGGTGTAATGCGTTATGCCAAGAATCCCTCTAAGATCTAGTCAACCCTGTTACCTGAGGAGAGAATATGGGACCCCGTCCTGGTCTCGAGTTGGACACCTCGCGAGGGATGTCAGACCACTGCTAGCTGGAGCGTCTGCATGCAGGAACCTCAGCATCTCTGGTCAGTGTGTCAGCCGGGAAGTCACGGTCTCCTCTGTCTGTCTAAGCAAGACATGATGTATATATACCCACAGGACTCCCCAGGGGTCCTACCTTGCTGTGTTACTGTGTTGGCCTAAAGGATGACTTCGGGCTTGAACTTTAACATAGATATTGTGAGAAGGTGGCCTGATATATGCTATCCACTAGTTCTAGTGGGCACCTTGTATCAGTCCAAACAACCCCTTATGGTGATAGGTTAAAGACAACCTTTATTGAAACTATCCTAGTGGTAGCTGTGGAGAGCAGCCTTCAGGCTAAGTCTTGAAGGAATGTAAAGCAGCTTGTTTTACCAGTCTATATTCTCTTGAATGATCAAATGAAAGGACAACCACACCAGGTATATATTCAAAATATATGTATTTAAGATAAAACACACCCCTCTAGTCTCTTTATGAGACTGGAGTTCGAAGTACTTAGTTTACAAGTCAGCAATTATCAGTAATAGCACGAATACACATTTGGGCCCTTGGGGCGTACCAAACCATATACCAAAAAAGTGGTATAAGAACCACGACTGGAATAGACACTAGGCCTATAGCCTCTAGAATCGCTGGGACCCCAAGGAACCACCCAAGGTAGTGACACAGGGGACCCACAGGGACTGTATGCAGTGTGTAAACACAACCGCAGCCTCTTGTTATCTTCTATGGGCAATGTCGCGGTTGGAAATTTAAAGATTAGGGACACTTCTAATCGAGTCAGGACCAAACCCTTTTGGACTTAAGAAGTTCTAGGGCTAGCACCCACGTGAGCACTGGAGTACTCGAGTTACCCCACCCAGGGAAGCCGAGTGCATAGGTGTCTTTTGGTGTTGGGTCGTGTCGTCGATTTCAATGGGAGCCTGCAAAGAACTGCTGCTGCCGTGAAGAGGAGAAGTGTCCGAAGAGATCCAAGCCTGGATCTGGGATGGAAGGAACCTGAAAGCAGAGGGGACAGAGTCTGGGTCACTTGCCAGTGACCTAGGGCAGGATGGACCAATGCCCACAGATGTCGGGTGCTTCAGGTGAGTTGATGGGTGTCTTGACTCTTCATCCACGAGGTCCAGGAGGCGTCGACGAAGTCCTCAAGCCAGATTCGAGCTGTCCCACAAAGTCTGTGGTGTCGGCAACCAGAATGGACCCAACAAGCCTTGACAACGGCAAGTCACTGGAATTTAGAGAAAGGACTGCAGTGCAGACCAGCAAGGTCTGAGGGACTCACCCACAAGGGTAAGTCAGGGAACATCTGGAGCAACCAGGAAAGCCCAAGCAGAAAAGGAGTTGCCTTCGTGGGGACCTGCTAGCCAATGGGCTAATGATCGCGAAGGAGCCTCGAGCGGTCGCATTTGAAGCTGGCCCACGGGTCACTCGTGGAGTGGAGGCCAACAATCTTCAGTGCAGGAGGTGGTCAAGGGTGGGGCTACTCGGAGCCCAAAGCACAACTTCAGGGAGGACCAGCAAGGTAGTGTTGCTGCAAAACTTCACGGTGCCCATGGGTCACGGTGCCACGTCACCCACGATAGCCACGGGCCTCAGCTTTGCTGTGGACTCAGGGTAGCCGTGAGGAAGTCTGGAAATCCACCTCTGGTGATGCAAGGACATCGGCATCCGGCGGGAGCTTCAGCGATGCAGACCGGTCAGTTGCTTCTTTGGTCACTCCTGACCCCAAGGGAGATCTCCTCAGTCTTCTAGTCAGGACAGAACGTCGAAGGTCCAGGATGTACGTTGCAGAGTTTCGTCCAGGGTAATCTAAAGTCCTAGGGACTGGATTCCTATACTTATAGTAAGTTTAGGCGATGGACTAACTCGAAGGCCCAACCTATGGGTGGGCCTGGAAAGAGGGGTGGTTACATCCCATTTCCTTTGTCCAGTTTTGCGCCAGAGCAGGGGCAGATATCCCCTGCAACCGGTTTGAACTGGGCTATGCACAGGGACAGCAGACGTGCCCCCAGTGCAGGACTTCAAAGCAACAGAGAGTGCTCCCGCCCAGCCCCAATAAACATCTGCCTGTCCGGGGAGGTGGTCATAACTCCCTTCGACAGGAAACCTACTGTCCAGGCCTCCCCTGCTGGAGTTTCGGTCTGTGGCAGAGGCATCCATTTTGTGATGCCAGGGCTCAGGAGAGTCCTACCGGGTTTAGCCAGTGTGAACATGTCTCTCCTTCTAGAAGGGTGGAATGCTACCCCTGCCGCCAGAACTGGCAGGGGGGTAGTATTCCAAAGCGTTTGACACCAAACATGACATGTTTTGATGCAGCCATCCCAAAGATAGCATTTACCGCAAGGTTATAATGCACTTAAGAGTGTATGGTATGGCTGTATCACAGAACAACCATAAGGAAGTATTTCCGAAAGCTGCAGAGGGGCTCAGCTTATGCTTGGGCACCCTCTCACATAAAACCAAGCACTCTGCCTTCAGGATTGTCAAGGCCTGCCATAGGAGTGGCTTATAGGTTTATATGTGTCTGTATATATGTGTGGATATAGGTAGCCTATACCACTGTAAGGGATGCAAGCACACCCTTACCCAGGCTGCAGTAGCAGACCTGTGGTGCCATTTTGGAGTGCTTCCCAGGGGTGGCATAATAAATGCTGCAGCCCCCGGTAGGCCTCTGAGGTACCTATGCCCTAGGTACATAGTATACCATATACTAGGGGCTTATAAGGCACTCCAGAATCCAATTAGATATGTACCTAATGTACATGGAAACCATTTTAGGGAGGAAGCAGCTAGGCTGTGGTCCTGATTAGCAGGGCCACAGCCAGACCAAGGTCGAAAAACAGTGAAACACCAGCAAAAAGTGGGGGTACCCATGTGAAGCAGATCCTACTCTCCTACAGATATTATACAGGAGATATCAGTCCTGCTGTTAGTCCTTCTGTGCTTCCAAGAAGTCCATCGTGACTGCCGACTCATTCATTGAAGTCGACCGTGACTTATACAGGAGCGAAATATCAAGTTCCGTATCTTAGAAAATACAACTGGGGCCGAGTAGAGGGCCTGTAAATATACTGCTCTCAATCGAGAGAGCAACGCCATTTCATTTAGTCAAGCCAACCGTTATTTTTAAAAGAGCACCACAAAGTTGCCAACATTGTGGATTGGCACCTGTGGTGTCAAAATTGTGGATCAACATGTGGTTGTCACATCATGCATCATAGGACGCTTTTAATCCGACAGTAGCTCCAATGAGAACACTCCACCCACAAGATCAACGAATCATTCCCCAGAACCCAGTCCTGATGAGACCCCATATCTAAAGTGGGTCGAAATGCCGTCGACAACAGACAAGAGAGAGAGCATATAACAAGTCATCATTAATGGATTAGGCTAATCCTTTTGTATTTTACCAATAACCTGTTCCCCCTTTTTTTCACTATGTCACACAAATATTCACTAAAATAGGTTATGGTCACATCACTGGGGTTCACATTTGGTTGCTAAATGTGTAATAATATGTAAATATCTTATGGATTGTATATAATAAATGAACTGGTGATATATACTTAAATTGCATAAATAAAATTACCTACTTCGGCTGATGTTAGGTAAATCGGATAAACAAGTTTATGGGCTTTAATTAACTTGTGTGAAGAAAATAATAATGTGAATAACTTTTGGATTTGATGGGGAGTTATTAATTGATAGAACAACTTTTGTTTATGATTTATTCAGAGCAATTAATATAGTTGCAGAATTTTATATTGATTTTGATGAATGAGTTCCTTGTGAACATTGTTTTTTGGTACTAATCCAAGAAGCCTCATGCATAATGTATGAGTATCGAACCAGGGAAAAACCTGCGTTCTGAATGGAACGAATCCTGGTGGCCCCCAGCCCTGGGCACCGCCCCCAAGCCGACAGACCACGCACGCAACCTGGGCTTCATCCTGGACTCCTCCCTCTCGATGACCAGACAAGTCAACGCCGTCTCCTCCTCATGCTTCCACACCCTCCGCATGCTCCGCAAGATCTTCCGATGGATCCCGATCGAAACCAGGAAGACGGTCACCCAGGCCCTCGTCACCAGCCGGCTGGACTACGGAAACACCCTCTACGCCGGAACCACAGCCAAACTACAGAAAAGTCTACAACGCATCCAGAACGCCGCCGCCCGACTCATCCTGCACATCCCTCGACGCAGCCACATCTCCGGCCACCTGAGGAACCTGCACTGGCTCCCCGTCAACAAGAGGATCACGTTCAGGCTCCTCACCCACGCACACAAGCCTCTCCACAACCTGGGCCCCAAGTACCTCAACGATCGCCTGACCTTCCACACGCCCACCCACCAGCTACGGTCCGCTAGCCTCGCCCTCGCCGCCGTACCACACATCCGAAGAGCCACCGCCGGAGGCAGATCCTTCTCCTACCTGGCGGCCAAGACATGGAACTCCCTCCCCATCCACCTTCGGCTGACCCAGGACCACCTCGCCTTCAGGAGACAACTCAAGACCTGGCTGTTCGAGCAGTAACGGCCCGCTTCCCCTAAGCGCCTTGAGACCCTTCCGGGTGAGTAGCGCGCTATACAAGTGTTTTGATTGATTGATTGATTGAATGTTGTATCTAGGTAAAAGGTCAGTCCCTATGAA
Source organism: Triturus cristatus (assembly GCF_964204655.1). Lineage (NCBI taxonomy): Eukaryota > Metazoa > Chordata > Amphibia > Caudata > Salamandridae > Triturus > Triturus cristatus. Next base: position 55,632,650 of record NC_140590.1, on the reverse strand, counting down.
CTGTTATGTATGTAATGTCATGAAGGATATAGGTGAAAGGTTGCAGTGTTACCTGCGCCTATATAGGGTACCTATATGGAACATAACAGTTATGCCTCTCATACAAAAGGTGGCAGGCTTTGCTCTGCTAGAAATGTAACTTGCAGGCTGTGTTCCAAAATAGTTCATTTTCAAAAGTGTGTCACAGCAGTATTCATCAGCCATCAAATGTGGCTAGTGTTGAAGATGGGGAAGCTCAATCATCTTCTGTGGGTCAAGTAATTGAGGAGTTTGAAGAAATTGTTGTGGTGGTTTCTAAAGAAGGGGTAGGTAAAGGGGATCCTTTAGATTGTGCGGGCCCTTATGTAGACATTGTTGTCAGAGACAAAACACTTCATTTATTACTTGATTCAGGTGAAAGGATAACAATGATTACATGGGACCTCAACTATGAGAAGTGAGGTGACAGACAACGTTCCCTCTCCACAGATCTCCAGCCTCATACGAAGGAAGGAGGATACTTCTGCAGGGGTACATAGGAAACATTCCTGAAATCCAGGGATGTAGAATTCAGGGTAAAATGAATGTTGCAAAGAAAGGTCTCAACGTTTTAGAATGGTTTCACCAGGGACTGTTTGGCATGGTATTTAGACCAGAAGTTAAACAGGTTTTGGTCGTCAAAGAGTAGACTGCTCTGGATACCCTGTCACAAGAATTCCCCAATGATTGTATAGACGAGCTTTCGCAAAATACCTTCCCAAAAATTAACCTGGGAGTTGTTGAGTAGTTTTCTAAGATAGATTTGGCAGACGCTTACTACCAGGTGAATTAAGAGGAGTCTTGTAGACATTTTACTAAATGTAGTTCTCATGTAGGGACATTTCAGTATTGTTACATTTTGCATGTCTGCTGCATCAGTGTTTGGGAGGATCATGTTTCAGCTTCTTGATGATGTCCAAGGTGTTGTGGTATAATAGAATGATGTTATGTATTCGCCAAGAATCTGGAACAGCATGATGCCACATTATGAAATGTTCTACACATTTTCACTGAGAGAGGTTGTGGTGAAGAGACAAAAGTGTGAATTTTGGTATCTATTTAGTTTTTGGGTCATGTCATTTTGGTTGATAGTGTAATGCCTAAACCTTATTTGGGCTAGGTTGTAAAGGATTGCCCCGTGCCGAAGATCAGGGATGAGTTTCATTCATTTATTGGAATTTGCAAATTATATTCTAAATGTATTCCGGACTAGGCCACAAAATTGAAGGGTTTCCAATTTGTTAAACAAATCTGTGCCAATTGTTTGGGATGTGAATTGTCTATCCCCTTTTGATTGTGTGAAAAGAGAAATGACTAACGCAAGAGCACTTAAAGCCTGTGATCCATCTTATATGTGAGGTATTAGTGTGGGTGCTAGCCAAGTATGCGTTAGGTGCAGTTCTTACCCAGAACTCTGTGGGAAAAGTGTTCCCAAATTCCTTTGCGTCCAGAGAATCATAAGCGATTTTGAGTTACATTATTCTGTTATAGAGAAAGAACTGTAGCCTGCTTTTTGGGCTATAAAGACATTTTGTTCATATGTGTTGGGGGAAAAAATCACTCTTCAAAAAGACCAAAAACCTTTGGTGCTTATTTTTAATGAGGAAAAGGTTTAAAATGCCACACCATGTATAGCTAGACTCACTGCAAAGCTATTACAGTATATGTCAAACATATTACTTTATTACTGTTATTGACATTTCAAAGGAGAGTACATGATCAAGAGGCGTGGAGAAAAACCAGTGATGATAATCCGGTTCTCAAACAAGTAAAGAATTTTATGATAAATGGTTGGCCCAAAGAGAGGAGTGTACAGGCTAGATTACAACCTTTCGTCAAGGTTGCTGATGAATTGCCTATTGAGGATGGGGACGTTTTCAGAGGAGATAGGTTGGTTCCACCATATAGCATTAGAATGGACTTGATGCACCTAGGTCATAAAGGACATTTCAGGTTAACGATGACAAAAAGAAGTATTAGAATTAACATTTGTAGGCCCACAATAGACACTGACATTGGTGATCCTGTCAAAACGTGTGTAATTTGTTGTAGTTCGGAGAAAGGGTTGAAGGTAAATGCCCCTCCTTTAGAGTATATAATATTCTCTGACTAACATTGGTATAAAGTTGGCATATACATGGTTGGACCATTCACTTTTCTTCCTGCACAGCTCCACTATGCATTTGCCTTTATGGATTATTGTACTAAGTGGCCAGAATTGTGATTTGTCTTAGAACCCTCTTCTAAGAAAGTAGTTGAATTTTTCAGGGATATATATTCAAGATACGGATTTCCTGGGTACTTGATTTCGGACAATGGTGTACAGTTTATTGGAACTGACATGGGAGGTTTTCTGGCTGGTTCTGGTTTTAAACATTTGAAGAGCTCTTTGTACCACCCTCAGACCAATGGTCTTGTAGAGAGGATGAACAGTGTAGTGACGGATTGTATTCAGCAGGCAAAGTAAAATGGGTGGCTGTTGAGGCAGCTATGCATTCTATGCTGTGGTTCTATCGCACCATTCCTCACTCAGTTATGAATGTTTCACTTTTCGAGTTATTAAGAGGACGGAATCCAACTTCACTTTTGCATCCAGCCTGGATATCCAAGTGACTTCTTAGATATAAAATAAAAGAGGGACTGGATAGTGAGATATGCAAAAGGGTATTTAAAGCCCAGGAAAAACAAAAGATTCAGTATAACTCCAGAAGGTGCACTAAGCAAAGAGTGTTGAAGGTAGGTGATTGGGTGTGTATAAAGAAGCCTGATTTTATAAGGAAAGAAGATTCATCTATTAGTGAGCCTGTACAGGTAAGAGGGTGTGTGGCAATGCAGTGTGGGATAAGGGGTGATCAGTGGTGGAATGTGGAGGCAGTTGTGAATATAGGTGAAGAACAAGCACAACCTTTAGCTTTTAACCACTGCTCTAGTGAGTCAGCACATCCGTTGTCCATGGACCAAGACGAAAATGCATTGAATGATGCTGCTGCCTCTGATTACATTTTTCACAGATCTACCCGTGTCAAATGGTTGCCATGGAAGTTTAGATAACCACGTTAATGTTATTGTGTGAGATTTATATGTAAGTGCTTTCCTGTTGTGCGTTGTCCGTGTATTCTGTTGTGTGTAAACTGTGTATTCTGTGATGTGTTTATTGGCTGTTAATGGTTTGCGTTCCATGTCTGTGGTTTGTGTTCCTTGGTTAGTGTTGGTTTTGTTTTGTTCTTTGCTTTAATAAAAAAATATATATTATATTGTACCCATGGATTCGTAAAATATTGGGGTTGTCAAGTCCTATTGCTAGCGTTGGAATGAATGGCGAGGATTAAGAGGTGCAGGGTACAGTGGTTGAAATGGTTCGGCTGTTGGCCGGCTGACGGTGACTTGTTCAAAGTCCACTTTGAATCTACTTATGCAACGTTACCTGGCTCCGGTGTTGTCTTTCGCCACAACAGGGGCCCCATTATTTTGAGTTACGCCACAGGCCAGAACATTCCAACAACTATCAAAGTTAAGAATGTAACACACAGGGACAGACAGGAGCAGTGGTCAGCATCTGCCTCACCTACAGCATCTCTGACCCCGTCCTTTGCCCATGCACAAGGCCTTGGTAGAGGGAGGAGCTATTAATGCAATGCATAACCATTGCAACATCCTTCATGCTAGTCACCCCTATCATCAGATCCAATGGAGACAGTAGACTGCTGCAGCCCATGTATTCACAATCCTGAGGTGGAGAGGGCAGGTCTTCCAGTCCAGAAGATGGCTGGGTTTTTTGGTTCTCAGCTACAAAACATATTCACTATAATCTTGACACTGGATGTACACATGTATTTTATTTTATTTATTTTATTTTATATTTGGGTTTATAAAGCGCGTAGCTACCCGGGGGCGTCCCAGCGCTGATACTCGCCTGCCAGATCCAGGAGGGGGGGATGAAAGGGGAGTGGGCAGAGTGACCAGATGGAGAAGGAAAACGTTTACAGGAGTAGCCAAGTTTTCAAGCGCTTATGGAAGGACAGCAGGTCAGTTTCCGTTCGGATGGTGATGGGGAGGGCGTTCCATAGCTTAGGGGCGTTGAATGAGAAGAGACGGCCTCCTGAGCGTACTCTTCTTATTCTAGGGATGCTGGCCAGGGACAGGGTGTTTGACCTTAGCTGCCTAATGGATTGATAGGGTTTGATGAGCGGTCTCAGTATGGGTGGGCCTTTGCCGTGGAATATTTTATGCGTAATACATAGGGTTTTGAAAGCAATGCGTTCCTGGATTGGGAGCCAGTGAAGTGAATTCAGAGCAGGTTTCGCCGAGCATCTGGATTTTGTCCCGGTGAGGAGCCTGGCGGCTGCATTCTGGACCCGCTGCAATTTATTGATAACTGAGGTTGGGGCACCTAGATGTAGGGCATTTCCATAGTCCAGTCTTGAGATGAGCAGGCCTTGGATTAGGAGCTTTCTGGACTGAGGAGGGATTAGGGGAAAAATCTTCCTCGCAGTCCGCATAAGGCCGAAGCAGGTGCCGGCAGTATTCCTTGCTTGGGCTTTGAAGTTAAGCTCTTGGTCCAACCAAATGCCCAGGCTCTTGATTTCATTTTTTGGGGTGGGGGGAGACCCCATACAGGGCAGCCATGAGAGAGAGATGGGAAGTTTGCGAGGATCACCCAGTAGTAGGATCTCGGATTTCTCTCCGTTAAGTTTGAGGCGAGAGTCTCCGCATCCATTTGGATATGCTCTGAAGGCAGGAGGCCAGGTTCCCATGCAGTGGGCTGACTGATTTAGGGAGACGACTAGTTGTGTGTCGTCGGCGTACATGACTACCTTTATTCCAAAAGGTGACACGATGTCTTCAAGGGGGGACATGTACACGTTGAAAAGTGTGGGGCTCAGGGAGGAGCCCTGGGGAACCCCACACTGGAGGGGAAGAGCTCTAGAGTGTACAAGTCCGTCAGCCACCTCGTAGGTTCTAAGTTCCAGAAAGGATTTAAGCCAGTCCAGAGCGGAGCCAGTGACTCCTGCCCTGGAGAGACGATGGACAAGGATGGTGTGGTCCACCGTGTCGAAGGCCGCACTTAGGTCCAGGAGGATCACTGCCACTGAACCTCCTGTATCCAAGATGGATCTTGCTTCTTCAATCACGGCTAGAAGGGCGGTGTCGGTGCCCTGCCCTGGTCTGAACCCTGTCTGGGAGTGACAGAGGAGATTGTTAGACTCTAGGAAGGTGGAGAGTTGCTGGTTCACAATTTTTTCAGCCACCTTACTGATGCCTGGGAGGTGAGAGATTGGCCTGAAATTCGCCAGGTCAGAGGGGTCAAGATAGGGTTTCTGCAGAAGGGCGCGGACTATGGCTCTTTTCCAGCTGGTAGGGACGGTACCTTGGGTAAAGGAGGCATTGATAAGTTTGGTGAGTAGGAGGGATATAATGGGGGCAACCAATTTTAATTTATTCATAGGGGCTGGATCTGTAGGGGCTCCGCTCTTTACTGAGTTTAGGGTAGTGAGTAATGTCTCTGTGGATACTGGGCAGAAGGCGTCAAAGTGAGGAGCGTCCGGACGAGCAGGAGGGTGTAGCGGGTCCAGAGAGGTGGAATGGGAAGGGAGAGTTTTTAAAATATTGGTGATTTTGGAAGAAAAAAACTCAGCTAATTGGTTACATCTGGAGCCTGAGGGGTCGATAGCGAGTGGAGGATCTGGGGCTTTCATCAAGGAACGGATGATCCGGTATGTTTCTTTGTAAGAATTAGCTGCAGCTCAAATTTTACCTTCGTAATAGGTGGCCTGGGTGTTTTTTAAGCAAGTTTTATAATGCTTCATCGCTGCTTTATAATCTCCTTTACTCTTTGTTTCCCAGTCCTTTCTCCAAAGGCGTTCGATTTTTTTACAACTCTCTTAATTCGCGCAACTCTGGAGTAAACCACGGGGATTTAAAAGTTCCCTTTTTACTAGGAAGCAATTTATTGGGAAGAGCTAGGTCGAGGGATTTGGTGATCCAAGAGCAGAATTGGTAGTCCGCCAAAGTTGGATCTGGATCCAAAATAGGAGTGGAGGACAGTAATATACCAGTCCAGACTTCAATATCTAGTTTTGACCAGGGGCGGGATGGAGCCTGGGGGGGGGGATCTGGTTGGGCATTCCGTGGAGATCGGATACTTGAACGGGATCAGGTGATGATCTGACCAGGGGATAGGAAGGGGCTCGGTTGCGATCAGTTCGGGGATGTTTGTAAAAATGGGGTCCAGGAGATGGCCCTTGATGTGAGTCGGATGTTGGTTTTTCAGAATAAAATTAAGGGAAGTTAAGTCTTCCTTGAGGTCTCCTGCTAATTTGTCTGACGGGTCATCAAATTGGACGTTGAGGTCTCCTAGAACTGTGAAGTTGGGGGAGAGACAGGCTAAGGACTTAATGGTTTCCACCAACGAGTTGGCGAACTGACCTTGCGGTCCCGGCGGCCGATATACAAGGATGCCTGAGAGTGTTTTAAGCAGAGAGAGGTGGATTGAAAAGTGGATGTTTTCGCAATCCTGGATCGGGCTGTCTCTAAAATAGCACGATAGATGCGTTTTAAAGATGAATGCGACTCCCCCCCCCTATCCCGGATGGTCTATCATGATGTTTAATTAGATACCCCGGTGGCAGTGTTTGGACGATGTCAGGGTCCGATGTTGTATTAATCCAAGTTTCTGTGAGGAACAGAACCTCAAGGTCTGTCTCTAACAGGAGTAGGTTAATTTCTGCACTATGTTTGGGGAGGGATCTGCAATTAAGTAGGGCCATCTTAGCCCAAAGCTTTTTGGGGGGGATGGGGGGTTTCAGGCTAAAAGAGCAATGATGACAGCTCGTTTGTCGGTCTGTTAGAGAGAGCGAGTGAAGGCATGATGCCAAAATGGGGTTCCTAAGCTGAAGGAGGTGCTTTTGCGAATAGCTGATTGGTGCTGGAGTAGGGAATGCAGGAGTCCTGGGCCCTGGGCCGGACGGGCGCAGACGGGCTTACCTTAGGCGCACCTTCGGCGCGCTGTCGGCGCGCCCGCTGCGCTCGTCCGCTGCGCTTCCTGAGGGGTGAGGCCATTTAGCTGTTGATTGGCGGGAGGGGCTAGCACTAGTCTGCTGACCCACTCCTCCTCCAATATGGCGACCCACACCCGACAACAGCCCCAACTCGGCTGCGGCGGTGAGAGGAAAGCGTCAGGCGCTTGGGAACCCGTGCGGCATATATCGCAGCAGCGGGTAAGTTTAAGCAGTGCAAATATACTTAAAAATAATGGCAGTTAAAATTACAGAGCTTCCCCGGCTTCCGCCTCAGGGATACAGTGCAGGCAAGTAAACACGCGAGCAAAGCAGCGCGCCTTTTGTACTGGTGATTGGCGGGAGGGGCTAGCACTAGTCTGCCGACCCACTCCTCCTCCAATATGGCGACCCACACCCGACAACAGCCCCAACTCGGCTGCGGCGGTGAGAGGAAGGCGTCAGGCGCTTGGGAACCCGTGCGGCATATATCGCAGCAGCTGGTAAGTTTAAGCAGTGCAAATATATTTAAAAATAATAGCAGTTAAAATGACAGAGCTTCCCCGGCTTCCGCCTCAGGGATACAGTGCAGGCATGTATTCACAATTATGTAACAGGCCAGCTGTCTAAGAATTTTTCCCTCCCTCTGTACCCACTACACCTCCTGAGGGGGCAAAGCTGGGTGTTGGTATTAAATTTACAGGTGGCCGAGCCGTCTCCATCCAGGGACTAGTGGAAAAGATATCGAACCTTCACACAAATTATCCAGCTTAGGAAGCACAGAATCTCACCCATTATAGGAAACTTTAAGGACACGTGCAAAGACACCTTTGTGGACTGCCAATTATAAATGTAGTAGCTTCAGGTAAGTCTCTTTACTTTTAATTATTTAACATGCAAGATATGATTTAAAAGGAGGGCGGGCGGGAGGCGGGTGGCGGGTGGCAGGCAGCTACGCTTCGCCCTGGCGTGTGCGTAGCGCTGCCTGCTTCGCCTACTTCGAAAACTGCGAAGCAGGCAGCGCTACGTACACTACGTGGGCGAAGCGTAGTGTAACGCCCAGGGTTAGTCTTGACCCTGTTCCTTATGCGAACAGTCCAGCCCGAACTGCCCAGCCAGGTCCTCCCTGGACTGGAAACAAGCATCCTGGGACCGGATCTGGGTTTAATCCATCATTCTTTGGCTCACCATGCCATCCCAGTTTGGACCCAGCCATATGCAAATCAGTCTTGACCCTGTGCCTCATGGGAACAGTCCAGCCCGAACTGCCAAGCCAGGTTCCTCCCTGGACCAGAAACAAGCATCTTGGGACCGGTTCCAGGGCATTAACCTTCATCAGCCAGGCTAGCTTGAATCCTGTGGCGCAGTGAGCATGGGACCCACGTCTGGGCATACCCTTCCCACTTAGGGCAACAAATGCAAAAGAAATAATTGATGGACGGAATGCTGCCACTGGAGTCAAGCTAGCTTGGCTGATGGGGGTGAAACCCAGATGCCGGTCCTAGGATGCTTGTTTCCAGTCCAGGAAGGGTCTGGCCTAGCAGTTCGGGCTGGAATGTTCCTATTGGAGCAGGGTCAAGACTGACTTGCATATGGCTGGGTTCAAACTGGAGTGAATGATGGATTTAGGCCCAGATCTCTGCACTGAGGTGAATGTTTGACATTGTTCTGCATTCTGTCTATCAATTGTTGTTTTTGTACTCTCATGATGAAGCAGAGATTACTCCAGTAATTACAGGTAGAAGTCGATGTGGGGTCTGCTCAGCACTATTCAGTTCAGGAAGCTTCGTCCAGAGGGCACTACTCACTCTTATGTAATACACATGTGTGTACTGGGAATCTCTGGATGCACTCTGCACTTATCAGAATGGAATCAGGACATACATGTGCTTGCTCACGTGTCATGGAGCAGACATGGGTTTACAGGCTGCTGAGGTCTCGGCCTAAGAGCTCTGAGTCACAGGATCAGGCCATGTAGAAGCAGCAGCCAATCGAACAGCAGCAGTAATTAATCGGGCAGGTCTTCTGAACTCAACACCCAGAACTGGCTCTCAGGACTGTAACTAATGAGCCCCCTGACCGACCCCCAGGTATGCAGAATCAAGCAGCCCACTGGAAGTGATAAGGCCTACCTCATGCTCCAGCTGCCTCCATGATACCTGGGGCTTTGGGAGTGTGTGGTGGTGATAAAATGGTGCACACACCATCAGCAGGTTTACTCATAGCAGCCTGTGATCCTTCACTGCCAGTGTTAATAAACTGCCTTGGCACAGAGCTGCCACACACGGGTCTAAACAATAGAATGTACACACATCAAGAATTCTTCTATAAGTCTTAAAGGCATTACAGAGTGCCCCGACTCTGATGTTCCGTCGTTGGGCGTGCCATGGCTGCGAGTGCCTGTCTTCAGGAGTGCCCTGACTCTGACATCCTGTTTTTGGAAGTGCCCTGACTCTGAGGTCCTGTCTTTGGGAGTGCTGTGACTCTGAGGTCCTGTCTTTGGGAGTGCTGTGACTCTGAGATCCTGTTTTTGGGAGTGACATGGCTCTGAGCTCCTGTTTTTGGGAGTGCCATCGCTCTGAGGTCCTGACTTTGGGAGTGACATGGCTCTGAGCTCCTGTCTTTGGGAGTGCCCTAACTCTGAGGTCCTGTGTGTGGGAATGCACAGACTCTGAGATCCTGTCTTTGGGTGTGCCATGGCTGCGAGTGCCTGTCTTCAGGAGTGCCCTGACTCTGACATCCTGTTTTTGGAAGTGCCCTGACTCTGAGGTCCTGTCTTTGGGAGTGCTGTGACTCTGAGGTCCTGTCTTTGGGAGTGCTGTGACTCTGAGATCCTGTTTTTGGGAGTGACATGGCTCTGAGCTCCTGTTTTTGGGAGTGCCATCGCTCTGAGGTCCTGACTTTGGGAGTGACATGGCTCTGAGCTCCTGTCTTTGGGAGTGCCCTAACTCTGAGGTCCTGTGTGTGGGAATGCACAGACTCTGAGATCCTGTCTTTGGGTGTGCCATGGCTGCGAGTGCCTGTATTCAGGAGTGCCCTGACTCTGACATCCTGTTTTTGGAAGTGCCCTGACTCTGAGGTCCTGTCTTTGAGAGTGCCATTGATCTGAGGTGCTGCACTTGGAAGTGCCATTGCTCTGAGGTTCTGTCTTTAGGAGTGTCATGGCTCTGAGGTTCTGTCATTGGGAGTGCCCTGACTCTGAGGTCTTGTCTTTGGGAGTGCCATCGTTCTGAGGTCCTGTGTTTGGGAGGGCTATCGCTCAGAAGTCCTGTCTTTGGGAGTGTCTTGTCTCTGAGGTCCTGTCTTTGGGAGTGTCTTGTCTCTGAGGTCCTGTCTTTGGGAGTGCCCTGACTCTGAGATACTGGGTTTGTGAGTGCCCCGACTTTGAGACCCTGTCTTTGAGAGTGCCATTGCTCTGAGGTCCTGTCTTTGGGAGTGCCATCGCTCTGAGGTCCTGTCTTTCGGAGTGTCATGGCTCTGAGGTCCTGTCTTTGGGATTGCCCTGACTCTTAGATCCTGGGTTTTGGTGAGTGCCCTGACTCTGAGACCCTGTCTTTGGGAGTTCCCTTATTCTGAGATCCTGTCTTTGGGAGTGCCATGGCTCTGACGGCCTGTCTTTGGGAGGGCCCTGACTCTGAGATCCTGTCTTTGGGGTTGCCCTAGCTCTGAGGACCTACCTTCAGGAGTGCCCCGACTCTTAAGTTGTGTCTTTGCAAGTGATCTGATTCTGAGGTCCTGTCTTTGGGATTGTCATGACTCTGAGCTCCTGTCTTTGGGAGTGCCCTAACTCTGAGGGCCTGTGTGTGGGAATGCACAACCTCTGAGATCCTGGCTTTGGGAGTGCCATGGCTGCGAGGGCCTGTCTTCAGGAGTGCCCTGACTCTGAGGTCCTGTTTTTGGGAGTGACATGGCTCTGAAGGCCTGTCTTCAAGAGTGCCCTGACTCTGAGATCCTGTTTTTGGGAGTGCCATGGCCCCGGGGGCCTGTCTTCAGGAGTATTCTGACTCTAAGATCCTGTCTTTAGGGGTGCCATGGCACTGATGGCCTGTCTTTGGGATTGCCCTGAATTTGAGGTCCTGTTTTTAGGTGTGCCCTAACTCTGAGGTCCTGTCTATTGGGGTGCTCTGACTCTGTGGTCCTGTCTATGAGAGTACCATTGCTTTGAGGTCGTGTATTTGGAAGTGTCATTGCTCTGAGGTCCTGTCTTTAGGAGTGTCAGGGCTCTGAGGTTCTGTCATTGGGAGTGCCTGGACTCTGAGGTCTTGTCTTTGGAAGTGCCATCATTCTGAAGTGCTGTGTTTGGGAATGTTTGTGCTCAGAAGACCTGTCTTTGGGAGTGCCTTGGCTGAGATCCTGTCTTTGGGAGTGCCATGGCTCTAAGGGCCTGTCTTGGGGAGTGCCCTGATTCTAAGGTCCTGTTTTTGGGAGTGCCCTTGCTCTGAGGTACTTTCTCTGGGAGTGCCATGGCACTGACAGCCTGTCTTTGGGATTGCCCTGAATTTGAGGTCCTGTTTATGGGGGTGCTCTGACTCTGAGGTCTTGTCTTTGAGAGTGCCATGGCTCTGAGGTCCTGTATTTGGAAGCGCCATTGCTCTGAGGTCCTGTCTTTAGGAGTGTCATGGCTCTGAGGTTCTGTCATTTGGAGTGCCCTGAATCTGAGGTCTTTTCTTTGGGAGTGTCATTGCTCTGAGGTCCTGTGTTTGGGAGTGCTATCGCTCAGAAGTCCTGTCTTTGGGAGTGACCTGGCCCTGAGATCCTGTCTGTGGTGTGCCCTGAGTCAGAGGTACTGTCTTTGGGAGTGTATTGGCTCTGAGGTCCTGTCTTTGGGAGTGCCCTGACTCTGAGATACTGGGGTTGTGAGTGCCCTGACTCTGAGGCCCTGTCTTTGAGAGTGCCATTGCTCTGAGGTCCTGTCTTTAGGAGTGTCATGGCTTTTGAGGTCCTGTCTTTGGGAGTGCTATCGCTTGGAACTCCTGTCTTTGGGAGTGCCCTGGCCCTGAGATCCTGTCTTTGGAGGGCCCTCACTCAGAATTACTATCAATGGGAGTGCCCCGAGTCAGAGGTCCTGTCTTTGGGAGTGTTATGGCTCTGAGGTCCTGTTTTTGGGAGTGTCATCGCTCTGAGGTCCTGTCTTTGGGAGTGTCACAGCTCTAAGGTTCTGTCATTGGGATGGCCTTGATTCTGAGGTCCTGTTTTTGGGAGTGTCATCACTCTGAGGTCCTGTCTTTGGGAGTGTCACAGCTCTGAGGTTCTGTCATTGGGAGTGCCTTGATACTGAGGTCCTGTTTTTGGGAGTGTCATCGCTCTGAGGTCCTGTCTTTGGGAGTGTCACAGCTCTGAGGTTCTGTCATGGGAGTGCCTTGATTCTGAGGTCCTGTTTTTGGGAGTGTCATCGTTCTGAGTTTCTGTCTTTGGGAGTGCCCTGACTCTGAGATCTCGGGTTTGTGAGTGCCCTGACTCTGAGGCCCTGTCTTTGTGAGTGCCCTGACTCTGAGGCCCTGTCTTTGGGAGTGTCATTGCTCTGAGGTCCTGTCTTTAGGAGTGTCATGGCTCTGAGGTCCTGTCTTTGGGAGTGTCATGGCTCTGAGGTCCTGTCTTTGGGAGTGTCATGGCTCTGAGGTCCTGTCTTTGGGAGTGCTATCGCTTGGAACTCCTGTCTTTGGGAGTGTCATGGTTCTGAGGTCCTGTCATGGCTCTGAGGTCCTAGGTTTGTTAGTGCCCTAGCTCTGAGTTCCTGTCTACAGTAGTGCTCTGACTCTGAGGTCATACCTGTCCTGTAGAGTCTTTCACTGCTGATTTAAGAGTGCTTGGAGAGACCAGCTGATTGTGTCTTGTGGCACCTGCAGGTCTACACCAAGTGGTCAGTGCCTGTGAGACTAACCTTTAAACTTGAAACACTTTTTGAACCATTCCTATAATTCTGCAGTTGATTTGTTCTATACTTACTCCTCACAGAGGTTTTCTATTTCCTTCTTCACAGATTTGACTCTTCAGCCTCCCGGTTGAGCGTCGGTGCCAGGGTACAGATATCAATTCTAACATGGGCTCCATAAGAGTCTGTGGTGGCTGTTATTTTTTGTCCAGTTTTCCTCCCCTTTGTTTGAGCACTCCACCAGCTGAGCCCTTTCATTTCTTTGCAGCAGGTTCTGCTGGTTGATAAATCTTCCCCCTCTGATCCATTCTTTGTTAGATATGGAACATTATCTTAATTACATATTTATATTTGTATCTAAAGTTGGTTTGGACCTTCATGTTCTTTATGACTTTCGATTTTACTTTTGTATAAATTGTGACAAAGACAACACGCGCTTTCCTGTAGACTATGACCTTGCAGCTGAAGACAGATTACGAAAGGTCAATAAAGCCTTTTGGTGAAACATGGTTACTTCTGCAGACTGTACTATGAGACGTAGCCTGGCAGGTCAGTTCCTGGCACCTGTGCTCACTAGAAACAGGGCAGCACTATGAACAGAGTTGGAGGGCAAATACCTGACTCAGACATCAATGTGTACTCCGAGGCAGAGCCAAGGCATGGTAGCATGCCAGTGGCTGAATAGGGGCTACGGTTTTGTGCAGCACGCAGTGGAACCTACGTTTTACCTACATTTTACCCAGCCCATTGGCAGCCCATTACATCCATGGAAGGACATAAGGACTGCATGGGGGAAGGCGGACGGCTGAGGAAGAGCGGCCAGATAACCTCCCAATGAGTTATACAGATGAAATGTTCTTTCTCCATAAAAGGAAATTATGTCAATCACTCCATTCCCAGGTTCACAGTAAGGCTGGACTGTAGCTGGGGGCACATTGTGTGTACCTTCTGTTCCAGCACAAAGTCTAGGGATCTGAACTGAGCCAGTAAATACTATGAAGCACTGCAGAGGACTCACACATTGTCAGGTCCATTGATGAAAAACACACAGCAGGTAGGACAAAAAGAGGATGTGTGCTTGCCACCAGGCACCATGTCGCCATGGCCCCTTATTAGGTCTCGCCTGGCGTTAGCAGCGCGCATTTGCTGCTCTCGCCATGCGAGGGCCTTTTCAATCAATCAATCATAGCATTTGTAAAGCGCACTACATACCCGTGAGGGTCTCAAGGCGCTAGGGGGGGGAAAGCTGCTACTGTTCGAAGAGCCAGGTCTTGAGAAGTCTCCTGAAGGTCAGATGGACTTTGGTCTGCCGTAGGCGGATGGGGAGGGTGTTCCATGTCTTGGCGGTGAGGTGGGAGAATGATCTGCCGCCGGCGGTCACTCTTCGGATGCGGGGGACGGTGGTGAGGGCGTGGTCTGCGGAGCGGAGTTGGCGGGTGGGGTGTAGAAGCTGAGTCGGCTGTTGAGGTACGCTGGTCCGGTGTTGTGGAGTGCCTTGTGTGCATGGGTGAGGAGTTTGAAGGTTATCCTCTTGTTGACAGGGAGCCAGTGCAGGTCTCTCAGGTGGAGTGTAATGTGGCTGCGGCGAGGGATGTCGAGGATCAGGCATGTTGAGGCGTTCTAATGCGTTGGAGCCGTTTCAGGAGTTTGGCCGGGGCTCCTGCGTAGAGTGCGTTTCTGTAGTCCAGTCTACTGCTGACGAGGGCCTGGGTGACCGTCCTTCTCGTTTCGGTGGGGATCCACTTGAAGATCCTACAAAGCCTGCTGAGGGTGTTAAAGCAGTAGGAGGAGACAGCGTTGACCTGCTTCGTCATGGAGAGGGTAGAGTCGAGGATGACCCCTAGGTTGCGTGTTTGGTCGGTGTGTTTTGGGGGTGTTCCTAGTGCAGTAGGCCACCAGGAGTTGTCCCAGGCCGAGGGGGTGGGTCTGAGGATGAGCACCTCCGTCTTGTCCGAGTTCGGCTTCAGTCGGCTGTTCCTCATCCAGTCGGCGACGGCCTTCATTCCTTCATGGAGGTTGGTTTTGGTGGTGTGGGGGTCCTTGGTGAGGGAGAGGATCAGCTGGGTGTTGTCGGCGTAGGAGATGATGTTGAGGTCGTGCCGTCGTGCAACGTGGGCGAGTGGTGCCATGTAGACGTTGAACAATGTTGGGCTGAGGGATAAGCCTTGGGGTACGCCGCAGATGATCCCTGTGGCTTCGGAATGGAAGGGGGGGAGGCGGACGCTCTGTATTCTGCCGGAGAGGAAGGAGAAGGTCCAGTCCAGGGCCTTCTCTTGGATTCCGGCGTCGTAGAGGCGTGTTCGTAGTGTGCGGTGGCAGACCGTGTCGAAGGCGGCTGACTGGTCCAGGAGGATGAGGGCCGCGGTTTCTCCGTTATCAAGCAGGGTCCTGATGTCATCGGTGGCGGCGATGAGGGCAGTTTCGGTGCTGTGGATCCTGCGGAACCCGGACTGGGACGGGTCCAGGATGCTGTTCTCCTCGAGGAAGCTGGTCAGTTGTTTGTTGACGGCCTTTTCTATGACCTTCGCCGGGAACGGGAGCAGGGAGATGGGTCGGAAGTTCTTGAGGTCCTTGGGGTCCACCTTGGGTTTCTTGAGTAAGGCGTTGATCTCCGCGTGCTTCCAGCTCTCCGGGAAGGTTGCTGTCTCGAAGGAGATGTTGATGGTTTTCCGGAGGTGGGGTTCGATGGTGCTGCAGGCTTTGTTGAAGATGTGGTGTGGGCAGGGGTCTTCCGGGGATCCGGAGTGGACAGTGTTCATGATCTTGATGGTGTCGTCGTCGTTGATGTTGGTCCAGGCGAGCAGGCGGTTGGTGCGGGTGGTGGTCGTGGGAGCGGGGGTCTCAGTGGTTGCCGGGGTGGTGACGGCGTTGAAGCTTTCATGGATGTATGCGATCTTGCGATGGAAGAAGGTGGCCAGCGAGTCGCACAGGTCTTGTGAAGGTGGGATGTCGTTCGTGTTGGAGCTGGGGTTGGAGAGTTCCTTCACGATGTTGAAGAGCTCTTTGCTGTTGTGTGCGTTGTTGTCTAGGTGGTATTTGAAGGAGGTCCTTTTGGCGGATCTGATGAGGTGGTGGTGGTGGTGTCTGCGGGTGGCGTTCTTGTGGGCTGTGTAGCTTGCCGGTGTTCGTTCGCGGATCCAGTTTTTCTCGAGTTTTCGGCAGGTTCGCTTGGAGGCCTGGAGGTCTTCGGTGAACCAGCTGACTTTCTTGCTGGTGTGGGTGTTGGAGGGCTTCTTGAGCGGGGCGAGGGTGTTGGCGCAGGCGTTGATCCACTGTCTGAGGTTGCGAGCGGCGGTGTCGGGGTCGGTCGGGTCGGCGGGTGGGCTCCAGGCGAGGGTGGTGGAAAGCTGGTCTTCGGTGACTTTGCTACAGCCGCGGCGAGGCATCTGTTGGGTGCGGTGGTGCGTGGTGGGTTTCCAAAAGGTGAAGTGGATGCAGTGGTGATCGGTCCAGTGGAGCTCGTGGTGTGGTTGAAGGAGACGTGGGAGATTGCGGAGAAGATGGGGTCAAGCATGTGGCCGGCGGAGTGGGTGGGTGTAGTGACGAGTTGTCTGAGTCCGAGGTTGGCGAGGTTGTCGATCAGGGTGGTGGAGTTGGTGTCGTTGTTGTTCTCGAGGTGGAAGTTCAGGTCCCCGAGGAGGATGTAGTCCGTGGAGGCGAAGGCGTGTGTGCTGATGAGGTCGGTGATGGAGTCGCTGAACTGTGCTCAGGGTCCGGGGGTCTGTAGACGAGAGTTCCTCTGAGGGTGGTGTTGGGATCGTGTGGATTTGGAAGTGCAGGTGTTCAGCGGTGCTGAGGGTGTCGTCAGTGTTGGTTGAGACTTTAAAAGTGTTCCTGTGGACGATGGCGAATCCTCCTCCTACTCCATTGGTGCGGTCCCTGTGGGTGATCTTATAGCCTTCCGGGATGGCTATGCCGAGGAGGGGTTCAGCCAGGTCTCCGTCAGGAAGGCGATGTCTGGGGTGATGGAGTCCAGTAGGTCCCAGAGTTCCACGGCGTGTTTGCGTGCAGGGCGGGTGTTGAGAAGGATGCATCTGAGGTAGTTAGGTTTTTGGTAGGTGGGTTGGCGGGCCGGATGCAGGTCAAGCTGCAGTTCCGGCAGGAGAAGGGTCCTTGGGTGCACTTGGGGGCGGCCAGGCAGCAGGTGTGTGATTGTCCGGCGTTGAGTGCATGGAGGGTGCTGGAGTCGTAGCAGAGGCAGGCGTCGTGGCGTTCGCGGGGGCCAGGGGTCCTGGTGCTGGGTGCGGTCCAGGCGTGTATGGGCGCAGACGGTCTTGCCTTCGGCGCGGCCGCTGCGCGGCCTCTATACGAGGGGAAGTGGGAGGGAGGAGTAGCTGGGAGCGGGGCGGCGAATGGGAGTGCAGGGGGCAGGGCCGCAGGGGATGCAGCGGTGGGAAAATGAAGGGGGGAGCGGGCGGGAGTTACAGAAGGGAGCAGAGGGCACAGGGGTAAAAACAACAACAACGCAAATAAAGTGAAAGAGGGCACAGGTTTAAAACATCAACAACGCAAGTAAAATAAAAGAGGGCACAGGGGTAAAACAACAACAATGCAAATAAAGTGAAAGAGTGCACAGGGGTAAAACAACAACAACGCAATTAAAGTAAAAGAGGGTACAGGGGTAAAGAAGACAACAACGCAAATGGAGTAAAGACGGGCAAACCAACAGTGCTAGATACGGTACTTACAACAATGGCACTAACCAAGAACACAGCAGAATGAGCGGGGCAAGAGCGGCAGCAGCGGGGACAGGGCACAGGGCACACAGAGGGAGCTGTGTGGCGACGAGGGGAGCGACCTGCCTGGTGGCAGGGTCAAAGTGCCTTTTGGAATCAATATGGATTCCAAAGCGTGCACGCGGACGGACAGAAGATGTGTACGTGTGGGATTACACGTGACATCAGATAGGTGCACCCGCGGCCTTTCTGTACAACGCGCGCATGGCTCGCTTTCGCTTGTTAGGTCTCTCCTGGCGTTAGCAGCGGGCATGCGCTGTTCTCGCCATGCGAGGGCCTTTGTTTGGTCTCCTCTATATCGGGTAGTTCGGCGTCATTTCAGTTACATCAAAACGAATGAAAAGTGCTTAGACAGCAGCGATTGCTGCTCGTCTACGGGCTCCAGGCGGAAGTGGTCACCCTTGCAACTTGCAAGGCTCGTGATAAGATGCGGACACTGCTTGCAGGCGCAGGAAGCAGCCCCCAATCACCCCTCCCCTCCCTGGACCGTCGGCAGGTCGCATGCTGTGACGTAGGTGTAGGCCCCCCTCCACTAGTCTCCCAGACCCCTGACAGGGCAGAATGTAAATATCGGCAGTTCCCCATCCCGGACCCCCAGCGGGACAAGATGAGTTGATAGAGGTGCCTTGTGCCATGCAAGCCACTCAGCGGGGCAGAAGGGGGTATATATTGGCACCTTCTGCCACTCACACCCTCAACAGGGCAGAATGGAGTAGGCATAGGCACCTTCACCCACTCTGATCCTCGGCAGGGCATAATGTGGTAGAGTAGGCTTATTCTCCCACCGAATTCTCGGCAGGGTAGTGCGGAGTAACTGTAAATACTTTCTGCCACCCTAGATCCATGGCAGAGGGGAGTAGATATAGGCACTTCCTGCTCCCAGGGCCCTCAGCAGGGCAGAATGAGGTATGTATTAGTATATACATATAGGCACTGCTTTCCACTCTAGACCCTCTGCAGGGCCAACTGGCAGATAAAGACGCTCTCTTCCACCCCGGATCCTCAGCATAGCAGAGTGGGGTAGATGCAGGTGCCACCTCTCATCCCAGGCTCTCTGCAGGGCAGAGTGGGGCAGATGCAGGTAGCACCTCTCCTCCCAGGCTCTCTGCAGAGCACATTCTGGAACCACCTCTCACCCCAGAATCTCTGTAGGGCAGAATAGGGCAGGTGCAGGCGCCACCTTTCACCCCAGGCTCTCTGCAGGGCAGAGTGGGGCAGATACAGGCTCCACCTCTCACCCCAGTCTCTCTGCAGGGCCGAATGCAATAGATACAGACATGTCTCCCACCCCAGACCATTGGCAGCACAGACTGGGGTACCTACTACAGACATCCCTTCGCTGCCAGGGTCGGACCGGGAGAGAAAATAGGCCCAGGCACCAAAATACAAGTGTCTCCATTAGTGATTTAGATATCTGAAAAGTGGCCCATGTTTACACATTGGTCAGTTTTGAGCATTTAAAGACATGTCGTAGAAGTGTTTTGCAAGGTATGAACGAGAGCTTGCTGCAGGAAATGTTTGTTTTCATATTCGATCAATGAACAGTGAGCTGACCCCAGCAGCCCATTAACAGGTCCACAAACAGCCAGAACACGGGCCCACATCTGTGCCGCTGACCGCGGCCCCCACAGGGGGCCAATCGGCGGTCGGCGCCTTAGTGCCCCCGGGGCACCGGTCACCCCTCCACACCCCCTCCCTCTGGGGGGGGGGCGGGGACGCAGACCGGAGCCCCCCTCCTCGGGTTGGCCGGAAGTGACGCGCAATGCGTGTCACTTCCTGGCCCTGGTGTGAGGGGGAGGCTATTTAGCCTTCCCCCACCCTCCTGGCGACCTCTTTGTCGCCCACCTCGCCATTTGATCGGTCGTCCTCTCCAGCGGCATCGGTCGTTGTCTTTGCCTCGTCGCTGCGAGCCCGGCTCCGCCGTCATCGTTGTCGTCTCCAGATTGCGGTGAGTCTTGCTGCACCCACTCCGCCCCGGCCCTGTCCCTGGGCAGTACCAGGTCGACAGGGCCCTGTGGCTCGGATGGCCACGGGAGGAGGGGGCGCAAGATATTGGCGGTGTGGCGACTTTAGAGGGCGGTGACGCGGTCCGTGTAAAGTGTAAACCGCCGGCGGCACTGATCAGCGTAGCAAGGGACATAGGCCCGATTGGTAGAGCTCCCGATCAGCGCGCAAAAGTAGCGGGATCGATGCCCGCACCCTCCGAATTTATCCCCGGCTGGCCATTTTCTCTTCCCGTGCCGCGTGATCCTGGGCAATTGATCGCCCCGCCTCGAGTTGGGTCGGGGTGGGGTTGCTGACGCGGGGGAAATATCAAGTCTCGGCGTTGGCTTTGAATAACACAAAGGCTGGTATTTGCATCGTCATGTGCATTAAATACAAATGAATGAATACTCGGATATAGTGCACATCTGGGGTATTCATTCACACCATAGCGCTCCCAGTTTGCGACATATAAGCAAACCTGACTACGAGGTGAATAGCGACTTCTCCAGGGTCATACCACTTATGCGAACGGAGACGCCGGGATTCAAAGTAGATAGCGAAACCTCTCATTTCACGAATTATTTGCTAATTCCTAAACGAAGCATGCGGCAGCTCCAACTTGCCGACTGTCAGCATATCTCCCACATACAGGCAGCAGGGGAGGTTTGTCGGGGCCCCCCTGAGAGCAGACCCCACCGCACCCCCCCCTGTGCTCGAACCCGTTGCAAAGCGATAGGGGTACCGTGCACGCAGCACTGTCCTGAGCGGGGCCGAGCGAGGCACTTCTCCAGCTCTGCGAAGGAAGCAGGCGGGGAGCAGCAGTGTGCAGAAAAGTGGAGGCATGGCAGGGCCCCTCCCAGCCTTCAGATGGGAGCAGCGGGAACCGCTCATGTGCAGTTGCTGTGCAGTGCTGGCAGGAGTTTCACCTTCTACGGGGAAACCCAACAGCCTCTCGTCTAATATTCCTCTGAAAGTCGTGTCCAAATTGCAAATACCGCCATGTTTTGTACCGCGTTTCCCCGCATTTAGACCTTCTAGACCGCGAGGTCCTGCTCGTGAAGCTGCACCTGAGTGTACGGCACTGGGGGAAGGCATAGGCCCAGAAGGGGTTCGGCGGGAGGGAGGGATGCAGGCTCCCCTGCCCCCCTACTTGCAACCAGGTCATTGTCGGTTACCCCGTTGTCGTGTCCCGTGCCATCGTGATCCCTCGCGCTTCATTGGAAGCCACGCCTGGGTTCAGATTACGCCGCCGGCAGGATGTGCATCTCCTTTCAAGGTAGAAGGTACATCAATCCCATCATGCCGCAATGGGTTTCACGTGATCTTGCCCCCCCACCCCAGGTAGCTGTTCGTGCGGGACAGCAGGTGCTGGCCAGACCCTGGCATACATGACTGTGCATGAGGGGTGGAATGGAGTCAATACACACTGCTACCACCCTCACCCCCTCCGGAAGGGTTAAGGGTGGTCAGAGGCTTCGTTCTCCAAGCCTCCCATCCAATCTACCCGACTCTGGGGCCCCTGGCCAGCTGTCGCATAAGGGGTGGGGGGAGCAGTAAGCGTGGCGAGCCCCCCCTCCTCGCCTGTCATTCGTGCAGACCGTTGCTAGGGCCTTCGCCCGCGGGGCCGGCCGAGTGGGGGGTGCAGCGAGGTCCCCCCCTGCTATGGCGGTCGGCCTCGCGAGCAAAGTAAAGGAAGGGGGGTACGGCCGGCTAAGAAGCCGCATACCCTGCGCCGTGGGACCCGGTAGGAGATTAGCGTGGGTTCACGGCCCCAATACACCAGCACTGCAAGGCTGGGAGCTGCCTGGATCCCCGCTGATCGCGGGCGGTGCAACACCTGTGGCGCTCCCGGGTTAAGGTTATCGCCCCCCCCTCCCGTCGGCTACGCTGCCGTTGAGGGCGGGGGGGGCATGCAGTGGGCTGCGTGCGGCAGACGCAATGGAGTATGGTACGAATCTTGTAAGCTCCCCGTGCTTGAATGTGTAATGTAAATAAGGTGCTCATGTAAAGCGCTCCAACACCTTCAGGTCGCGTTCGCGCTATATAATTATGCAACATGTATTGCTGGCTTCCTATAAGGCAGATAAATGATACAAGTTCATGCATTGTTCACATACGCGATTACGGGCATTAATAAACCCCCCGCACCTCAATGGATTATCTGGTGCGGTACTCGCTCGCGTGATCCAGTTCGGGGAGCAGGTAATATGGTACGAATGTCTTAAGCACCCCCTGCGTGAAGATGTAATGTAAATACGGTGCTCATGTAAAGTGCTCCAATGCCTTCCGGTCGAGTTCGCGCTATATAAATATTCATCATGTAATTGCAGGCTTCCTATAAGGCAGATACATGATACCAGTACATGCACTGTTCACATCACGCGATTACTGGTATTACTAATCCCCCCCGCACCTCAAGGGTTAATCTGGTGCGGTGCTCGCGTGACCTGGCACGGGGTTCGTGTTCTATGGTACGAATCTCTCACGCTCCCCGTGCCTGTATGTGTAACGTAAATACTGTGCTCATTTAAAGCGGTGCAATACCTTTGGCGTCGAGTTCGCGCTATACTAATATGCAACATGTATGTGCTGGCTTCCTATAAGCGTTACAACAAACAAATGATGGACAGAATGCTGACAATGCATACATTCTCCCCCAGTCAAGAGATCTGGGTTAAATCCATCGTTCTTTTGCCCACTACACCACCCCAGTTTAGACATGGCCATATGCAAATCAGTCTTGACCCTGTGCCTCATGGGAACAGTCCAGCCCGAACTGCCAAGCCATGTCTTCCCTGGACCGGAATCAAGCATCCTAGGACCGGTTTCTGGCTATCAGCCGTCATCAGCCAGGATAGCTCGACTCCAGTGGCGTAGTGAGCACGGGTCCCACGTCTGGGAATACCCATCCCACTTAGGGCGAAAAGCGTTACAACAAACAAATGATGGACGGAATGCTGACAATGCATACATTCTCCCCCAGTCAAGAGATCTGGGTTAAATCCATCGTTCTTTTGCCCACTACACCACCCCAGTTTAGACATGGCCATATGCAAATCAGTCTTGACCCTGTGCCTCATGGAAACAGTCCAGCCCGAACTGCCAAGCCATGTCTTCCCTGGACCGGAATCAAGCATCCTAGGACCGGTTTCTGGCTATCAGCCGTCATCAGCCAGGATAGCTCGATTCCAGTGGCGTAGTGAGCACGGGTCCCACGTCTGGGCTTCCTATAAGGCAGATACTTGATACAAGTGTGGGCATTGTTCACAAGATTTTGCTCCAATACCTTCCGATCGAGTTCACGCTAGATAATTATGCAACATGTAGTGGTTGGCTTCCTATAATGCAGACACATGATACAAGTGCATGTATTACTCACAAGAATTTGCTCGTGCCCACATTCGCGTGCATTAGGTGATTCCGGGCATTACGACTCCCCCTGCACCTGAATGGGTTATTTGGTCGGTGCTTGTGTCCAGCGCTCTAATAATTTCGCGCGCATTACGGTTTGAGCGAATCACTAATCAACCGTGCACGAAAAGGTATGTAAATACGGGGCTCATGTACTGCACTCCAACACCTTCGGGCGGGTCACGCTGTGACTCTGGGCAGATAATTATTATCCACGTGCCTTGCTCATGAACGGCGCGCCATTACCTTCGGATCGAGTTCGCGCTGTGGTTGTGACTCCGGGCAAATCACTGATCACCCCAGATATGCATGCGTGCTGCTGGGCCTGGTCCACCTGGACCCCCGAGCGTCGCATATATGCACGCGTGCTGCTGGGCCTGGTCTACCTGGCCCCCCGAGGGTCGCGAATCTTGGCGGCTCATGATCCCACTTCCGTGCCCGAATATGTATGTAGATACGGGGCGCATGGACTGCTCTCCTTATACCGTCGGGCGAGTCACGCTGTGACTGCGGGCAGATCACTTAATCTCCCCGTGCCCGATTATGTAAATACGGTGCTCATGAACTGCGCGCCTACACCTTCGGATCGAGTTCGCGCTGGGTTTGTGACGCTGGGTAAATCAATGAATATCGCCGTGCCCGAATATCTATGCGAGCTGCTGGACCTGGTATGCCTGGGTTCCCGAGGGTCGCGGACCTGGCGGCTCATGATCTCACTCCCGTGCCCGAATATGTGTGTAAATATGTTGCTCATGCACAGCGTTGCCATACCTTTGGGTCGAGTTCGCGTGACAGAAAAGTGCTAATTACAGCAAGGGTCGCGCAGTCCAATCATGACCACACGTGACCACGTGTCGCTCGTCTCCAACCTTTTGCTGAAAGGGGGCTTGGGTCGTTTGTCATTGTTGTTGTTATCTTGACACCCTCCCCCATTGCTTACGGCCTCGCGCTCCCAAGTGCATCAGCCCTTGGGCAGGGCGGACCAGTGTGGGGATAGTCCTAACGTAGAACGGCCATTGCCATGTTAGTAACAATTAAACACGGGTCACTGCCGACAGTCTAAAAGAGGTATGCTTAAGCCCGCAACTCGGCCCCGCCAACATGTTTATGTGGGCCGCCTTCAACGGTCACTGATATGGGGAACTCACACATCTAACTGTAACCTAGACACCCGGGTGGGTGCCTAGTCGGGCAGGGCAACGCAACCGAGATAGAATGGTAGTTATTATCTAATGCTAAAGGAAGTCTGGATTGAGCCACTAGATGGGTGTAGATATGGGTGTAGCTCAGTGCCCCAAACTCATTGAATACGGGGACGCACTGACATAGCGGCAAAAGAATAAGTGGTCACCACATAGCGCATCACTAAGGCCTAAATCACGGCACAAGGTTACCGGCGTGATTGACCAAGTGGTTGCGGGTGCGCCGCTCGCGAGCGGATTGCAACCCGTGGTTTACCTCTGTCTCAAACCGACCGATGGTTCATTGCTAAGCCAATTAGCCTGCAGCACACTGAGCTGGGCACCATAACCAAGAGTTAGAACAGAATTCGGGTTGCTTCAATGAAGACCTTCCACCCGCGCTTTAGCCAGGGCGGCTTGTGGGTGGTATAGTTGTTATATAGCAAGTGTGCGGTCGTTCAAAAGTTTGGTAAAGACCACGTAGAGCCCCATGGCGTCAGGGCATTATTGACCATGCAGCGTTCGCAAGATTCAGAATAGGGCCTGTATTTGCACCAAAGTTTCCGGTTGGTTCCCTCAGACTTGTCTGCCCCCAAGGTTATCCTCTAGGGGTAGAACTTGAGACTAAGGGGGCATTTCCTGCTTCGGCGGCACAAATAAGCGATAGCTACGCTGGGATGGAGTTACCATGCAGGTCCTGCCACCACTGGGTCCCCCCAGGCAATGGGATCAATTTAGGTGGGACCATGAAGTCTTCGGTTCCGGGGACGCGTCCAGCGATAGGGCGTTTAGCAACAGATAAGGTACCAGCGCGTGGGTATCAGATATCTGCTTTCCAGCAGCACCGTGCCCTGGGAGCACGAGCGTTGCCCTAACTCTGAGGCCCACCCAGAAGGGGGCCGAGTAGCAAAACAAGTAAATAGGCTCCATAGGCGGGCCTCTGGCCTTCAGCTGGGTGAAATCACCATCATTTGGAGATAGGCCCAGGTAAAATAGGGCTTTTCGTAATGCCTAGAGGACCATTGCGGTTGGTGGTACTCCCCACCGGAATCACTGGTCGCGTACTGCAGCTGCAGGAGACTGGGATCTTGGTTTACGGACACTTTTACCGCGCTCAGGTGGTGCCGCCAGCCAACATATGGGTGCTGCTGTCCCAATAACTGGGGTGTCAGCGGGGCAAACACAAGGGGACATTATGGCAATAGAGCATTTATCACGCCCAGGGTGCACTGAATCTCTACTTCAACAGAGCAGGAATTTGGCACCGCTGGTGGTGCTCTGGGTTTGTTGGGGGGGGCACCCCCCTGCCACCCTCCCACTGGGGAGCATGATGGGTGGGGCGAAGTAGGACTTAGTCAATCCTCAATGCTTGAACTTTACTGACAGCGTACAATGCTTAAGCCAAACAGATTCCCGAAGCTGGTATGCCTAGGGGGTTCATCACTGAGGGATCTGTAGGGGCATAATTCCTATAAGGTATAAGGGATGGTGGGCAGGGGCAAGAGTCGCCCCTTGCCCATGGTCACGCGCTGGCAGTCAGGAGCACTCCCGTGCCCCAGGTTAGCTATCAGAAGGGACTGTACAATTGTTAAGTAAAACCCTTCTCGTCATAATAGCCAAAGCGGGCAGGCCCAGAATTGTGAATAGGTGTAACCTTCCCGCTGGGGGGCGAATAGTTCTTGGCTCATCTTCGCAGGCCCAACGGGTCCTTTATTTCAGCAGACCCTATCCGATTGGGATGGCGTCTCGGGCTTTGGGGACATAGATGGGGCCATCTACAACTCCAGGAGCTATAGTTCACTGGTAAGTCTTGTGCCTGTGGTTATAAGGGATCTCACTGGGTTTGAGTCCCGCTAGCACTGTCTAACTGTCATGAAGTGGCAGAAAACTCTTCTGTCTGCAGGGATGGTTCCCTTCCAGCTAGTTGCAGGAAGCCCTAGATAGGAGAGGTTGCAGGTAAGACTATAGCGGGTTGGTGGGGGGCCCTGGCTGCGACGGTGAGCCGCCTCCAGCGCTGTGGCGGAGTTACAGGGCGATCTGGAAGCAGGCCGGTACAAAGGGTACCTCTGCGCAGCACCATAGGGGTGCCTGAGCCAAAACCGAGGAGCCTCTAGGGAGGTCCCGGAAGCCGTGTCGGCGCCCCGCTAGTCCTGCGGGCGGTTGAGGGCCTGAACAACCGGGGGCTTGCTATGCGACGCTCCGCCCCGAGAGGGGGGGCGTGAGTAGAATTACCAACGGCACGTGATCGTACAAAAAATTACCTGGAGGGCAGCAATGGCGGGCATCGCTCCCGCGCTGCCCGGCTCATCAGGCGGGTAGGCGACCCAGTTGGTTGCCTGCCCTTGGATCGCCCGTAAGATAACCCACCCATTACATATTCTGGAATTATGTAATAAACCTGCAGCATTGTTACCCAACACCAACTGTCTTGTGTGTGTCATTTGGGTAACCTATTATGGGGGAGGGGGGACAGCGGGGTGCCCCTGGGGGTACTAAGCCTCCAGGTCAGCTCACCCGGCGCTGCCTGGTTGCCCTATAGGCCAGCGCGACCCTGCTTCCCCGGGGCAGAGCGGAGCACCTGCCATAGACACTGCAGGGCTGAATGTGGTGGCTTCTGGGAGTGGGTGGGAGGGGGTCTAAAAGGGTCCCACCAGCAGGCTAAGAGGGGCTCAGAGAGGGTTTAGATTCCATTCCCTGTAGGGCCAGTGGGTGAAGCTGCAGTAGCTCAGAACACAGGAAGAAAGGGCGAGCTCCAAGCGGTGCTCGCGAGAGACATCTCCCCGAAGGGTGGACTCCGCCTGCTCGTAAATCCGCGCATCGCTCTGCGAAGCAGGCGGCGTTATCACCCTGCGGTCGGGATCCCAGTATCCAACCCGGGAGAGGCACACTGCGCCTACAGTGAGAGGTACTGGGGCACCCCGAGCCGCGCTGCCGAATCTGCGTGCATTTGGGTCACTGGGTGGGGGCTGGGGGCGCGATAGGTGCCCCTGCAGTGTGTGAGGTGAGATACACAGAGTGTGAGGGACTCGGAATACACCCAGCTGGGCATCTTCAACCGGAGAAACCAAACTTCTGCACTGTGGCATCCCCCGGCTGTGGGCATGGTGCGCATCCCTGCAACCCACAGGCGCGTATCCCAGACACTACACACAAGCACCCGCTTCACTGACACCACCCACGCAGGCACCCACACCTATAAACACACAGACACACACTCTTCACCGACAGTGACATCCACTCACACACACGCAAACACACACACATCCAAACACGTTGGCACAGGCACGCACACACGTCACGACAATGGCAGTCACCTACAAACACACACGCAAACACACACACATCCGAACACGTTGGCACAGGCACGCACACACGTCACGACAATGGCAGTCACCTACAAACACACACGCAAACACAAACACATCCAAACACGTTGGCACAGGCACGCACACACGTCACAGACACGGACACCAGCTACACAGACACACACACAGCTACAGGCAATCCTAAACATTGGCAAACATACTGACCCAAATACACAAACTCCAATCACAGACACACCGACTTAAACCCACCCATTCATGCTCACATGCGCGCACACGCGCGTGAGACTTAGCACAAGCACTCTTTTTGAGAGCCACGTTTTGTGTCAGAGCCACAACACGCGAGCCCTCCGTGCATACCCACTAAGTGTAAGTGTAAGTGAGCGTGCTTCACTTAGGACATGTGCACCAATCCGCTCTCTCTCACATATGTGTTCGCTGCTAAAAACAGAGTAAAGTGACTTTTCACAGAGGGTCGCCTATCGGCTAGGAAACCTGGACATGCCCTTTCGCCCCATCCCCTTACCACGAACACCACTTTGCTCGTATTTAACGGAGGTGCCAGCTCCGAGAGCGGGCATCCGGCGGGGCGGGGCGAAGAGCAGCCGAACACAGGGCAGTCGATGTTGACACTCGAGCCCTTCCCGAACGCTGGGCTGCGCGGAGAAGGAAATATTGTTATGTTCAAGGGGAACACCCCCCTGCTCACGGAGCGGGTGGTCTAGGCTGTGACCCGGAAGAGGTCAAGTAAATAAATGGGGGCTGGACCGGATGATCCGGGTCAGTGCACCGAAGTATAACCAAGGTGTAGGTGTGTGTTTTCTCTTACCCCGATACCGGAGCGCATGCTGCCCGCCTACCGTACTGGCTGTACTCGCTTGGTCTCCATTGTATTTAACAACTGGCGACGAAGGGGTTTTGATGAACTCCCGACCCACGAAGGCTGAATCCTCGCTGCCTGCTCCCCCGGAGCCCGTGTGTGTTCCTGAGCGCCGGAGCGCTGCCTGACCCGCTCTGGTGGCGGCTGCCACTCGGAGCGCTGATTCTCGCACGTGCGTGCGTCTCCGCGGCCTGTACCTGCCGCCTCCCTGTTTTGCTCTTCATCCAGGGCCCGCATCGGGGCCGATGTCGTCACGGTGACGAAGCACGCGCACGTGCCTGGCGCCGTGCATACAGCGCGTGTGGGAGCGCTCTCTTCGGCTGGCCTGCTGCCTGGCTGCTTCCTCGCAGGAGATTGAGTCCCGGTGGTGCTGCACGGAGGAAAGAAGGACGCCACCTACAGCCTGCTCTTCCCGGTCAGTTCCTGTGTGTGTGCCCTATACGGCGGCCTGCTGGCTGTGGTGGAGGCATCGGTGTGTCTTAAGGGCTGCTGGGAGACGGCGGGGTGTTCCTGACTGCTGAGTTTAGCCCAGGGGGCCTATCCGATTGCCACGTGGGGCGCGCCCTCCTACGCTGACCGCCCGGACCCTGAGGCCTGGCTGCTGAGTGCCTGTAGGCCGCAATTTCACCACTGCCTGCGCCGGAGGTGAGGGGTTGGTTTTCTTGACTGCGTCCACCCCTGTAGCACATACTCTGTCGCGCCCAGGTCCGCCTGCGCCTGCTGAATCGGACCTCCCGCCTAGCCGGTGTGAGGATGACGACGGTGCCCCCGATTGAAGCGTTCATAGTGGACGGCCCGCCATCCGCCCAGGTGGCGAAGTGGAAAGAGTGGCTGGAGCGCCTGGAGAACTATTATGCCGCAGTCGGCCTCAAGCCCGAACGACATCGGCCCATGCTACTGCATCTGGGTGGTTCTGCCATTCACCGACTGGCCAAATCCGTGGTGGAAGCCGGCCCTCCCCACACCTATGCTACGCTCAAGGCAGCTCTGACCGCGCATTTTGAACCCCTAGCAAATCCAGATTACGAACGTTTTCTCCTACGACAAGCTAGGCAACAACCGGAGGAATCCGTTGACACCTTCTATGCTCGGCTGAAGGAGCTGGCAAGTACCTGTACCCTACCGGACACCTTTACAAATGAAATACCACTCATGCACTGACCAGTTAAATTCTAGGCGCGCCCCCGCGTGCGTCACTCAAGCGCCTGTCCCGCCTCGACTGTGGGGACCGCGTGCACGCAATGGCAGAGGGACCTCGGGCTCCAGCGAGAAAGACCGAAGGAATCAAAGGGACGCCGGAGACTGTCACCCCCTGAGCGGGGTGTGACAGTAACCGAGCACGCAGAGAACATGCATTAAACATGCAATAGGTCTCGCCTTTCATTAAGTTAAAGCCATTTGCTTTGCCATACATTACCATTAGCTTTAACTTAATCAAAGGCGAGACCTATTGCATTTTCAATGCTTGTTTTTAGTTGTGGTCCTTCGGTGGACTTTCTACGGTGCTCTTGCTATGCTTCCGTTGAACCAACTAGACTCCAGTGCCCAACAGTAATCGTTGCAAAACAAAACTCAGACTGACCCGTTTACCCATTTGGGTTTCCCACACAGTGTGTACGGGTCCCTTCCACATAACGGGGCTCCCTAGCCATCAGGGACTGGTACTTTCACTCAATAGCCCTCCCCACACTGCAGAGACCAGACTATTCCATGCAGTAGGGCTTTCTACATTCAGGGGCGAAGCTTAGTCAGTGTGATCCGCGCGTATTATTATATACAGTTGCTGTTTACAGAGAAATTATACAAGAATGGTCGCCTTTTTTAGACTTATGGAAAACTTGTATATAAATATACACCCTGTCACTTACGATTAGGTTCCATCTTTCACTTTGGGACACAGTGCACAAATATCTGTTCTATTGTAAATTTAAACAATGTATATAATAAGTCTGTTGTGTTTATAAAACAAGTCATAAATGTGTTGGGGGTTCCTTGCCCTCGGACATTATTCTACCCTCTTTTAATTGCGATTGTGCAAATGATATTGCTTGAATCATTTTTTATGAGTCCACAGGAACCGTTGTTTCCCCTTATATAACCATTACCCTGGTTCCGTTAGTGAGTAGGGCTCCCCTGCCCTTTCTCTTTTGATATTAAAGAAGGAGGCTCTTTGAAAGAAGCATTTGCCCAGGATCACGCACTTTGGACAAGCAGGGAAGCGGGTATAGATTCCACATTATCTGGTTTCACATTGTGAAATTCAGCCACCAGAGGGTTGTCCCTGTCTCTCCTTTAAATCAGAGGTCCCAGTGTTATCCATCATCCTTGCATCATGATGAGAAAACCGGACAGAAAGAGAGAGTAGACCTGACTCCGGGCCCAACACTCAACTACCAAGCCAAGTATGCATTTATTTGGGGGTGTCACACCCCAAATAGCCCCTTGAAGTTACTCCCCTGTCCGCAGCAGGGACCAGGTGCGGGGCCCTGTGCTCCACAGGGCCTACTCCAGCACAGGCAACGGGCCCTTGGCCTGAGAGCTCCTGACTGGGCCCGGAGCACGGGTGGTCTCTTCCATGTACTTTGCAGGGGGACTCCCTCAAGGTTTGTTACGTCACTGATCCAACCCTCTCATCCAATGGGAATTTGCCATCCTGTGGGACCACGCCTCTTCATGTATGTGCACCAATGAAGTTTGGTAACAGATGCCCCCTGGAAAATCTCTGATGCAAGAAACTTTGGAATCGCAGGCAAAATGATAGTTTGCCATTTGGGCTCTTCTCCTCCAGTGGTAACAAGATCATTTACAGGTCATTTGTTGCACGGTGGCGCCCTCTTAAGGCCTCTCATGGTAACTCTGTGAGGCAGCTGCCTGCAGTGGATTTATTTATCAACAACCCAGCGTAGAAACAGGCAGGAAGGCAGTTGGAGGCAGTGACCCCAGTCGGTGAGCGTTGGGGGACCGCCTCCATCAGGAATTGGGCGGGAAGGCAGTGCGGTACAGCACAGGGATCACGTGACCCAGGTTGTTACCGAGAAGCAGGGGCTAGGCAGGAAGCAGTGCAGCCGGAAAACATTCACAATAAGCAGCCACTTCCTGCTCTGGAACAAAAAACATCAACTACTGAAACAGAGAGAGAAATCGAGAGAGGAACAGAGATCAGTGGTTAGACCCATGCAGCAGACCGTGGCAGAGCAGTTTGCAAGAAACCACACTGCAGAAAACTACTGACAGGTAAACTGGAGATTGAAGTGCAGGCAGGATGCACTAAAGGCCTGTTGGGCTGGGGCAGAAGCTCAGGCCAATCTTATGTCAGACTGGACTTCAGATGGTTCAACCTCTCATAAGAGTAAGTCTTCTCAAAATGTACTGGCCTTTCATAGTGAGCTGAAACAGGCCTGACTCTGCAGGCTTAGCGCCTGACTGACTCTGCCCCAGTGGTCGAAAGGAACTGTGAGTACCACGGATGTGGGTGAAGTGAGTGTGAGGTCAGAGGTCTGGCTAAAAAAAACAAAAAATATTTTGTTACTATTTTGTTGACCTTTTTACTTACAGATAACTGCATATAAAATAGAATGCGTGCATCTTAAATGAAAACTAAATGCGAGTTAAACTAACCTCTGGGTAGCTCAGTTGGTTAACGCCATTCTTCAGCTGTTTGTGGGTGTAACTAGAGAGTCACTGATTTGAATCCTGGCTGGTGCACTGGAGCATAGTGACATATATTTATAGTGGTATGAGATCCCAGGCTCTGACAGAAAGCACTGTGAATATATGTCATTAGTTTAAAAAATGTATTATAGTCAATATATTAGACTACCGCAGTTAAAAAGATGTATTACAGAGTAAAAGACTGCACACAGGATACGATAGGCTACCGCAAGATGTGCACAATGAGGGCCTGCTTCAGAAAGGTGGCTGATACGTTTGAGTAAGTTTACACTTTTGAGTAAGTTTACACTTTTGAGTAAGTTTACACTTTTGAGTAGGTTTACTACTTTCGGGTATTCACAAACTGCACTTTTGTAGAACTTACACATTTGTAGTAATTTACACTTTGTAGCAACGCCAGCGCTACACATTACCAACCACTAGTAATGTAACACCCTACCATAGAAAATAATGGATGTGGGGACTTAAAATAAACCCTTTAGGAAATAATGTATACATTACATTATTTAAGATAGTTCAAAATAAAAATAAATTAATGTAAAAAATATAACATAATACATATAAATGATAAAATATTTAATAACCTATTTTAATTTTTACTAAACAATGTAAGTTACATTATGTAAGTTGATGGACTTAGTACAAATGTGTAGGTTACTACATAAGTGTAAGTCATTAAAAAAGTGCAGTTTGTGAATACCGAAAACTAGTGAACTTACTAAAAAGTGGATTTTGTGAACCAGACCCATTGTGTTTAAGTGCGTAGAGTGCTTTCAAAAGTCACCTATTTTATAAAATGCAGACAGTACCCAGTGCAAATCAAACCATTTTGATAGGTTTCCATTAAAACAACAGATTCCAGACTGGAACACCCTTAGACGACCTCTCACAAGAATACTTGTGGTCACCGTGAATCTTCCAGGTATTCTGTGAGTTCGCCCATACTGGCCCCCAGTCAGCCTTTCTATTTGCTGGTTAACCCGTTGCACACATGTACATTTCTTTCCGGTTGCAGGCCCCCTGCAGAGAAGGCCTCTTTTCCTTTCAGTCTGAGGGAACTCGGGGTGTCCGCCTGCAGAATACGTCTCACCTGTTACTGGCTCTGCTTGCACGGTATGTGACTCTGCCTGCCCCAGGCCGACTGGCCTCTACAGCCAGCAGCCCGTGAGAACGTTTGCATGGTTATCCCTCCGGCTGATACCAGACGAGCCTTCCCAGTAGCAGCCAGCAGCCAGCAGCCAGCCGGTGCTGGCGGGAACCTTTGCTCCCTAAAAGTCTCACCTGGTGGAAGGAAGCCGCTTTATTTCACCACTGGTCACGTGAGCCGACACTGGCTCGTGGACGCTGCATTCTCCTGGGAGGTCTTGACACAGGTTCTGTGAGGGCGCCCCTTCCCCCAGCCCTATGCTAACCCAAATAAAAGCATTGACAAAGCCAATAGGCCGCTGCTTGTCGCTAAAGAGGCTGTACACCTAACACGGAGGGAATAGGAACCTATAATATCTCTAATAGCTGTGACTAGACGTTTTATAATTCTATCGGTGTCTAGGATTGGTCACTGCCTTTAAAGGTAAGAACTAGGGCGGAGTGGGAGCTTAAGGGGCTCGCTTAATGTAGGAAATTGGGCTGCTAGTGAGGGGGGTAAGTCCCCACCTCATGTAATAATCAGAAGCCTTGTCAGGGTGCACCCCTAAATTCACTAAATAAACCGGAGCTCAGCCCCCTGCTAGCTCTGACCCGAGCTTCCATTGCTTCCCCCCCCTCCTTTGGAGAAAGGGTTTTTCCAATTTACTGGCGGGCCCGGCAGATCCTATTTGCTCGGGCTGGACTGTTCCCATGAGGCACAGGGTCAGACTGATTTGCATATGGCCATGTCTGAACTGGGGTGGCGAAGTGAGCTAAAGAACGGTGATGGATCAAACCCAGATCTGTTGGGAGGTGAGTGCTTGCAATGTTCAACACTCCGTCCATCATCCCCTTAGGTTTTGCCCTATTTGCTGCATAGCTGCTTAATCTTCTTGTGCCATCTTGAAAGTAACTGTAAATATAAATAGGAATAATGTGCACACGTCATCTCGCTGGGCATCCATAGCGTCGTAACGCCTACAGGTGCATGCTTTTCTTTGTGCTCTTTTTCCCCATTTTTTGTTTTTTTTGCTGATGCATAGAATCGGCAAAAAGGATTTCTTTTTGCTGTTGCTGCACTACTGAGGCATATAGGCTGCAAAGGCAAGACCTATTGGCTTTACCATTGCTTGTTATTGTATTGTAGCATTTGTGTAGTGCTTCATACATGTATTACTTACTCTTCCACAGCTGCAGCTGCATGCACTGTTTTCTAATTATCTTTAGGTCTCGCCTGGCGAAAGCAGCGCATGCGTTGCCCTCACATGAAGAGCACCTTTTGGAATCAATTCAGCGAAGGGCTTGTATTCGCGCATCTGCATGGACAAACATGGCTGCTCTTGCCATGTGTCCATAGCAAACAACAGCATGCACGTGTCCGTAGTCCGTAGGGACTGTGGACAGCGCGACGCCATTTTGCATCTTGGTGTGTCCTAGCCACGGAAATGCACGTTATCCCTCCGCCCCCTTCCCATTCTTCGTGTTCCCGTTCCCTTTGTTCCCGCCCCTCTCCCGTTAGCCGTGTTCTCCATCCCCCCACCCCCTTCCTGTTGTGCTTGTACGTTGTCTCAAAATTCGCTGACGTGCCAGAGGTAGTGCTACATGCAGCGCGCGTGAGTAGCAGAGACGGCTGCTTCATGGGAATTTGGAATTTGTGAGGCCGCGGGGAAATTAAAAGAAGATGGACCAAGGATACGTGGGTGAGTGTCTCCTGGCTGAAATCCGGCACAGGTCTTGTTGTGATTGGACACCCGCCCCCGTCGCTTTCCCATGCATTGCCTTGCAGTTGGTCTGTCTGGCAGTCACGTGGTGTGCAGCTTTCTGTTGGGATGCATTTACCCAAAGCTCGTCTACTGTCACTTAGCGAATATTTACAACGCCATCGTGTTTTTCATTCTTGGCGGAAATGGTGGAGCTTGCAGTTACTCTTTCCCAGATTGGTTGATTGAATATTTAAAAATGGATTGTTATTACTCTATTAAAGCTTTCAGAGAGTGATTTGTATTTTGTAACATGGAATAGTGTCCACTCACTGACTGCTGAGTTTCTTGCCTGTGTATGGTCCTTCTCCCTGCCTGCTGACTGCCCACCTCAGCGCTGCTTGCTGCACGGCCACTCTGCCTATTAAGCATCCACGCACTACACTCTCTGCCTGATAAGCGTGAGCTCGCTGCTTCTTTAGCTCCCGTTCACTACCTGATCGCCTACTGACTGCATTCTGAATGGCCACTCACTATCTGATGAGCTCAGGCGCACTGCATGTTGAGCCTTCTCTCCCTGCCTGCTGTGCTGAACTCACTACCTCTTCTAATTGCTTCCTGAACATCCAGTCTGTCGGGCACGTGATTGACTCGACCCTATCCAAAACACCTTACAGATGCACGCGCTTGTCTGCAGCTCACTCTCCCATCTTTGCTGGGAAGTCTTACAGATAAGACCCCCAGGAGAGCCCTCTCGGCGCTTCACTCTGTGTGTGAGGAAAACTGTTTATAGTCTCCGCTGGTCTGGGTATGGGCCTCTAGCCGTGGGCTCTCGGCTGTGACCCAGGAGCAGCTCTCCTCACTGGGCTCCACATCAGGGTGCGGTTCATGGATTTACTCGGCTGGCACTGCAGTGGTGGAGGGCCCAGTTGGCCTGGTGGTGCCTCTTCTGTGCTTGGAAGCTAATTCACAACACTGCTCCGAGTTGTGCATGACTAGTCTGCCGTGGCTGCCAGTAGTGGGGTAGGGTTGGTCAGTGCCTTTGCGTTCACCTAATATATCTGCACATCACAGGTCCGGCTCAGTGCTTCATCCTTTCGAGGCCGATTAACAGAATACCATTGAGGTAGCATAATCTACTAATGGGTTCAAACGTATACAACCCTGGCAGCAAGTGCCACGTGGAATGCAAGCCAGGCATATTCTGAAAACAGGCCTACTGAACACAAAACGTGTAAAAAAACACCCTCATATGTCAATGGATGACAAGGCAGCTTAGCTGGTTAATGCATCTGCTACAAAGCCTTGCTTGTAGCCTGTTTGTCACTGGTTACGGTTCCAGTGGAATGGACTTTGCCCTTCACCTATCTGAGGTTGAGAAAATGAGTACCATTGCGATGAGGAATGATGTACAGCAGGGTCAGACTGGGACAAAAAATAGGACTGAGCACCAGTTAGCGAACCACATAGCTGAAAAAAGTAGCCCACATTTTAAAATCGAGCCTGTTTTGTTAAGTCACGCTATATGAGTATCTTGCAAGGCGTGTATATTTTATTTTGCATAGTGACTTTATGTATTTGTGTTTACAGTTTTTTGTTACTTTTAAAAAACAATATATTTTATTTTGCATAGTTTTATCAACAAACATAAAAACAATTACCATTGCCATAAAACATGAGTACATTGCAGGAAGGTGCATCAGTACAAGAAATCGCATCAGCACAGTTAGCTGCAGGCAATGGTTGTGGTAATATCAGGTCTCGAAATCAATGTGCTGTACAAAGGACAGCAGGTGAAACCTAAACCAGCATGCGAAAATCTCTAGCTGGAGCTGGTTTATATTTTTACTCTTTTCATTTCAAGGGATTGGAGGGCAACGTTATTTGCCGTGATTTACACGGTTTGTTGGGGTGAGTGGTGAAGCCGGGATAAAAGCTAACACATACTCACTACACCTTTCCCAGTCTGTGCACCTGCTGGAACAGAGGGCTTGTTGGTACAGTGATATTTTCTTGCAGACATTACTTTAACTCCTTCTGCTCCAGTTCTGAATACATCTCCTACAGCAGTGCGTGTGGAATCGGCCCACTGGAGAATGTTGTTCGTAAAGTGCTCGGGCACCTCGGGTAAATGGCACGCTTTATAAAAACGCATAAATGAATACATGTTGCTTTATATTAGACCGGACCCTGCAACTGATCGCTGAGCATTGCAAAAAGTCGCACCCGGAACTGTTTTTTGGGGGGGTTTACCCCATTGTGCCCCTTTTACACTGGTCGCTTGCCTGAACCTGTGAGTGTGGGGGGGGGCACTTGCATTGAGAACTGTATAAAGATAGTTGCGAGGTTGACAACAGCTCTCAAGGAACTAGATATATTTGGAGCCTTGCGGGGAGGGGCTCTTTGTATCCTAGTTGTGGGTGGGCGTATAAGCATATGGACACCCAAGGGGAACAGATGGGGTAATTCCAGACAAAGGGAATCTCGAAATGACACTGAGGAGGAAACTCCGGGGTGACAGACATGGGCTCTTAGCAGCAAGCTGGTGGTTGGGCACTGCCTAATCCTAGTGGGCGCGGTGGGGGCAGAGTCTGGCAGAGTTCCTATAACTTGACAGTTCTTATTTTTCGTTATGTGTTCATTGACACTTTAGCTCAATACACGATAACTTCTGTTGTCACTCTTGAGTACAAATATGTGTCAGGAACAGTTGCATGTGACTGTAATATGTAAAACTGCAATTAAAACATTTTAAACAAGCATTTGCAATGTAATAGATCTCGCATTAAAGCGAGTTTAAGCTATTGGCATTGTAACTGACAACGTTTTATTTATGTTTCAAAACCAAAACATAAATAAAAGTCATTGTCATTTACAATGCCAATAGCTCAAACTTGTGTAAATGCGAGACCTGTTGCATTGCAAATGCTTGTTTTTTTCTAGTGTCTGTATGCTAAACAATGTACATTTCTGTCTTAGAGGCACAAACTAAAAACTAGAGGATTGTCCGCTTTTTCTGAAGAGAATACTAGTGTTTTGTTTGTTTCTTGCTGGAATGTCTAAGAGCTTATAGGTGAAAAATAATTTGTGTAAAAGTCACTTTGCCATATGCAGCTATCCTCTGTTTCCTTTAATAATCACTTTGTTTTTAAGACTGCTCTGAAATGTTTTGAAGTGATTCCTTCATATGTTTGATGTTTAAGGTTTATATTTCAAAAGCAAAGAAATACTAGATTTTACTACCCTTGCAAAACCTTTTTTACTTACATGGACATAAAAATATTTGCCACGCCAATAAACTACTGGCAAGATGGCATCACATGGACAGAAAACTACAGCTGTTGATGTAGACGCAGTCTGAGTTTTACATTTTTGTATTAACAGGAGGACTAACTACTAAAGGAGGCAACGCATTCAATGCATTCCTCTTGGCCTTCAAGGACGTGCATATGTTTTTAGGTCTCACCTAGCGTTGATGCGCACATGCGCAGCTCGCTTGGCGAGATTTATTGCAGATGAGGAATTTTAGAAAAGGGCTTTAAGCCCCGTCCCTTTTTTCCATAGGTTGGCGTCACCGTTTATGTTAAACGGTGGCCTGCCATTTGAAATTAGGTT